>NW_026779928.1:0-600000 GCF_030144855.1 Hypanus sabinus
CCGTTCACACACCACTGATCCAACACTTCCCATTCACACACCACTGATCGAACACTTCCTCATTCATACACCACTGATACAACACTTCCTCGTTCACACACCACTGATCCAACACTTCCCCGCTCATACACCACTGATACAACACTTCCTCGTTCACACACCACTGATACAACACTTCCTCATTCACACACCACTGATACAACACTTCCCCGTTCACACAGCACAGATACAACACTTCCCCGTTCACACACACAGATACAACACTTCCCCATTCACACACCACTGATCCAACACTTCACATTCACACATTACTGATACAACACTTCCCCGTTCACACACCACTAATACAACACTTCCCCTTCACAAACCAATGATCCAACACTTCAAATTCACTCACCAATGATCCAACACATCCGATTCACACACCACTGATCCAACACTTCCCATTCACACACCACTGATCCAACACATCCCATTCACACGCCACTGATCCAACACTTCCCCGTTCACACAGCACAGATACAACACTTCCACGTTCACACACCACTGATCCAACACTTCCCCGCTCACACACCACAGATACAACACTTCCCCGTTCACACACCACTGATCGAACACTTCCCCGTTCACACACCACTGATCCAACACTTCCCCGTTCACACACCACTGATCCAACACTTCCCATTCACACACCACTGATCGAACACTTCCTCATTCACAAACCACTGATACAACAGTTCCTCGTTCACACACCAATGATACAACACATCCTATTCACAAACCACTGATCCAAATCTTCCCATTCACACACCACTGATCCAACACTTCCCCGTTCACACACCACTGATCCAACTCTTCTCATTCACACCCCAATGATCCAACGGTTCCACTTTCAGAAACCACAGATACAACACTTACCCGTTCACACAGCACAGATACAACACTTCCCCGTTCACACACACAGATACAACACTTCCCCGTTCACACACCACTGATCCAACACTTCACATTCACACATTACTGATACAACACTTCCCCGTTCACACACCACTAATACAACACTTCCCCTTCACAAACCAATGATCCAACACTTCAAATTCACTCACCACTGATCCAACACATCCCATTCACACACCACTGATCCAACACTTCCCATTCACACACCACTGATCCAACACATCCCATTCACACGCCACTGATCCAACACTTCCCATTCCAACACCACTGATCCAACACATCCCATTCACACACCAATAATCCAACACATCCCATTCACACACCACTGATCCAACATTTCGCATTCACACACCAATAATCCAACACTTCCCCAGTAAAAAACCACTGATCCAACACTTCCCATCCAAATAAAACTGACCCGACACTTCCCATTCACTCACCACTGATCCAACACATCCCATTCACACACCAATAATCCAACACATCCCATTCACACACCACTGATCCAACACATCCCATTCACACACCAATAATCCAACACTTCCCATTCACACACCACTGATCCAACACTTCCCCGCTCATACACCACTGATACAACACTTCCTCGTTCACACACCACTGATACAACACTTCCTCATTCACACACCACTGATACAACACTTCCCCGTTCACACAGCACAGATACAACACTTCCCCGTTCACACACACAGATACAACACTTCCCCATTCACACACCACTGATCCAACACTTCACATTCACACATTACTGATACAACACTTCCCCGTTCACACACCACTAATACAACACTTCCCCTTCACAAACCAATGATCCAACACTTCAAATTCACTCACCAATGATCCAACACATCCGATTCACACACCACTGATCCAACACTTCCCATTCACACACCACTGATCCAACACATCCCATTCACACGCCACTGATCCAACACATCCCATTCACACGCCACTGATCCAACACATCCCATTCAAACACCACTGATCCAACGCATCCCATTCACACACCAATAATCCAACACATCCCATTCACACACCACTGATCCAACATTTCGCATTCACACACCAATAATCCAACACTTCCCCAGTAAAAAACCACTGATCCAACACTTCCCATCCAAATAAAACTGACCCGACACTTCCCATTCACTCACCACTGATCCAACACATCCCATTCACACACCAATAATCCAACACATCCCATTCACACACCACTGATCCAACACATCCCATTAACACACCAATAATCCAACACTTCCCATTCACACACCACTGATCCAACACTTCCCCGTTCACACACCACTGATCCAACACTTCCCATTCACACACCAATAATCCAACACATCACATTCACACACCACTGATCCAACTCATCCCATTAACACACCAATAATCCAACACTTCCCATTCACACACCACTGATCCAACACTTCCCCATTCACACACCACTGATCTAACACTTCACATTCACACACCACTGACCCGACACTTCCCATTCACAAACCACTGATCTAACACTTCCCATTCACACACCACTGACCCGACACTTCCCATTCACAAACCACTGATCTAACACTTCCCCGTTCACACACCACTGATCCAACACTTCCCATTCACACACCACTGATCGAACACTTCCTCATTCATACACCACTGATACAACACTTCCTCGTTCACACACCACTGATCCAACACTTCCCCGCTCATACACCACTGATACAACACTTCCTCGTTCACACACCACTGATACAACACTTCCTCATTCACACACCACTGATACAACACTTCCCCGTTCACACAGCACAGATACAACACTTCCCCGTTCACACACACAGATACAACACTTCCCCATTCACACACCACTGATCCAACACTTCACATTCACACATTACTGATACAACACTTCCCCGTTCACACACCACTAATACAACACTTCCCCTTCACAAACCAATGATCCAACACTTCAAATTCACTCACCAATGATCCAACACATCCGATTCACACACCACTGATCCAACACTTCCCATTCACACACCACTGATCCAACACATCCCATTCACACGCCACTGATCCAACACTTCCCCGTTCACACAGCACAGATACAACACTTCCACGTTCACACACCACTGATCCAACACTTCCCCGCTCACACACCACAGATACAACACTTCCCCGTTCACACACCACTGATCGAACACTTCCCCGTTCACACACCACTGATCCAACACTTCCCCGTTCACACACCACTGATCCAACACTTCCCATTCACACACCACTGATCGAACACTTCCTCATTCACAAACCACTGATACAACAGTTCCTCGTTCACACACCAATGATACAACACATCCTATTCACAAACCACTGATCCAAATCTTCCCATTCACACACCACTGATCCAACACTTCCCCGTTCACACACCACTGATCCAACTCTTCTCATTCACACCCCAATGATCCAACGGTTCCACTTTCAGAAACCACAGATACAACACTTACCCGTTCACACAGCACAGATACAACACTTCCCCGTTCACACACACAGATACAACACTTCCCCGTTCACACACCACTGATCCAACACTTCACATTCACACATTACTGATACAACACTTCCCCGTTCACACACCACTAATACAACACTTCCCCTTCACAAACCAATGATCCAACACTTCAAATTCACTCACCACTGATCCAACACATCCCATTCACACACCACTGATCCAACACTTCCCATTCACACACCACTGATCCAACACATCCCATTCACACGCCACTGATCCAACACTTCCCATTCCAACACCACTGATCCAACACATCCCATTCACACACCAATAATCCAACACATCCCATTCACACACCACTGATCCAACATTTCGCATTCACACACCAATAATCCAACACTTCCCCAGTAAAAAACCACTGATCCAACACTTCCCATCCAAATAAAACTGACCCGACACTTCCCATTCACTCACCACTGATCCAACACATCCCATTCACACACCAATAATCCAACACATCCCATTCACACACCACTGATCCAACACATCCCATTCACACACCAATAATCCAACACTTCCCATTCACACACCACTGATCCAACACTTCCCCGTTCACACACCACTGATCCAAAACATCCCATTCACACACCAATAATCCAACACATCCCATTCACACACCACTGATCCAACACATCCCATTCACAGACCAATAATCCAACACTTCCCATTCACACACCACTGATCCAACACTTCCCCGTTCACACACCACTGATCCAACACTTCCCATTCACACACCAATAATCCAACACATCACATGCACACACCACTGATCCAACACATCCCATTCACACACCAATAATCCAACACTTCCCATTCACACACCACTGATCCAACACTTCCCCGTTCACACACCACTGATCCAACACTTCCCATTCACACACCACTGATCTAACACTTCCCATTCACACACCTCAGACCCGACACTTCCCATTCACAAACCACTGATCCAACACATCACATGCACACACCACTGATCCAACACATCCCATTCACACACCAATAATCCAACACTTCCCATTCACACATTACTGATACAACACTTCCCCGTTCACACACCACTGATACAACACTTCCTCATTCACAAACCACTGATACAACAGTTCCTCGTTCACACACCAATGATACAACACATCCTATTCACAAACCACTGATCCAAATCTTCCCATTCACACACCACTGATCCAACACTTCCCCGTTCACACACCACTGATCCAACTCTTCTCATTCACACCCCAATGATCCAACGGTTCCACTTTCAGAAACCACAGATACAACACTTCCCCGTTCACACACCACTGATCCAACACTTCACATTCACACATTACTGATACAACACTTCCCCGTTCACACACCACTAATACAACACTTCCCCTTCACAAACCAATGATCCAACACTTCAAATTCACTCACCACTGATCCAACACATCCCATTCACACACCACTGATCCAACACTTCCCATTCACACACCACTGATCCAACACATCCCATTCACACGCCACTGATCCAACACTTCCCATTCAAACACCACTGATCCAACGCATCCCATTCACACACCAATAATCCAACACATCCCATTCACACACCACTGATCCAACATTTCGCATTCACACACCAATAATCCAACACTTCCCCAGTAAAAAACCACTGATCCAACACTTCCCATCCAAATAAAACTGACCCGACACTTCCCATTCACTCACCACTGATCCAACACATCCCATTCACACACCAATAATCCAACACATCCCATTCACACACCACTGATCCAACACATCCCATTAACACACCAATAATCCAACACTTCCCATTCACACACCACTGATCCAACACTTCCCCGTTCACACACCACTGATCCAACACTTCCCATTCACACACCAATAATCCAACACATCACATTCACACACCACTGATCCAATTCATCCCAGTAACACACCAATAATCCAACACTTCCCATTCACACACCACTGATCCAACACTTCCCCATTCACACACCACTGATCTAACACTTCACATTCACACACCACTGACCCGACACTTCCCATTCACAAACCACTGATCTAACACTTCCCATTCACACACCACTGACCCGACACTTCCCATTCACAAACCACTGATCTAACACTTCCCCGTTCACACACCACTGATCCAACACTTCCCATTCACACACCACTGATCGAACACTTCCTCATTCATACACCACAGATACAACACTTCGTCGTTCACACACCACTGATCCAACACTTCCCCGCTCATACACCACTGATACAACACTTCCTCGTTCACACACCACTGATACAACACTTCCTCATTCACACACCACTGATACAACACTTCCCCGTTCACACAGCACAGATACAACACTTCCCCGTTCACACACACAGATACAACACTTCCCCATTCACACACCACTGATCCAACACTTCACATTCACACATTACTGATACAACACTTCCCCGTTCACACACCACTAATACAACACTTCCCCTTCACAAACCAATGATCCAACACTTCAAATTCACTCACCAATGATCCAACACATCCGATTCACACACCACTGATCCAACACTTCCCATTCACACACCACTGATCCAACACATCCCATTCACACGCCACTGATCCAACACTTCCCCGTTCACACAGCACAGATACAACACTTCCACGTTCACACACCACTGATCCAACACTTCCCCGCTCACACACCACAGATACAACACTTCCCCGTTCACACACCACTGATCGAACACTTCCCCGTTCACACACCACTGATCCAACACTTCCCCGTTCACACACCACTGATCCAACACTTCCCATTCACACACCACTGATCGAACACTTCCTCATTCACAAACCACTGATACAACAGTTCCTCGTTCACACACCAATGATACAACACATCCTATTCACAAACCACTGATCCAAATCTTCCCATTCACACACCACTGATCCAACACTTCCCCGTTCACACACCACTGATCCAACTCTTCTCATTCACACCCCAATGATCCAACGGTTCCACTTTCAGAAACCACAGATACAACACTTACCCGTTCACACAGCACAGATACAACACTTCCCCGTTCACACACACAGATACAAAACTTCCCCGTTCACACACCACTGATCCAACACTTCACATTCACACATTACTGATACAACACTTCCCCGTTCACACACCACTAATACAACACTTCCCCTTCACAAACCAATGATCCAACACTTCAAATTCACTCACCACTGATCCAACACATCCCATTCACACACCACTGATCCAACACTTCCCATTCACACACCACTGATCCAACACATCCCATTCACACGCCACTGATCCAACACTTCCCATTCCAACACCACTGATCCAACACATCCCATTCACACACCAATAATCCAACACATCCCATTCACACACCACTGATCCAACATTTCGCATTCACACACCAATAATCCAACACTTCCCCAGTAAAAAACCACTGATCCAACACTTCCCATCCAAATAAAACTGACCCGACACTTCCCATTCACTCACCACTGATCCAACACATCCCATTCACACACCAATAATCCAACACATCCCATTCACACACCACTGATCCAACACATCCCATTCACACACCAATAATCCAACACTTCCCATTCACACACCACTGATCCAACACTTCCCCGTTCACACACCACTGATCCAACACTTCCCATTCACTAACCAATAATCCAACACATCACATTCACACACCACTGATCCAACTCATCCCATTAACACACCAATAATCCAACACTTCCCATTCACACACCACTGATCCAACACTTCCCCATTCACACACCACTGATCTCACTTCACATTCACACACCACTGACCCGACACTTCCCATTCACAAACCACTGATCTAACACTTCCCATTCACACACCACTGACCCGACACTTCCCATTCACACACCACTGATCCAACACATCCCATTCACACGCCACTGATCCAACACTTCCCATTCAAACACCACTGATCCAACATATCCCATTAACACACCAATAATCCAACACATCCCATTCACACACCACTGATCCAACATTTCGCATTCACACACCAATAATCCAACACTTCCCCAGTAAAAAACCACTGATCCAACACTTCCCATCCAAATAAAACTGACCCGACACTTCCCATTCACTCACCACTGATCCAACACATCCCATTCACACACCAATAATCCAACACATCCCATTCACACACCACTGATCCAACACATCCCATTCACACACCAATAATCCAACACTTCCCATTCACACACCACTGATCCAACACTTCCCCGTTCACACACCACTGATCCAACACTTCCCATTCACACACCAATAATCCAACACATCACATTCACACACCACTGATCCAACTCATCCCATTAACACACCAATAATCCAACACTTCCCATTCACACACCACTGATCCAACACTTCCCCATTCACACACCACTGATCTAACACTTCACATTCCCACACCACTGACCCGACACTTCCCATTCACAAACCACTGATCTAACACTTCCCATTCACACACCACTGACCCGACACTTCCCATTCACAAACCACTGATCTAACACTTCCCATTCACACATTACTGATACAATACTTCCCCGTTCACAAACCACTGATACAACACTTCCTCATTCACACACCACTGATACAACAGTTCCTCGTTCACACACCAATGATACAACACATCCTATTCACAAACCACTGATCCAAATCTTCCCATTCACACACAAATTATCCAACTCTTCTAATTCAGACCCCAATGATCCAACGGTTCCCCTTTCAGAAACCACAGATACAACACTTCCCCGTTCACACACCACAGATACAACACTTCCCCGTTCACACAGCACAGATACAACACTTCCCCGTTCACACACCACTGTTCCAACACTTCCCCGTTCACACACCACAGATACAACACTTCCCCGTTCACACACCACTGATCCAACACTTCCCCGTTCACACACCACTGATCCAACACTTCCCAGTTCACTCACCACTGATCCAACACTTCCCATTCACACACCACTGATCGAACACTTCCTCATTCACACACCACTGATACAACACTTCCTCGTTCACACACCACTGATCCAACACTTCCCCGCTCATACACCACTGATACAACACTTCCTCGTTCACACACCACTGATACAACACTTCCTCATTCACACACCACTGATACAACAGTTCCCCATTCACACACCAATAATCCAACACATCACATTCACACACCACTGATCCAACACATCCCATTAACACACCAATAATCCAACACTTCCCATTCACACACCACTGATCCAACACTTCCCCATTCACACACCACTGATCTAACACTTCACATTCACACACCACTGACCCGACACTTCCCATTCACAAACTACTGATCTAACACTTCCCATTCACACACCACTGACCCGACACTTCCCATTCACAAACCACTGATCTAACCATTCCCATTCACACATTACTGATACAATACTTCCCCGTTCACACACCACTGATACAACACTTCCTCATTCACACACCACTGATACAACAGTTCCTCGTACACACACCAATGATACAACACATCCTATTCACAAACCACTGATCCAAATCTTCCCATTCACACACAAATTATCCAACTCTTCTCATTCACACCCCAATGATCCAACGGTTCCACATTCAGAAACCACAGATACAACACTTCCCCGTTCACACACCACAGATTCAACACTTCCCCGTTCACACAGCACAGATACAACACTTCCCCGTCACAAACCAATGATCCAAAACTTCACATTCACTCACCACTGATCCAACACTTCCCACTCACACACAGCTGATACAACGCTTCCCCTTTCACACTCCACTGATACAACACTTCCCCGTTCACACACCACTGATACAACACTTCCCCGTCACAAACCAATGATCCAAAACTTCACATTCACTCACCCTGATCCAACACTTCCCACTCACACACAGCTGATACAACGCTTCCCCTTTCACACACCACTGATACAACACTTCCCCTTTCACAAACCACTGATCCAACACTTCCCCGTTCACACAGCACAGATACAACACTTCCCCGTTCACACACCACTGATCCAACACTTCCCCGTTCACACAGCACAGATACAACACTTCCCCGTTCACACACCACTGATCCAACACTTCCCCGTTCACACACCACTGATCTAACACTTCCCATTCACACACCACTGATCCAACACTTCCCATTCACACATTACTGATACAACACTTCCCCGTTCACACACCACTGATCCAACAATTCCCATTCACACACCACTGAACGAACACTTCCTCATTCACACACCACTGATACAACACTTCCTCGTTCACACACCATTGATCCAACTCTTCCCCGCTCATACACCACTGATACAACACTTCCTCGTTCACACACCACTGATACAACACTTCCTCATTCACACACCACTGATACAACAGTTCCCCATTCACACACCAATAATCCAACTCATCACATTCACACACCACTGATCCAACACATCCCATTAACACACCAATAATCCAACACTTCCCATTAACACACCACTGATCCAGCACTTCCCCATTCACACACCACTGATCTAACACTTCACATTCACACACCTCTGACCCGACACTTCCCATTCACAAACTACTGATCTAACACTTCCCATTCACACACCACTGACCCGACACTTCCCATTCACAAACCACTGATCTAACACTTCCCATTCACACATTACTGATACAATACTTCCCCGTTCACACACCACTGATACAACACTTCCTCATTCACACACCACTGATACAACAGTTCCTCGTTCACACACCAATGATACAACACATCCTATTCACAAACCACTGATCCAAATCTTCCCATTCACACACAAATGATCCAACTCTTCTAATTCACACCCCAATGATCCAACGGTTCCACTTTCAGAAACCACAGATACAACACTTCCCCGTTCACACACCACAGATACAACACTTCCCCGTTCACACAGCACAGATACAACACTTCCCCGTTCACACACCACTGATCCAACACTTCCCCGTTCACACACCAGAGATACAACACTTCCCCGTTCACACAGCACAGATACAACACTTCCCCGTTCACACACACAGATACAACACTTCCCCATTCAGACACCACTGATCCAACACTTCACATTCACACATTACTGATACAACACTTCCCCGTTCACACACCACTAATACAACACTTCCCCTTCACAAACCAATGATCCAACACTTCAAATTCACTCACCACTGATCCAACACATCCCATTCACACACCACTGATCCAACACTTCCCATTCACACACCACTGATCCAACACATCCCATTCGCACGCCACTGATCCAACACTTCACATTCAAACACCACTGATCCAACACATCCCATTCACACACCAATAATCCAACACATCCCATTCACACACCACTGATCCAACATTTCGCATTCACACACCAATAATCCAACACTTCCCCAGTAAAAAACCACTGATCCAACACTTCCCATCCAAATAAAACTGACCCGACACTTCCCATTCACTCACCACTGATCCAACACATCCCATTCACACACCAATAATCCAACACATCCCATTCACACACCACTGATCCAACATATCCCATTCACACACCAATAATCCAACACTTCCCATTCACACACCACTGATTCAACACTTCCCCGTTCACACACCACTGATCCAACACTTCCCATTCACTAACCAATAATCCAACACATCACATTCACACACCACTGATCCAACTCATCCCATTAACACACCAATAATTCAACACTTCCCATTCACACACCACTGATCCAACACTTCCCCATTCACACACCACTGATCTAACACTTCACATTCACACACCACTGAACCGACACTTCCCATTCACAAACCACTGATCTAACACTTCCCATTCACACACCACTGACCCGACACTTCCCATTCACACACCACTGATCCAACACATCCCATTCACACGCCACTGATCCAACACTTCCCATTCAAACACCACTGATCCAACACATCCCATTAACACACCAATAATCCAACACATCCCATTCACACACCACTGATCCAACATTTCGCATTCACACACCAATAATCCAACACTTCCCCAGTAAAAAACCACTGATCCAACACTTCCCATCCAAATAAAACTGACCCGACACTTCCCATTCACTCACCACTGATCCAACACATCCCATTCACACACCAATAATCCAACACATCCCATTCACACACCACTGATCCAACACATCCCATTCACACACCAATAATCCAACACTTCCCATTCACACACCACTGATCCAACACTTCCCCGTTCACACACCACTGATCCAACACTTCCCATTCACACACCAATAATCCAACACATCACATTCACACACCACTGATCCAACTCATCCCATTAACACACCAATAATCCAACACTTCCCATTCACACACCACTGATCCAACACTTCCCCATTCACACACCACTGATCTAACACTTCACATTCACACACCACTGACCCGACACTTCCCATTCACAAACCACTGATCTAACACTTCCCATTCACACACCACTGACCCGACAACTTCCCATTCACAAACCACTGATCTAACACTTCCCATTCACACATTACTGATACAATACTTCCCCGTTCACACACCACTGATACAACACTTCCTCATTCACACACCACTGATACAACAGTTCCTCGTTCACACACCAATGATACAATACATCCTATTCACAAACCACTGATCCAAATCTTCCCATTCACACACAAATTATCCAACTCTTCTCATTCAGACCCCAATGATCCAACGGTTCCCCTTTCAGAAACCACAGATACAACACTTCCCCGTTCACACACCACAGATACAACACTTCCCCGTTCACACAGCACAGATACAACACTTCCCCGTTCACACACCACTGTTCCAACACTTCCCCGTTCACACACCACAGATACAACACTTCCCCGTTCACACACCACTGATCCAACACTTCCCCGTTCACACACCACTGATCCAACACTTCCCTGTTCACTCACCACTGATCCAACACTTCCCATTCACACACCACTGATCGAACACTTCCTCATTCACACACCACTGATACAACACTTCCTCGTTCACACACCACTGATCCAACACTTCCCCGCTCATACACCACTGATACAACACTTCCTCGTTCACACACCACTGATACAACACTTCCTCATTCACACACCACTGATACAACAGTTCCCCATTCACACACCAATAATCCAACACATCACATTCACACACCACTGATCCAACACATCCCATTAACACACCAATAATCCAACACTTCCCATTCACACACCACTGATCCAACACTTCCCCATTCACACACCGCTGATCTAACACTTCACATTCACACACCACTGACCCGACACTTCCCATTCACAAACTACTGATCTAACACTTCCCATTCACACACCACTGACCCGACACTTCCCATTCACAAACCACTGATCTAACCATTCCCATTCACACATTACTGATACAATACTTCCCCGTTCACACACCACTGATACAACACTTCCTCATTCACACACCACTGATACAACAGTTCCTCGTACACACACCAATGATACAACACATCCTATTCACAAACCACTGATCCAAATCTTCCCATTCACACACAAATTATCCAACTCTTCTCATTCACACCCCAATGATCCAACGGTTCCACATTCAGAAACCACAGATACAACACTTCCCCGTTCACACACCACAGATTCAACACTTCCCCGTTCACACAGCACAGATACAACACTTCCCCGTCACAAACCAATGATCCAAAACTTCACATGCACTCACCCTGATCCAACACTTCCCACTCACACACAGCTGATACAACGCTTCCCCTTTCACACTCCACTGATACAACACTTCCCCTTTCACAAACCACTGATCCAACACTTCCCCGTTCACACAGCACAGATACAACACATCCCCGTTCACACACCACTGATCCAACACTTCCCCGTTCACACAGCACAGATACAACACTTCCCCGTTCACACACCACTGATCCAACACTTCCCCGTTCACACACCACTGATCTAACACTTCCCATTCACACACCACTGATCCAACACTTCCCATTCACACATTACTGATACAACACTTCCCCGTTCACACACCACTGATCCAACACTTCCCATTCACACACCACTGAACGAACACTTCCTCATTCACACACCACTGATACAACACTTCCTCGTTCACACACCACTGATCCAACTCTTCCCCGCTCATACACCACTGATACAACACTTCCTCGTTCACACACCACTGATACAACAGTTCCTCATTCACACACCACTGATACAACAGTGCCCCATTCACACACAAATAATCCAACACATCACATTCACACACCACTGATCCAACACATCCCATTAACACACCAATAATCCAACACTTCCCATTAACACACCACTGATCCAGCACTTCCCCATTCACACACCACTGATCTAACACTTCACATTCACACACCACTGACCCGACACTTCCCATTCACAAACTACTGATCTAACACTTCCCATTCACACACCACTGACCCGACACTTCCCATTCACAAACCACTCATCTAACACTTCCCATTCACACATTACTGATACAATACTTCCCCGTTCACACACCACTGATACAACACTTCCTCATTCACACACCACTGATACAACAGTTCCTCGTACACACACCAATGATACAACACATCCTATTCACAAACCACTGATCCAAATCTTCCCATTCACACACCACTGATCCAACACTTCCCATTCACACACCAATAATCCAACACATCACATTCACACACCACTGATGCAACTCATCCCATTAACACACCAATAATCCAACACTTCCCATTCACACACCACTGATCCAACACTTCCCCATTCACACACCACTGATCTAACACTTCACATTCACACACCACTGACCCGACACTTCCCATTCACAAACCACTGATCTAACACTTCCCATTCACGCACCACTGACCCGACACTTCCCATTCACAAACCACTGATCTAACACTTCCCCGTTCACACACCACTGATCCAACACTTCCCATTCACACACCACTGATCGAACACTTCCTCGTTCACACACCACTGATACAACACTTCCTCATTCACACACCACTGATACAACAGTTCCCCATTCACACACCAATAATCCAACACATCACATTCACACACCACTGATCCAACACATCCCATTAACACACCAATAATCCAACACTTCCCATTCACACACCACTGATCCAGCACTAACCCATTCACAAACTACTGATCTAACACTTCCCATTCACACACCACTTTCCCGACACTTCCCATTCACAAACCACTGATCTAACACTTCCCATTCACACATTACTGATACAATACTTCCCCGTTCACACACCACTGATACAACACTTCCCCGTTCACACACACAGATACAACACTTCCCCGTTCACACACCACTGATCCAACACTTCACATTCACACATTACTGATACAACACTTCCCCGTTCACACACCACTAATACAACACTTCCCCTTCACAAACCAATGATCCAACACTTCAAATTCACTCACCACTGATCCAACACATCCCATTCACACACCACTGATCCAACACTTCCCATTCACACACCACTGATCCAACACATCCCATTCACACGCCACTGATCCAACACTTCACATTCAAACACCACTGATCCAACACATCCCATTCACACACCAATAATCCAACACATCCCATTCACACACCACTGATCCAACATTTCGCATTCACACACCAATAATCCGACACTTCCCCAGTAAAAAACCACTGATCCAACACTTCCCATCCAAATAAAACTGACCCGACACTTCCCATTCACTCACCACTGATCCAACACATCCCATTCACACACCAATAATCCAACACATCCCATTCACACACCACTGATCCAACATATCCCATTCACACACCAATAATCCAACACTTCCCATTCACACACCACTGATCCAACACTTCCCCGTTCACACACCACTGATCCAACACTTCCCATTCACTAACCAATAATCCAACACATCACATTCACACACCACTGATCCAACTCATCCCATTAACACACCAATAATTCAACACTTCCCATTCACACACCACTGATCCAACACTTCCCCATTCACACACCACTGATCTAACACTTCACATTCACACACCACTGAACCGACACTTCCCATTCACAAACCACTGATCTAACACTTCCCATTCACACACCACTGACCCGACACTTCCCATTCACACACCACTGATCCAACACATCCCATTCACACGCCACTGATCCAACACTTCCCATTCAAACACCACTGATCCAACACATCCCATTAACACACCAATAATCCAACACATCCCATTCACACACCACTGATCCAACATTTCGCATTCACACACCAATAATCCAACACTTCCCCAGTAAAAAACCACTGATCCAACACTTCCCATCCAAATAAAACTGACCCGACACTTCCCATTCACTCACCACTGATCCAACACATCCCATTCACACACCAATAATCCAACACATCCCATTCACACACCACTGATCCAACACATCCCATTCACACACCAATAATCCAACACTTCCCATTCACACACCACTGATCCAACACTTCCCCGTTCACACACCACTGATCCAACACTTCCCATTCACACACCAATAATCCAACACATCACATTCACACACCACTGATCCAACTCATCCCATTAACACACCAATAATCCAACACTTCCCATTCACACACCACTGATCCAACACTTCCCCATTCACACACCACTGATCTAACACTTCACATTCACACACCACTGACCCGACACTTCCCATTCACAAACCACTGATCTAACACTTCCCATTCACACACCACTGACCCGACAACTTCCCATTCACAAACCACTGATCTAACACTTCCCATTCACACATTACTGATACAATACTTCCCCGTTCACACACCACTGATACAACACTTCCTCATTCACACACCACTGATACAACAGTTCCTCGTTCACACACCAATGATACAATACATCCTATTCACAAACCACTGATCCAAATCTTCCCATTCACACACAAATTATCCAACTCTTCTCATTCAGACCCCAATGATCCAACGGTTCCCCTTTCAGAAACCACAGATACAACACTTCCCCGTTCACACACCACAGATACAACACTTCCCCGTTCACACAGCACAGATACAACACTTCCCCGTTCACACACCACTGATCCAACACTTCCCCGTTCACACACCACAGATACAACACTTCCCCGTTCACACACCACTGATCCAACACTTCCCCGTTCACACACCACTGATCCAACACTTCCCAGTTCACTCACCACTGATCCAACACTTCCCATTCACACACCACTGATCGAACACTTCCTCATTCACACACCACTGATACAACACTTCCTCGTTCACAAACCACTGATCCAACACTTCCCCGCTCATACACCACTGATACAACACTTCCTCGTTCACACACCACTGATACAACACTTCCTCATTCACACACCACTGATACAACAGTTCCCCATTCACACACCAATAATCCAACACATCACATTCACACACCACTGATCCAACACATCCCATTAACACACCAATAATCCAACACTTCCCATTCACACACCACTGATCCAACACTTCCCCATTCACACACCACTGATCTAACACTTCACATTCACACACCACTGACCCGACACTTCCCATTCACAAACTACTGATCTAACACTTCCCATTCACACACCACTGACCCGACACTTCCCATTCACAAACCACTGATCTAACACTTCCCATTCACACATTACTGATACAATACTTCCCCGTTCACACACCACTGATACAACACTTCCTCATTCACACACCACTGATACAACAGTTCCTCGTACACACACCAATGATACAACACATCCTATTCACAAACCACTGATCCAAATCTTCCCATTCACACACCACTGATCCAACACTTCCCATTCACACACCAATAATCCAACACATCACATTCACACACCACTGATGCAACTCATCCCATTAACACACCAATAATCCAACACTTCCCATTCACACACCACTGATCCAACACTTCCCCATTCACACACCACTGATCTAACACTTCACATTCACACACCACTGACCCGACACTTCCCATTCACAAACCACTGATCTAACACTTCCCATTCACGCACCACTGACCCGACACTTCCCATTCACAAACTACTGATCTAACACTTCCCCGTTCACACACCACTGATCCAACACTTCCCATTCACACACCACTGATCGAACACTTCCTCGTTCACACACCACTGATACAACACTTCCTCATTCACACACCACTGATACAACAGTTCCCCATTCACACACCAATAATCCAACACATCACATTCACACACCACTGATCCAACACATCCCATTAACACACCAATAATCCAACACTTCCCATTCACACACCACTGATCCAGCACTTCCCCATTCACACACCACTGATCTAACACTTCACATTCACACACCACTGACCCGACACTTCCCATTCACAAACTACTGATCTAACACTTCCCATTCACACACCACTGTCCCGACACTTCCCATTCACAAACCACTGATCTAACACTTCCCATTCACACATTACTGATACAATACTTCCCCGTTCACACACCACTGATACAACACTTCCTCATTCACACACCACTGATACAACAGTTCCTCGTACACACACCAATGATACAACACATCCTATTCACAAACCACTGATCCAAATCTTCCCATTCACACACAAATGATCCAACTCTTCTCATTCACACCCCAATGATCCAACGGTTCCACTTTCAGAAACCACAGATACAACACTTCCCCGTTCACACACCACAGATACAACACTTCCCCGTTCACACAGCACAGATACAACACTTCCCCGTTCACACACCACTGATCCAACACTTCCCCGTTCACACACCACAGATACAACACTTCCCCGTTCACACACCACTGATCCAACACTTCCCCGTTCACACACCACTGATCCAACACTTCCCCGTTCACACACCACAAATACAACACTTCCCCGTTCACACACCACTAATCCAACACTTCCCCGTTCACACTCCACTGATCCAACACTTCCCATTCACACACCACTGATACAACACTTCCTCGTTCACACACCACTGATCCAACACTTCCCCGCTCATACACCACTGATACAACACTTCCCCGTTCACACACCACTGATACAACACTTCCTCATTCACACACCACTGATTCAACAGTTCCCCGTTCACACACCAATGATACAACACATCCTATTCACAAACCACTGATCCAAATCTTCCCATTCACACACCAATAATCCAACACATCACATGCACACACCACTGATCCAACACATCCCATTCACACACCAATAATCCAACACTTCCCATTCACACACCACTGATCCAACACTTCCCCGTTCACACACCACTGATCCAACACTTCCCATTCACACACCAATAATCCAACACATCACATTCACACACCACTGATCCAACTCATCCCATTAACACACCAATAATCCAACACTTCCCATTCACACACCACTGATCCAACACTTCCCCATTCACACACCACTGATCTAACACTTCACATTCCCACACCACTGACCCGACACTTCCCATTCACAAACCACTGATCTAACACTTCCCATTCACACACCACTGACCCGACACTTCCCATTCACAAACCACTGATCTAACACTTCCCATTCACACATTACTGATACAATACTTCCCCGTTCACAAACCACTGATACAACACTTCCTCATTCACACACCACTGATACAACAGTTCCTCGTTCACACACCAATGATACAACACATCCTATTCACAAACCACTGATCCAAATCTT
Source organism: Hypanus sabinus (assembly GCF_030144855.1). Taxonomy (NCBI): domain Eukaryota; kingdom Metazoa; phylum Chordata; class Chondrichthyes; order Myliobatiformes; family Dasyatidae; genus Hypanus; species Hypanus sabinus. Next base: position 19,514 of record NW_026779928.1, read on the forward strand.
CCCATTCACACACAAATTATCCAACTCTTCTAATTCAGACCCCAATGATCCAACGGTTCCCCTTTCAGAAACCACAGATACAACACTTCCCCGTTCACACACCACAGATACAACACTTCCCCGTTCACACAGCACAGATACACTTCCCCGTTCACACACCACTGTTCCAACACTTCCCCGTTCACACACCACAGATACAACACTTCCCCGTTCACACACCACTGATCCAACACTTCCCCGTTCACACACCACTGATCCAACACTTCCCAGTTCACTCACCACTGATCCAACACTTCCCATTCACACACCACTGATCGAACACTTCCTCATTCACACACCACTGATACAACACTTCCTCGTTCACACACCACTGATCCAACACTTCCCCGCTCATACACCACTGATACAACACTTCCTCGTTCACACACCACTGATACAACACTTCCTCATTCACACACCACTGATACAACAGTTCCCCATTCACACACCAATAATCCAACACATCACATTCACACACCACTGATCCAACACATCCCATTAACACACCAATAATCCAACACTTCCCATTCACACACCACTGATCCAACACTTCCCCATTCACACACCACTGATCTAACACTTCACATTCACACACCACTGACCCGACACTTCCCATTCACAAACTACTGATCTAACACTTCCCATTCACACACCACTGACCCGACACTTCCCATTCACAAACCACTGATCTAACCATTCCCATTCACACATTACTGATACAATACTTCCCCGTTCACACACCACTGATACAACACTTCCTCATTCACACACCACTGATACAACAGTTCCTCGTACACACACCAATGATACAACACATCCTATTCACAAACCACTGATCCAAATCTTCCCATTCACACACAAATTATCCAACTCTTCTCATTCACACCCCAATGATCCAACGGTTCCACATTCAGAAACCACAGATACAACACTTCCCCGTTCACACACCACAGATTCAACACTTCCCCGTTCACACAGCACAGATACAACACTTCCCCGTCACAAACCAATGATCCAAAACTTCACATTCACTCACCACTGATCCAACACTTCCCACTCACACACAGCTGATACAACGCTTCCCCTTTCACACTCCACTGATACAACACTTCCCCGTTCACACACCACTGATACAACACTTCCCCGTCACAAACCAATGATCCAAAACTTCACATTCACTCACCCTGATCCAACACTTCCCACTCACACACAGCTGATACAACGCTTCCCCTTTCACACTCCACTGATACAACACTTCCCCTTTCACAAACCACTGATCCAACACTTCCCCGTTCACACAGCACAGATACAACACTTCCCCGTTCACACACCACTGATCCAACACTTCCCCGTTCACACAGCACAGATACAACACTTCCCCGTTCACACACCACTGATCCAACACTTCCCCGTTCACACACCACTGATCTAACACTTCCCATTCACACACCACTGATCCAACACTTCCCATTCACACATTACTGATACAACACTTCCCCGTTCACACACCACTGATCCAACAATTCCCATTCACACACCACTGAACGAACACTTCCTCATTCACACACCACTGATACAACACTTCCTCGTTCACACACCACTGATCCAACTCTTCCCCGCTCATACACCACTGATACAACACTTCCTCGTTCACACACCACTGATACAACACTTCCTCATTCACACACCACTGATACAACAGTTCCCCATTCACACACCAATAATCCAACTCATCACATTCACACACCACTGATCCAACACATCCCATTAACACACCAATAATCCAACACTTCCCATTAACACACCACTGATCCAGCACTTCCCCATTCACACACCACTGATCTAACACTTCACATTCACACACCTCTGACCCGACACTTCCCATTCACAAACTACTGATCTAACACTTCCCATTCACACACCACTGACCCGACACTTCCCATTCACAAACCACTGATCTAACACTTCCCATTCACACATTACTGATACAATACTTCCCCGTTCACACACCACTGATACAACACTTCCTCATTCACACACCACTGATACAACAGTTCCTCGTTCACACACCAATGATACAACACATCCTATTCACAAACCACTGATCCAAATCTTCCCATTCACACACAAATGATCCAACTCTTCTAATTCACACCCCAATGATCCAACGGTTCCACTTTCAGAAACCACAGATACAACACTTCCCCGTTCACACACCACAGATACAACACTTCCCCGTTCACACAGCACAGATACAACACTTCCCCGTTCACACACCACTGATCCAACACTTCCCCGTTCACACACCACAGATACAACACTTCCCCGTTCACACAGCACAGATACAACACTTCCCCGTTCACACACACAGATACAACACTTCCCCATTCAGACACCACTGATCCAACACTTCACATTCACACATTACTGATACAACACTTCCCCGTTCACACACCACTAATACAACACTTCCCCTTCACAAACCAATGATCCAACACTTCAAATTCACTCACCACTGATCCAACACATCCCATTCACACACCACTGATCCAACACTTCCCATTCACACACCACTGATCCAACACATCCCATTCGCACGCCACTGATCCAACACTTCACATTCAAACACCACTGATCCAACACATCCCATTCACACACCAATAATCCAACACATCCCATTCACTCACCACTGATCCAACACATCCCATTCACACACCAATAATCCAACACATCCCATTCACACACCACTGATCCAACATATCCCATTCACACACCAATAATCCAACACTTCCCATTCACACACCACTGATCCAACACTTCCCCGTTCACACACCACTGATCCAACACTTCCCATTCACTAACCAATAATCCAACACATCACATTCACACACCACTGATCCAACTCATCCCATTAACACACCAATAATTCAACACTTCCCATTCACACACCACTGATCCAACACTTCCCCATTCACACACCACTGATCTAACACTTCACATTCACACACCACTGAACCGACACTTCCCATTCACAAACCACTGATCTAACACTTCCCATTCACACACCACTGACCCGACACTTCCCATTCACACACCACTGATCCAACACATCCCATTCACACGCCACTGATCCAACACTTCCCATTCAAACACCACTGATCCAACACATCCCATTAACACACCAATAATCCAACACATCCCATTCACACACCACTGATCCAACATTTCGCATTCACACACCAATAATCCAACACTTCCCCAGTAAAAAACCACTGATCCAACACTTCCCATCCAAATAAAACTGACCCGACACTTCCCATTCACTCACCACTGATCCAACACATCCCATTCACACACCAATAATCCAACACATCCCATTCACACACCACTGATCCAACACATCCCATTCACACACCAATAATCCAACACTTCCCATTCACACACCACTGATCCAACACTTCCCCGTTCACACACCACTGATCCAACACTTCCCATTCACACACCAATAATCCAACACATCACATTCACACACCACTGATCCAACTCATCCCATTAACACACCAATAATCCAACACTTCCCATTCACACACCACTGATCCAACACTTCCCCATTCACACACCACTGATCTAACACTTCACATTCACACACCACTGACCCGACACTTCCCATTCACAAACCACTGATCTAACACTTCCCATTCACACACCACTGACCCGACAACTTCCCATTCACAAACCACTGATCTAACACTTCCCATTCACACATTACTGATACAATACTTCCCCGTTCACACACCACTGATACAACACTTCCTCATTCACACACCACTGATACAACAGTTCCTCGTTCACACACCAATGATACAATACATCCTATTCACAAACCACTGATCCAAATCTTCCCATTCACACACAAATTATCCAACTCTTCTCATTCAGACCCCAATGATCCAACGGTTCCCCTTTCAGAAACCACAGATACAACACTTCCCCGTTCACACACCACAGATACAACACTTCCCCGTTCACACAGCACAGATACAACACTTCCCCGTTCACACACCACTGTTCCAACACTTCCCCGTTCACACACCACAGATACAACACTTCCCCGTTCACACACCACTGATCCAACACTTCCCCGTTCACACACCACTGATCCAACACTTCCCTGTTCACTCACCACTGATCCAACACTTCCCATTCACACACCACTGATCGAACACTTCCTCATTCACACACCACTGATACAACACTTCCTCGTTCACACACCACTGATCCAACACTTCCCCGCTCATACACCACTGATACAACACTTCCTCGTTCACACACCACTGATACAACACTTCCTCATTCACACACCACTGATACAACAGTTCCCCATTCACACACCAATAATCCAACACATCACATTCACACACCACTGATCCAACACATCCCATTAACACACCAATAATCCAACACTTCCCATTCACACACCACTGATCCAACACTTCCCCATTCACACACCGCTGATCTAACACTTCACATTCACACACCACTGACCCGACACTTCCCATTCACAAACTACTGATCTAACACTTCCCATTCACACACCACTGACCCGACACTTCCCATTCACAAACCACTGATCTAACCATTCCCATTCACACATTACTGATACAATACTTCCCCGTTCACACACCACTGATACAACACTTCCTCATTCACACACCACTGATACAACAGTTCCTCGTACACACACCAATGATACAACACATCCTATTCACAAACCACTGATCCAAATCTTCCCATTCACACACAAATTATCCAACTCTTCTCATTCACACCCCAATGATCCAACGGTTCCACATTCAGAAACCACAGATACAACACTTCCCCGTTCACACACCACAGATTCAACACTTCCCCGTTCACACAGCACAGATACAACACTTCCCCGTCACAAACCAATGATCCAAAACTTCACATTCACTCACCCTGATCCAACACTTCCCACTCACACACAGCTGATACAACGCTTCCCCTTTCACACTCCACTGATACAACACTTCCCCTTTCACAAACCACTGATCCAACACTTCCCCGTTCACACAGCACAGATACAACACATCCCCGTTCACACACCACTGATCCAACACTTCCCCGTTCACACAGCACAGATACAACACTTCCCCGTTCACACACCACTGATCCAACACTTCCCCGTTCACACACCACTGATCTAACACTTCCCATTCACACACCACTGATCGAACACTTCCCATTCACACATTACTGATACAACACTTCCCCGTTCACACACCACTGATCCAACACTTCCCATTCACACACCACTGAACGAACACTTCCTCATTCACACACCACTGATACAACACTTCCTCGTTCACACACCACTGATCCAACTCTTCCCCGCTCATACACCACTGATACAACACTTCCTCGTTCACACACCACTGATACAGCAGTTCCTCATTCACACACCACTGATACAACAGTGCCCCATTCACACACAAATAATCCAACACATCACATTCACACACCACTGATCCAACACATCCCATTAACACACCAATAATCCAACACTTCCCATTAACACACCACTGATCCAGCACTTCCCCATTCACACACCACTGATCTAACACTTCACATTCACACACCACTGACCCGACACTTCCCATTCACAAACTACTGATCTAACACTTCCCATTCACACACCACTGACCCGACACTTCCCATTCACAAACCACTGATCTAACACTTCCCATTCACACATTACTGATACAATACTTCCCCGTTCACACACCACTGATACAACACTTCCTCATTCACACACCACTGATACAACAGTTCCTCGTACACACACCAATGATACAACACATCCTATTCACAAACCACTGATCCAAATCTTCCCATTCACACACCACTGATCCAACACTTCCCATTCACACACCAATAATCCAACACATCACATTCACACACCACTGATGCAACTCATCCCATTAACACACCAATAATCCAACACTTCCCATTCACACACCACTGATCCAACACTTCCCCATTCACACACCACTGATCTAACACTTCACATTCACACACCACTGACCCGACACTTCCCATTCACAAACCACTGATCTAACACTTCCCATTCACGCACCACTGACCCGACACTTCCCATTCACAAACCACTGATCTAACACTTCCCCGTTCACACACCACTGATCCAACACTTCCCATTCACACACCACTGATCGAACACTTCCTCGTTCACACACCACTGATACAACACTTCCTCATTCACACACCACTGATACAACAGTTCCCCATTCACACACCAATAATCCAACACATCACATTCACACACCACTGATCCAACACATCCCATTAACACACCAATAATCCAACACTTCCCATTCACACACCACTGATCCAGCACTAACCCATTCACAAACTACTGATCTAACACTTCCCATTCACACACCACTTTCCCGACACTTCCCATTCACAAACCACTGATCTAACACTTCCCATTCACACATTACTGATACAATACTTCCCCGTTCACACACCACTGATACAACACTTCCCCGTTCACACACACAGATACAACACTTCCCCGTTCACACACCACTGATCCAACACTTCACATTCACACATTACTGATACAACACTTCCCCGTTCACACACCACTAATACAACACTTCCCCTTCACAAACCAATGATCCAACACTTCAAATTCACTCACCACTGATCCAACACATCCCATTCACACACCACTGATCCAACACTTCCCATTCACACACCACTGATCCAACACATCCCATTCACACGCCACTGATCCAACACTTCACATTCAAACACCACTGATCCAACACATCCCATTCACACACCAATAATCCAACACTTCCCCAGTAAAAAACCACTGATCCAACACTTCCCATCCAAATAAAACTGACCCGACACTTCCCATTCACTCACCACTGATCCAACACATCCCATTCACACACCAATAATCCAACACATCCCATTCACACACCACTGATCCAACATATCCCATTCACACACCAATAATCCAACACTTCCCATTCACACACCACTGATCCAACACTTCCCCGTTCACACACCACTGATCCAACACTTCCCATTCACTAACCAATAATCCAACACATCACATTCACACACCACTGATCCAACTCATCCCATTAACACACCAATAATTCAACACTTCCCATTCACACACCACTGATCCAACACTTCCCCATTCACACACCACTGATCTAACACTTCACATTCACACACCACTGAACCGACACTTCCCATTCACAAACCACTGATCTAACACTTCCCATTCACACACCACTGACCCGACACTTCCCATTCACACACCACTGATCCAACACATCCCATTCACACGCCACTGATCCAACACTTCCCATTCAAACACCACTGATCCAACACATCCCATTAACACACCAATAATCCAACACATCCCATTCACACACCACTGATCCAACATTTCGCATTCACACACCAATAATCCAACACTTCCCCAGTAAAAAACCACTGATCCAACACTTCCCATCCAAATAAAACTGACCCGACACTTCCCATTCACTCACCACTGATCCAACACATCCCATTCACACACCAATAATCCAACACATCCCATTCACACACCACTGATCCAACACATCCCATTCACACACCAATAATCCAACACTTCCCATTCACACACCACTGATCCAACACTTCCCCGTTCACACACCACTGATCCAACACTTCCCATTCACACACCAATAATCCAACACATCACATTCACACACCACTGATCCAACTCATCCCATTAACACACCAATAATCCAACACTTCCCATTCACACACCACTGATCCAACACTTCCCCATTCACACACCACTGATCTAACACTTCACATTCACATACCACTGACCCGACACTTCCCATTCACAAACCACTGATCTAACACTTCCCATTCACACACCACTGACCCGACAACTTCCCATTCACAAACCACTGATCTAACACTTCCCATTCACACATTACTGATACAATACTTCCCCGTTCACACACCACTGATACAACACTTCCTCATTCACACACCACTGATACAACAGTTCCTCGTTCACACACCAATGATACAATACATCCTATTCACAAACCACTGATCCAAATCTTCCCATTCACACACAAATTATCCAACTCTTCTCATTCAGACCCCAATGATCCAACGGTTCCCCTTTCAGAAACCACAGATACAACACTTCCCCGTTCACACACCACAGATACAACACTTCCCCGTTCACACAGCACAGATACAACACTTCCCCGTTCACACACCACTGATCCAACACTTCCCCGTTCACACACCACAGATACAACACTTCCCCGTTCACACACCACTGATCCAACACTTCCCCGTTCACACACCACTGATCCAACACTTCCCAGTTCACTCACCACTGATCCAACACTTCCCATTCACACACCACTGATCGAACACTTCCTCATTCACACACCACTGATACAACACTTCCTCGTTCACAAACCACTGATCCAACACTTCCCCGCTCATACACCACTGATACAACACTTCCTCGTTCACACACCACTGATACAACACTTCCTCATTCACACACCACTGATACAACAGTTCCCCATTCACACACCAATAATCCAACACATCACATTCACACACCACTGATCCAACACATCCCATTAACACACCAATAATCCAACACTTCCCATTCACACACCACTGATCCAACACTTCCCCATTCACACACCACTGATCTAACACTTCACATTCACACACCACTGACCCGACACTTCCCATTCACAAACTACTGATCTAACACTTCCCATTCACACACCACTGACCCGACACTTCCCATTCACAAACCACTGATCTAACACTTCCCATTCACACATTACTGATACAATACTTCCCCGTTCACACACCACTGATACAACACTTCCTCATTCACACACCACTGATACAACAGTTCCTCGTACACACACCAATGATACAACACATCCTATTCACAAACCACTGATCCAAATCTTCCCATTCACACACCACTGATCCAACACTTCCCATTCACACACCAATAATCCAACACATCACATTCACACACCACTGATGCAACTCATCCCATTAACACACCAATAATCCAACACTTCCCATTCACACACCACTGATCCAACACTTCCCCATTCACACACCACTGATCTAACACTTCACATTCACACACCACTGACCCGACACTTCCCATTCACAAACCACTGATCTAACACTTCCCATTCACGCACCACTGACCCGACACTTCCCATTCACAAACTACTGATCTAACACTTCCCCGTTCACACACCACTGATCCAACACTTCCCATTCACACACCACTGATCGAACACTTCCTCGTTCACACACCACTGATACAACACTTCCTCATTCACACACCACTGATACAACAGTTCCCCATTCACACACCAATAATCCAACACATCACATTCACACACCACTGATCCAACACATCCCATTAACACACCAATAATCCAACACTTCCCATTCACACACCACTGATCCAACACTTCCCCATTCACACACCACTGATCTAACACTTCACATTCACACACCACTGACCCGACACTTCCCATTCACAAACCACTGATCTAACACTTCCCATTCACGCACCACTGACCCGACACTTCCCATTCACAAACCACTGATCTAACACTTCCCCGTTCACACACCACTGATCCAACACTTCCCATTCACACACCACTGATCGAACACTTCCTCGTTCACACACCACTGATACAACACTTCCTCATTCACACACCACTGATACAACAGTTCCCCATTCACACACCAATAATCCAACACATCACATTCACACACCACTGATCCAACACATCCCATTAACACACCAATAATCCAACACTTCCCATTCACACACCACTGATCCAGCACTAACCCATTCACAAACTACTGATCTAACACTTCCCATTCACACACCACTTTCCCGACACTTCCCATTCACAAACCACTGATCTAACACTTCCCATTCACACATTACTGATACAATACTTCCCCGTTCACACACCACTGATACAACACTTCCCCGTTCACACACACAGATACAACACTTCCCCGTTCACACACCACTGATCCAACACTTCACATTCACACATTACTGATACAACACTTCCCCGTTCACACACCACTAATACAACACTTCCCCTTCACAAACCAATGATCCAACACTTCAAATTCACTCACCACTGATCCAACACATCCCATTCACACACCACTGATCCAACACTTCCCATTCACACACCACTGATCCAACACATCCCATTCACACGCCACTGATCCAACACTTCACATTCAAACACCACTGATCCAACACATCCCATTCACACACCAATAATCCAACACTTCCCCAGTAAAAAACCACTGATCCAACACTTCCCATCCAAATAAAACTGACCCGACACTTCCCATTCACTCACCACTGATCCAACACATCCCATTCACACACCAATAATCCAACACATCCCATTCACACACCACTGATCCAACATATCCCATTCACACACCAATAATCCAACACTTCCCATTCACACACCACTGATCCAACACTTCCCCGTTCACACACCACTGATCCAACACTTCCCATTCACTAACCAATAATCCAACACATCACATTCACACACCACTGATCCAACTCATCCCATTAACACACCAATAATTCAACACTTCCCATTCACACACCACTGATCCAACACTTCCCCATTCACACACCACTGATCTAACACTTCACATTCACACACCACTGAACCGACACTTCCCATTCACAAACCACTGATCTAACACTTCCCATTCACACACCACTGACCCGACACTTCCCATTCACACACCACTGATCCAACACATCCCATTCACACGCCACTGATCCAACACTTCCCATTCAAACACCACTGATCCAACACATCCCATTAACACACCAATAATCCAACACATCCCATTCACACACCACTGATCCAACATTTCGCATTCACACACCAATAATCCAACACTTCCCCAGTAAAAAACCACTGATCCAACACTTCCCATCCAAATAAAACTGACCCGACACTTCCCATTCACTCACCACTGATCCAACACATCCCATTCACACACCAATAATCCAACACATCCCATTCACACACCACTGATCCAACACATCCCATTCACACACCAATAATCCAACACTTCCCATTCACACACCACTGATCCAACACTTCCCCGTTCACACACCACTGATCCAACACTTCCCATTCACACACCAATAATCCAACACATCACATTCACACACCACTGATCCAACTCATCCCATTAACACACCAATAATCCAACACTTCCCATTCACACACCACTGATCCAACACTTCCCCATTCACACACCACTGATCTAACACTTCACATTCACACACCACTGACCCGACACTTCCCATTCACAAACCACTGATCTAACACTTCCCATTCACACACCACTGACCCGACAACTTCCCATTCACAAACCACTGATCTAACACTTCCCATTCACACATTACTGATACAATACTTCCCCGTTCACACACCACTGATACAACACTTCCTCATTCACACACCACTGATACAACAGTTCCTCGTTCACACACCAATGATACAATACATCCTATTCACAAACCACTGATCCAAATCTTCCCATTCACACACAAATTATCCAACTCTTCTCATTCAGACCCCAATGATCCAACGGTTCCCCTTTCAGAAACCACAGATACAACACTTCCCCGTTCACACACCACAGATACAACACTTCCCCGTTCACACAGCACAGATACAACACTTCCCCGTTCACACACCACTGATCCAACACTTCCCCGTTCACACACCACAGATACAACACTTCCCCGTTCACACACCACTGATCCAACACTTCCCCGTTCACACACCACTGATCCAACACTTCCCAGTTCACTCACCACTGATCCAACACTTCCCATTCACACACCACTGATCGAACACTTCCTCATTCACACACCACTGATACAACACTTCCTCGTTCACAAACCACTGATCCAACACTTCCCCGCTCATACACCACTGATACAACACTTCCTCGTTCACACACCACTGATACAACACTTCCTCATTCACACACCACTGATACAACAGTTCCCCATTCACACACCAATAATCCAACACATCACATTCACACACCACTGATCCAACACATCCCATTAACACACCAATAATCCAACACTTCCCATTCACACACCACTGATCCAACACTTCCCCATTCACACACCACTGATCTAACACTTCACATTCACACACCACTGACCCGACACTTCCCATTCACAAACTACTGATCTAACACTTCCCATTCACACACCACTGACCCGACACTTCCCATTCACAAACCACTGATCTAACACTTCCCATTCACACATTACAGATACAATACTTCCCCGTTCACACACCACTGATACAACACTTCCTCATTCACACACCACTGATACAACAGTTCCTCGTACACACACCAATGATACAACACATCCTATTCACAAACCACTGATCCAAATCTTCCCATTCACACACCAATAATCCAACACATCACATTCACACACCACTGATGCAACTCATCCCATTAACACACCAATAATCCAACACTTCCCATTCACACACCCCTGATCCAACACTTCCCCATTCACACACCACTGATCTAACACTTCACATTCACACACCACTGACCCGACACTTCCCATTCACAAACCACTGATCTAACACTTCCCATTCACGCACCACTGACCCGACACTTCCCATTCACAAACTACTGATCTAACACTTCCCCGTTCACACACCACTGATCCAACACTTCCCATTCACACACCACTGATCGAACACTTCCTCGTTCACACACCACTGATACAACACTTCCTCATTCACACACCACTGATACAACAGTTCCCCATTCACACACCAATAATCCAACACATCACATTCACACACCACTGATCCAACACATCCCATTAACACACCAATAATCCAACACTTCCCATTCACACACCACTGATCCAGCACTTCCCCATTCACACACCACTGATCTAACACTTCACATTCACACACCACTGACCCGACACTTCCCATTCACAAACTACTGATCTAACACTTCCCATTCACACACCACTGTCCCGACACTTCCCATTCACAAACCACTGATCTAACACTTCCCATTCACACATTACTGATACAATACTTCCCCGTTCACACACCACTGATACAACACTTCCTCATTCACACACCACTGATACAACAGTTCCTCGTACACACACCAATGATACAACACATCCTATTCACAAACCACTGATCCAAATCTTCCCATTCACACACAAATGATCCAACTCTTCTCATTCACACCCCAATGATCCAACGGTTCCACTTTCAGAAACCACAGATACAACACTTCCCCGTTCACACACCACAGATACAACACTTCCCCGTTCACACAGCACAGATACAACACTTCCCCGTTCACACACCACTGATCCAACACTTCCCCGTTCACACACCACAGATACAACACTTCCCCGTTCACACACCACTGATCCAACACTTCCCCGTTCACACACCACTGATCCAACACTTCCCCGTTCACACACCACAAATACAACACTTCCCCGTTCACACACCACTAATCCAACACTTCCCCGTTCACACTCCACTGATCCAACACTTCCCATTCACACACCACTGATACAACACTTCCTCGTTCACACACCACTGATCCAACACTTCCCCGCTCATACACCACTGATACAACACTTCCCCGTTCACACACCACTGATACAACACTTCCTCATTCACACACCACTGATTCAACAGTTCCCCGTTCACACACCAATGATACAACACATCCTATTCACAAACCACTGATCCAAATCTTCCCATTCACACACAAATGATCCAACTCTTCTCATTCACACCCCAATGATCCAACGGTTCCACTTTCAGAAACCACAGATACAACACTTCCCCGTTCACACACCACAGATACAACACTTCCCCGTTCACACAGCACAGATACAACACTTCCCCGTTCACACACCACTGATCCAACACTTCCCCGTTCACACAGCACAGATACAACACTTCCCCGTTCACACACCACTGATCCAACACTTCCCCGTTCACACACCACTGATCTAACACTTCCCATTCACACCCCACTGATCGAACACTTCCCATTCACACATTACTGATACAACACTTCCCCGTTCACACCACTGATGCAACACTTCCCCGTCACAAACCAATGATCCAAAACTTCACATTCACTCACCACTGATCCAACACTTCCCACTCACACACAGCTGATACAACGCTTCCCCTTTCACACTCCACTGTTACAACACTTCCCCTTTCACAATCTACTGATGCAACAGATCCCATTCACACACCACTGATCCAACACACCGCATTAACAAACCACTGATCCAGCACTTCCCATTCGCACACCACTGATCCAACACATCCCATTCACACGCCACATATCCAACACTTCGCTTTAACAAACCACTGATAGAGCACTTCCCATTCACACACCACTTATCCAACACAACCCATTCAAACAACACTGATCCAACATTTCCCATTCACACACCAATAATCCAACACTTCCCCAGTAAAAAAACACAGATCCAACACATCCCATCCAAACAAATCTGACCCGACACTTCCCATTCACAAACCACTTATCCAACACTTCCCATTCACACACAACTGATCCAACACTTCCCATTCACAAACCACTAATCCGAGACTTCCCATTCACACATCACTGATCAAACACTTCCCATTCACATATCAATAATCCAACACACCCCATTCATACACCACTGATCCAACACTTAGCAATCACTCACCAATAATCCAACACTTCCCCAGTGACAAACCACTGATCCAACACTTCCCATCCAGGCACCACTGAACCGACACTTCCCATTCACACCCCACTGATTCAAAACTTCCCATTCACACATTACTGATACAAAACATCTCCGTTCACACACCACTGATCCAACAAATCCCATTCACAAACCACTGATCCAACACTTCCCATTCACACACAACTGATTCAACACTACCCCGTACACACAGCAATGAACAAACAGTTCCGATTCACACACCACTAAGCCGAGACTTCCCATTCACACCCCACTGATACAAGACTTCCCATTCACACATTACTGATACAACACATCCCCATTCACAAACCACTGATACAACACTTCCCCGTTCACACACCACAGAAACAACACTTCCCCGTTCACACACCACTGATCCAACACTTCCCATGCACCCACCACTGACCCGAAACTTCCCATTCACAGACCACTGATCCAACACTTCCCATTCACACCCCACTGATACAACACTTTCCGTTCACACACTACTGATACAACAGTTCCCCGCTCACACATCACTGATACAACACTTCCCCGTTCACACACCACAGAAACAGCACTTCCCCGTTCACACACCACTGATCCAACACTTCCCATTCACCCACCACTGACCCGAAACTTCCCAATCACAGACCACTGATCCAACACTTCCCATTCACACCCCTCTGATACAACACTTTCCGTTTACAAATTACTGATACAACACATCCGCGTTCACTCACCAATAATCCAACACTTCCCGAGTTAAAGCCACTGATCCAACACTGCCCATCCATACACTGCTGACCCGACACTTCCCATTCACACGCCACTGATCTCACACATCCCATTCACAAACCACTGATCTCACACATCCCATTCACAAACCACTGATCCGACACTTCCCATTCAAACACCACTGATCAAACATTTCCCAGTCACTAACCACTGATTCAACACTTCCCATTCAGACACCACTGATAGAACTGAACCCCGTTCACACAGCAATGATCCAACAATTCCCGTTCACACACCACTGACCCGGCACTACCCATTCACAAACCACTGTTCCAACACTTCCCATTCGCACCCCACTGATCCAACACTTCCCATTCACACACAATGGATCCAACACTTCCCATTCGCACCCCACTGATCCAACACTTCCCATTCACACACAATGGATACAACACTTCCCCGTTCACACACCACTGATTCAACAATTTACCGTTCTCACACCACTGATCCAACAAATCCGATTCACAAACACTGATCCATCACTTCCCATTCACTCACCACTGACCCGACACTTCCCATTCACAAATCACTGATCCAACACTTCAAATTCACAAACCACTGATCCAACACTTCACATTCACACTCCACTGATCTAAATCTTCCCAATCACACACAAATGATCCAACACTTCCCATTCACACACCAGTGATCCAACGCTTCCCATTCACACACTAATGACACAACACTTCCCCTTCCACACACCACTGATACAACACTTCCCCGTGCACACAGCACAGATCCAACACATCCCCGTTCACACACCACTACTCCAACACTTCCCATTCACACACCAATGATCCAACGCTTCCCATTCACACACCAATGATACAACACTTCCCCATTCACACACCACTGATACAACAGTTCCCCGTTCACACTCCACTGATCCAACACATCCTGTTCACAAACCACTGATCCAAATCTTCCCATTCACACACCAATGATACAACACTTCCCCATTCACACACCACTGATACAACAGTTCCCCGTTCACACTCCCCTTATCCAACACATCCAATTCACAAACCACTGATCCAAATCTTCCCATTCACACACCAATGATCCAACTCTTCTCATTCACACCCCAATGATCCAACGCTTCCACTTTCACAAACCACTGATACAACACTTCCCCGTTCACACACCACAGATACAACACTTCCCCGTTCACACACCACTGATCCAACACTTCCCATTCACACACCACTGACTCGACACTTCCCATTCACAAACCACTGATCTAACACTTCCCATTCACACCCCACTGATCCAACACATCACATTCACACATTAATGATACAACACTTCCCCTTTCACACACCACTGATACAACACTTCCCCGTTCACACACCACTGATACAACACTTCCCAGACACAAACCAATGATCCAACACTTCAAATTCACTCACCACTGATCCAACACTTCCCACTCACACACAACTGATACAACGCTTCCCCTTTCACACTCCACTGATACAACACTTCCCCGTTCACACTCCCCTTATCCAACACATCCAATTCACAAACCACTGATCCAAATCTTCCCATTCACACACCAATCATCCAACTCTTCTCATTCACACAACAATGATCCAATACTTCCCAATCACACACCAATAATCCAACACTTCCCCAGTCACAAACCACTGATCCAACACTTCCCATCGACACACCACTGACCCGACAATTCCCATTCAGAAAACACTGAGCCGACACTTCCCATTCACACCCCACTGATACAACACTTCCCATTCACACACCACTGATACAACACTTCCCCGTCACAAACCAATGATCCAAAACTTCACATTCACTCACCACTGTTCCAACACTTCCCACTCACACACAGCTGATGCAACGCTTCCCCTTTCACACTCCACTGATACAACACTTCCCCTTTCACAAACCACTGATGCAACAGATCCCATTCACACACCACTGATCCAACACACCGCATTAACAAACCACTGACCCGACACTTCCCATTCACAAACCACTGATCTAACACTTCCCATTCACACATTACTGATACAATACTTCCCCGTTCACACACCACTGATGCAACACTTCCTCATTCACACACCACTGATACAACAGTTCCTCGTACACACACCAATGATACAACACATCCTATTCACAAACCACTGATCCAAATCTTCCCATTCACACACAAATTATCCAACTCTTCTCATTCACACCCCAATGATCCAACGGTTCCACTTTCAGAAACCACAGATACAACACTTCCCCGTTCACACACCACAGATACAACACTTCCCCGTTCACACAGCACAGATACAACACTTCCCCGTTCACACACCACTGATCCAACACTTCCCCGTTCACACACCACAGATACAACACTTCCCCGTTCACACACCACTGATCCAACACTTCCCCGTTCACACACCACTGATCCAAATCTTCCCATTCACACACCAATGATCCAACTCTTCTCATTCACACCCCAATGATCCAACGCTTCCACTTTCACAAACCACTGATACAACACTTCCCCGTTCACACACCACAGATACAACACTTCCCCGTTCACACACCACTGATCCAACAATTCCCATTCACACACCACTGACTCGACACTTCCCATTCACAAACCACTGATCTAACACTTCCCATTCACACCCCACTGATCCAACACATCACATTCACACATTACTGATACAACACTTCCCCTTTCACACACCACTGATACAACACTTCCCCGTTCACACACCACTGATACAACACTTCCCAGTCACAAACCAATGATCCAACACTTCAAATTCACTCACCACTGATCCAACACTTCCCACTCACACACAACTGATACAACGCTTCCCCTTTCACACTCCACTGATACAACACTTCGCCGTTCACACTCCCCTTATCCAACACATCCAATTCACAAACCACTGATCCAAATCTTCCCATTCACACACCAATCATCCAACTCTTCTCATTCACACACCAATGATCCAATACTTCCCAATCACACACCAATAATCCAACACTTCCCCAGTCACAAACCACTGATCCAACACTTCCCATCGACACACCACTGACCCGACACTTCCCATTCAGAAAACACTGAGCCGACACTTCCCATTCACACCCCAATAATCCAACACATCCCATTCACACACCACTGATCCAACATTTCGCATTCACACACCAATAATCCAACTCTTCCCCAGTAAAAAACCACTGATCCAACACTTCCCATCCAAACAAAACTGACCCGACACTTCCCATTCACTCACCACTGATCCAAAACATCCCATTCACACACCAATAATCCAACACATCCCATTCACACCCCAATGATACAACACTTCCCATTCACACACCACTGATACAACACTTCCCCGTCACAAACCAATGATCCAAAACTTCACATTCACTCACCACTGTTCCAAAACTTCCCACTCACACACAGCTGATACAACGCTTCCCCTTTCACACTCCACTGATACAACACTTCCCCTTTCACAAACCACTGATGCAACAGATCCCATTCACACACCACGGATCCAAAACACCGCATTAACAAACCACTGACCCGACACTTCCCATTCACAAACCACTGATCTAACACTTCCCATTCACACATTACTGAAACAATACTTCCCCGTTCACACACCACTGATACAACACTTCCTCATTCACACACCACTGATACAACAGTTCCTCGTACACACACCAATGATACAACACATCCTATTCAGAAACCACTGATCTAACACTTCCCATTCACACATTACTGATACAATACTTCCCCGTTCACACACCACTGATACAACACTTCCTCATTCACACACCACTGATACAACAGTTCCTCGTACACACACCAATGATACAACACATCCTATTCACAAACCACTGATCCAAATCTTCCCATTCACACACAAATTATCCAACTCTTCTCATTCACACCCCAATGATCCAACGGTTCCACTTTCAGAAACCACAGATACAACACTTCCCCGTTCACACACCACAGATACAACACTTCCCCGTTCACACAGCACAGATACAACACTTCCCCGTTCACACACCACTGATCCAACACTTCCCCGTTCACACACCACAGATACAACACTTCCCCGTTCACACACCACTGATCCAACACTTCCCCGTTCACACACCACTGATCCAACACTTCCCCGTTCACACACCACAAATACAACACTTCCCCGTTCACACACCACTGATCCAACACTTCCCCGTTCACACACCACTGATCCAACACATCCCATTCAAACACCACTGATCTAACACTTCCTCATTCACACACCACTGATACAACACTTCCTCGTTCACACACCACTGATCCAACACTTCCCCGCTCATACACCACTGATACAACACTTCCCCGTTCACACACCACTGATACAACACTTCCTCATTCACACACCACTGATACAACAGTTCCCCGTTCACACACCAATGATACAACACATCCTATTCACAAACCACTGATCCAAATCTTCCCATTCACACACAAATGATCCAACTCTTCTCATTCACACTCCAATGATCCAACGGTTCCACATTCAGAAACCACAGATACAACACTTCCCCGTTCACACACCACAGATACAACACTTCCCCGTTCACACAGCACAGATACAACACTTCCCCGTTCACACACCACTGATCCAACACGTCCCCGTTCACACAGCACAGATACAACACTTCCCCGTTCACACACCACTGATCCAACACTTCCCCGTTCACACACCACAGATACAACACTTCCCCGTTCACACACCACTGATCCAACACTTCCCCGTTCACACACCACTGATCCAACACTTCCCCGTTCACACACCACAAATACAACACTTCCCCGTTCACACTCCACCGATCCAAATCTTCCCATTCACACACAAATGATCCAACACTTCCTCATTCACACACCACTGATACAACAGTTCCTCGTTCACACACCAATGATACAACACATCCTATTCACAAACCACTGATCCAAATCTTCCCATTCACACACAAATGATCCAGCCCTTCTCATTCACACCCCAATGATCCAACGGTTCCACTGTCAGAAACCACAGATACAACACTTCCCCGTTCACACACCACAGATACAACACTTCCCCGTTCACAGAGCACAGATACAACAATTCCCCGTTCACACACCACTGATCCAACACTTCCCCTTCACAAACCAATGATCCAACACTTCAAATTCACTCACCACTGATCCAGCACATCCCATTCACACACCACTGATCCAACACTTCCCATTCACACACCACTGATCCAACACATCCCATTCACACGCCACTGATCCAACACTTCCCATTCAAACACCACTGATCCAACACATCCCATTCACACACCAATAATCCAACACATCCCATTCACACACCACTGATCCAACATTTCGCATTCACACACCAATAATCCAACTCTTCCCCAGTAAAAAACCACTGATCCAACACTTCCCATCCAAACAAAACTGACCCGACACTTCCCATTCACTCACCACTGATCCAAAACATCCCATTCACACACCAATAATCCAACACATCCCATTCACACACCACTGATCCAACACTTCCCCGTTCACACACCACTGATCCAACACTTCCCATTCACACACCAATAATCCAACACATCACATTCACACACCACTGATCCAACACATCCCATTCACACACCAATAATCCAACACTTCCCATTCACACACCACTGATCCAACACTTCCCCGTTCACACACCACTGATCCAACACTTCCCATTCACACACCAGTGATCTAACACTTCCCATTCACACACCACAGACCCGACACTTCCCATTCACAAACCACTGATCTAACACTTCCCATTCACACATTACTGATACAATACTTCCCCGTTCACACACCACTGATACAACACTTCCTCATTCACACACCACTGATACAACAGTTCCTCGTACACACACCAATGATACAACACATCCTATTCACAAACCACTGATCTAACACTTCCCATTCACACATTACTGATACAATACTTCCCCGTTCACACACCACTGATACAACACTTCCTCATTCACACACCACTGATACAACAGTTCCTCGTACACACACCAATGATACAACACATCCTATTCACAAACCACTGATCCAATTCTTCCCATTCACACACAAATTATCCAACTCTTCTCATTCACACCCCAATGATCCAACGGTTCCACTTTCAGAAACCACAGATACAACACTTCCCCGTTCACACACCACAGATACAACACTTCCCCGTTCACACAGCACAGATACAACACTTCCCCGTTCACACACCACTGATCCAACACTTCCCCGTTCACACACCACAGATACAACACTTCCCCGATCACACACCACTGATCCAACACTTCCCCGTTCACACACCACTGATCCAACACTTCCCCGTTCACACACCACAAATACAACACTTCCCCGTTCACACACCACTGATCCAACACTTCCCCGTTCACACACCACTGATCCAACACTTCCCATTCACACACCACTGATCTAACACTTCCTCATTCACACACCACTGATACAACACTTCCTCGTTCACACACCACTGATCCAACACTTCCCCGCTCATACACCACTGATACAACACTTCCCCGTTCACACACCACTGATACAACACTTCCTCATTCACACACCACTGATACAACAGTTCCCCGTTCACACACCAATGATACAACACATCCTATTCACAAACCACTGATCCAAATCTTCCCATTCACACACAAATGATCCAACTCTTCTCATTCACACCCCAATGATCCAACGGTTCCACATTCAGAAACCACAGATACAACACTTCCCCGTTCACACACCACAGATACAACACTTCCCCGTTCACACAGCACAGATACAACACTTCCCCGTTCACACACCACTGATCCAACACTTCCCCGTTCACACAGCACAGATACAACACTTCTCCGTTCACACACCACTGATCCAACACTTCGCCGTTCACACACCACAGATACAACACTTCCCCGTTCACACACCACTGATCCAACACTTCCCCGTTCACACACCACTGATCCAACACTTCCCCGTTCACACACCACAAATACAACACTTCCCCGTTCACACTCCACCGATCCAAATCTTCCCATTCACACACAAATGATCCAACACTTCCTCATTCACACACCACTGATACAACAGTTCCTCGTTCACACACCAATGATACAACACATCCTATTCACAAACCACTGATCCAAATCTTCCCATTCACACACAAATGATCCAGCTCTTCTCATTCACACCCCTATGATCCAACGGTTCCACTGTCAGAAACCACAGATACAACACTTCCCCGTTCACACACCACAGATACAACACTTCCCCGTTCACAGAGCACAGATACAACAATTCCCCGTTCACACACCACTGATCCAACACTTCCCCTTCACAAACCAATGATCCAACACTTCAAATTCACTCACCACTGATCCAACACATCCCATTCACACACCACTGATCCAACACATCCCATTCACACGCCACTGATCCAACACTTCCCATTCAAACACCACTGATCCAACACATCCCATTCACACACCAATAATCCAACACATCCCATTCACACACCACTGATCCAACATTTCGCATTCACACACCAATAATCCAACACTTCCCCAGTAAAAAACCACTGATCCAACACTTCCCATCCAAACAAAACTGACCCGACACTTCCCATTCACTCACCACTGATCCAAAACATCCCATTCACACACCAATAATCCAACACTTCCCATTCACACACCACTGATCCAACACTTCCCCGTTCACACACCACTGATCCAACACTTCCCATTCACACACCAATAATCCAACACATCACATTCACACACCACTGATCCAACACATCCCATTCACACACCAATAATCCAACACTTCCCATTCACACACCACTGATCCAACACTTCCCCGTTCACACACCACTGATCCAACACTTCCCATTCACACACCACTGATCTAACACTTCCCATTCACACACCACAGACCCGACACTTCCCATTCTCAAACCACTGATCTAACACTTCCCATTCACACATTACTGAAACAACACTTCCCCGTTCACACACCACTGATACAACACTTGCTCATTCACAAACCACTGATACAACAGTTCCTCGTTCACACACCAATGATACAACACATCCTATTCACAAACCACTGATCCAAATCTTCCCATTCACACACAAATGATCCAACTCTTCTCATTCACACCCCAATGATCCAACGGTTCCACTTTCAGAAACCATAGATACAACACTTCCCCGTTCACACACCACAGATACAACACTTCCCCGTTCACACACCACTGATACAACACTTGATCATTCACAAACCACTGATACAACAGTTCCTCGTTCACACACCAATGATACAACACATCCTATTCACAAACCACTGATCCAAATCTTCCCATTCACACACAAATGATCCAACTCTTCTCATTCACACCCCAATGATCCAACGGTTCCACTTTCAGAAACCATAGATACAACACTTCCCCGTTCACACACCACAGATACAACACTTCCCCGTTCACACAGCACAGATACAACACTTCCCCGTTCACACACACAGATACAACACTTCACATTCACACATTACTGATACAACACTTCCCCGTTCACACACCACTAATACAACACTTCCCCTTCACAAACCAATGATCCAACACTTCAAATTCACTCACCACTGATCCAACACATCCCATTCACACACCACTGATCCAACACATCCCATTCACACACCAATAATCCAACACTTCCCATTCACACACCACTGATCCAACACATCCCATTCACACACCAATAAT
This sequence comes from Hypanus sabinus, assembly GCF_030144855.1. Taxonomy (NCBI): domain Eukaryota; kingdom Metazoa; phylum Chordata; class Chondrichthyes; order Myliobatiformes; family Dasyatidae; genus Hypanus; species Hypanus sabinus. Next base: position 44,186 of record NW_026779928.1, read on the forward strand.
CCAACACTTCCGATTCACACACCACTGATCCAACACTTCCCCGTTCACACACCACCGATCCAACACTTCCCATTCACACACCAATAATCCAACACATCACATTCACACACCACTGATTCAACTCATCCCATTAACACACCAATAATCCAACACTTCCCATTCACACACCACTGATCCAACACTTCCCCATTCACACACCACTGACCTAACACTTCACATTCACACACCACTGACTCGACACTTCCATTCACAAACCACTGATCTAACACTTCCCATTCACACACCACTGACCCGACACTTCCCATTCACAAACCACTGATCTAACACTTCCCATTCACACATTACTGATACAATACTTCCCCGTTCACACACCACTGATACAACACTTCCTCATTCACACACCACTGATACAACAGTTCCTCGTTCACACACCAATGATACAACACATCCTATTCACAAACCTCTGATCCAAATCTTCCCATTCACACACAAATTATCCAACTCTTCTCATTCAGACCCCAATGATCCAACGGTTCCACTTTCAGAAACCACAGATACAACACTTCCCCGTTCACACACCACAGATACAACACTTCCCCGTTCACACAGCACAGATACAACACTTCCCCGTTCACACACCACTGATCCAACACTTCCCCGTTCACACACCACAGATACAACACTTCCCCGATCACACACCACTGATCCAACACTTCCCCGTTCACACAACACTGATCCAACACTTCCCCGTTCACACACCGCTGATCCAACACTTCCCATTCACACACCACTGATCGAACACTTCCTCATTCACACACCACTGATACAACACTTCCTCGTTCAAACACCACTGATCCAACACTTCCCCGCTCATACACCACTGATACAACACTTCCTCGTTCACACACCACTGATACAACACTTCCTCATTCACACACCACTGATACAACATTCCCCATTCACACACCAATAATCCAACACATCACATTCACACACCACTGATCCAACACATCCCATTAACACACCAATAATCCAACACTTCCCATTCACACACCACTGATCCAACACTTCCCCATTCACACACCACTGATCTAACACTTCACATTCACACACCACTGACCCGACACTTCCCATTCACAAACTACTGATCTAACACTTCCCATTCACACACCACTGACCCGACACTTCCCATTCACAAACCACAGATCTAACACTTCCCATTCACACATTACTGATACAATACTTCCCCGTTCACACACCACTGATACAACACTTGCTCATTCACACACCACTGATACAACAGTTCCTCGTACACACAGCAATGATACAACACATCCTATTCACAAACCACTGATCCAAATCTTCCCATTCACACACAAATTATCCAACTCTTCTCATTCACACGCCAAGGATCCAACGGTTCAACTTTCAGAAACCACAGATACAACACTTCCCCGTTCACACACCACAGATACAACACATCCCCGTTCACACAGCACAGATACAACACTTCCCCGTTCACACACCACTGATACAACAGTTCCCCGTTCACACACCAATGATACAACACATCCTCATTCACACACCACTGATATAACAGTTCCCCATTCACACACCAATAATCCAACACATCACATTCACACACCACTGATCCAACACATCTCATTAACACACCAATAATCCAACACTTCCCATTCACACACCACTGATCCAACACTTCCCCATTCATACACCACTGATCTAACACTTCACATTCACACACCACTGACCCGACACTTCCCATTCACAAACTACTGATCTAACACTTCCCATTCACACACCACTGACCCGACACTTCCCATTCACAAACCACTGATCTAACAGTTCCCATTCACACATTACTGATACAATACTTCCCCGTTCACACACCACTGATACAACACTTCCTCATTCACACACCACTGATACAACAGTTCCTCGTACACACACCAATGATACAACACATCCTATTCAAAAACCACTGATCCAAATCTTCCCATTCACACACAAATTATCCAACTCTTCTCATTCACACCCCAATGATCCAACGGTTCCACTTTCAGAAACAACAGGTACAACACTTCCCCGTTCACACACCACAGATACAACACTTCCCCGTTCACACAGCACAGATACAACACTTCCCCGTTCACACACCACAGATACAACACTTCCCCGTTCACACAGCACAGATACAACACTTCCCCGTTCACACACCACTGATCCAACACTTCCCCGTTCACACACCACAAATACAACACTTCCCCGTTCAGACACCACTGATCCAACACTTCCCCGATCACACACCACTGATCCAACACTTCCCATTCACACACCACTGATCTAACACTTCCTCATTCACACACCACTGATACAACTCTTCCTCGTTCACACACCACTGATCCAACACTTCCCCGCTCATACACCACTGATACAACACTTCCCCGTTCACACACCACTGATACAACAGTTCCCCGTTCACACACCAATGATACAACACATCCTATTCACAAACCACTGATCCAAATCTTCCCATTCACACACAAATGATCCAACTCTTCTCATTCACACTCCAATGATCCAACGGTTCCACATTCAGAAACCACAGATACAACACTTCCCCGTTCACACACCACAGATACAACACTTCCCCGTTCACACAGCACAGATACAACACTTCCCCGTTCACACACCACTGATCCAACACTTCCCCGTTCACACACCACTGATCCAACACTTCCCCGTTCACACACCACTGATCCAACACTTCCCCGTTCACACACCACAAATACAACTCTTCCCCGTTCAGACACCACTGATCCAACACTTCCCCGTTCACACACCACTGATCCAACACTTCCCATTCACACACCACTGATCCAACACTTCCCATTCACACACCACTGATCCAACACTTCCCCATTCACACACCACTGATCTAACACTTCACATTCACACACCACTGACCCGACACTTCCCATTCACAAACTACTGATCTAACACTTCCCATTCACACACCACTGACCCGACACTTCCCATTCACAAACCACAGATCTAACACTTCCCATTCACACATTACTGATACAATACTTCCCCGTTCACACACCACTGATACAACACTTGCTCATTCACACACCACTGATACAACAGTTCCTCGTACACACAGCAATGATACAACACATCCTATTCACAAACCACTGATCCAAATCTTCCCATTCACACACAAATTATCCAACTCTTCTCATTCACACGCCAAGGATCCAACGGTTCAACTTTCAGAAACCACAGATACAACACTTCCCCGTTCACACACCACAGATACAACACATCCCCGTTCACACAGCACAGATACAACACTTCCCCGTTCACACACCACTGATACAACAGTTCCCCGTTCACACACCAATGATACAACACATCCTCATTCACACACCACTGATATAACAGTTCCCCATTCACACACCAATAATCCAACACATCACATTCACACACCACTGATCCAACACATCTCATTAACACACCAATAATCCAACACTTCCCATTCACACACCACTGATCCAACACTTCCCCATTCATACACCACTGATCCAACACTTCCCATTCACAAACCACTAATCCGAGACTTCCCATTCACACACCAATCATCCAACTCTTCTCATTCACACACCAATGATCCAATACTTCCCAATCACACACCAATAATCCAACACTTCCCCAGTCACAAACCACTGATCCAACACTTCCCATCGACACACCACTGACCCGACACTTCCCATTCAGAAAACACTGAGCCGACACTTCCCATTCACACCCCACTGATACAACACTTCCCATTCACACATTACTGATACAACACTTCCTCGTTCACACACCACTGATCCAACAATTCCCCGCTCATACACCACTGATACAACACTTCCCCGTTCACACACCACTGATACAACACTTCCTCGTTCACACACCACTGATCCAACAATTCCCTGCTCATACACCACTGATACAACACTTCCCCGTTCACACACCAGTGATACAACACATCCTATTCACAAACCACTGATCCAAATCTTCCCATTCACACACAAATGATCCAACTCTTCTCATTCACACTCCAATGATCCAACGGTTCCACATTCAGAAACCACAGATACAACACTTCCCCGTTCACACACCACAGATACAACACTTCCCCGTTCACACAGCACAGATACAACACTTCCCCGTTCACACACCACTGATCCAACACTTCCCCGTTCACACAGCACAGATACAACACTTCCCCGTTCACACACCACTGATCCAACACTTCCCCGTTCACACACCACTGATCTAACACTTCCCATTCACACCCCACTGATCCAACACTTCCCATTCACACATTACTGATACAACACTTCCCCGTTCACACACCACTGATACAACACTTCCCCGTCACAAACCAATGATCCAAAACTTCACATTCACTCACCACTGATCCAACACTTCCCACTCACACACAGCTGATACAACGCTTCCCCTTTCACACTCCACTGATACAACACTTCCCCTTTCACAAACCACTGATGCAACAGATCCCATTCACACACCACTGATCCAACACACCGCATTAACAAACCACTGATAGAGCACTTCCCATTCACACACCACTGATCCAACACATCCCATTCACACGCCACAGATCCAACACTTCGCTTTAACAAACCACTGATAGAGCACTTCCCATTCACACACCACTGATCCAACACATCCCATTCAAACAACACTGATCCAACATTTCCCATTCACACACCAATAATCCAACACTTCCCCAGTAAAAAAACACAGATCCAACACATCCCATCCAAACAAAACTGACCCGACACTTCCCATTCACAAACCACTGATCCAACACTTCCCATTCACACACAACTGATCCAACACTTCCCATTCACAAACCACTAATCCGAGACTTCCCATTCACACACCAATCATCCAACTCTTCTCATTCACACACCAATGATCCAATACTTCCCAATCACACACCAATAATCCAACACTTCCCCAGTCACAAACCACTGATCCAACACTTCCCATCGACACACCACTGACCCGACACTTCCCATTCAGAAAACATTGAGCCGACACTTCCCATTCACACCCCACTGATACAACACTTCCCATTCACACACCACTGATCCAACACTTCCCCGTTCACACACCACTGATCCAACACTTCCCATTCACACACCACTGATCTAACACTTCCTCATTCACACACCACTGATACAACACTTCCTCGTTCACACGCCACTGATCCAACACTTCCCCGCTCATACACCACTGATACAACACTTCGCCGTTCACACACCACTGATACAACACTTCCCCTTTCACAAACCACTGATGCAACAGATCCCATTCACACACCACTGATCCAACACACCGCATTAACAAACCACTGATAGAGCACTTCCCATTCACACACCACTGATCCAACACATCCCATTCACACGCCACAGATCCAACACTTCGCTTTAACAAACCACTGATAGAGCACTTCCCATTCACACACCACTGATCCAACACATCCCATTCAAACAACACTGATCCAACATTTCCCATTCACACACCAATAATCCAACACTTCCCCAGTAAAAAAACACAGATCCAACACATCCCATCCAAACAAAACTGACCCGACACTTCCCATTCACAAACCACTGATCCAACACTTCCCATTCACACACAACTGATCCAACACTTCCCATTCACAAACCACTAATCCGAGACTTCCCATTCACACACCAATCATCCAACTCTTCTCATTCACACACCAATGATCCAATACTTCCCAATCACACACCAATAATCCAACACTTCCCCAGTCACAAACCACTGATCCAACACTTCCCATCGACACACCACTGACCCGACACTTCCCATTCAGAAAACATTGAGCCGACACTTCCCATTCACACCCCACTGATACAACACTTCCCATTCACACACCACTGATCCAACACTTCCCCGTTCACACACCACTGATCCAACACTTCCCATTCACACACCACTGATCTAACACTTCCTCATTCACACACCACTGATACAACACTTCCTCGTTCACACGCCACTGATCCAACACTTCCCCGCTCATACACCACTGATACAACACTTCGCCGTTCACACACCACTGATACAACAGTTCCCCGTTCACACACCAATGATACAACACATCCTATTCACAAACCACTGATCCAAATCTTCCCATTCACACACAAATGATCCAACTCTTCTCATTCACACTCCAATGATCCAACGGTTCCACATTCAGAAACCACAGATACAACACTTCCCCGTTCACACACCACAGATACAACACTTCCCCGTTCACACAGCACAGATACAACACTTCCCCGTTCACACACACTGATCCAACACTTCCCATTCACACATTACTGATACAACACTTCCCCGTTCACACACCACTGATACAACACTTCCCCGTCTCAAACCAATGATCCAAAACTTCACATTCACTCACCACTGATCCAACACATCCCACTCACGCACAGCTGATACAACGCTTCCCCTTTCACACTCCACTGATACAACACTTCCCCTTTCACAAACCACTGATGCAACAGATCCCATTCACACACCACTGATCCAACACACCGCATTAACAAACCACTGATCCAGCACTTCCCATTCGCACACCACTGATCCAACACATCCCATTCACACGCCACAGATCCAACACTTCGCTTTAACAAACCACTGATAGAGCACTTCCCATTCACAAACCACTGATCCAACACTTCCCATTCACACACAACTGATCCAACACTTCCCATTCACAAACCACTAATCCGAGACTTCCCATTCACACACCAATCATCCAACTCTTCTCATTCACACACCAATGATCCAATACTTCCCAATCACACACCAATAATCCAACACTTCCCCAGTCACAAACCACTGATCCAACACTTCCCATCGACACACCACTGACCCGACACTTCCCATTCAGAAAACACTGAGCCGACACTTCCCATTCACACCCCACTGATACAACACTTCCCATTCACACATTACTGATACAACACTTCCTCGTTCACACACCACTGATCCAACAATTCCCCGCTCATACACCACTGATACAACACTTCCCCGTTCACACACCACTGATACAACACTTCCTCGTTCACACACCACTGATCCAACAATTCCCTGCACATACACCACTGATACAACACTTCCCCGTTCACACACCAATGATACAACACATCCTATTCACAAACCACTGATCCAAATCTTCCCATTCACACACAAATGATCCAACTCTTCTCATTCACACTCCAATGATCCAACGGTTCCACATTCAGAAACCACAGATACAACACTTCCCCGTTCACACACCACAGATACAACACTTCCCCGTTCACACAGCACAGATACAACACTTCCCCGTTCACACACCACTGATCCAACACTTCCCCGTTCACACAGCACAGATACAACACTTCCCCGTTCACACACCACTGATCCAACACTTCCCCGTTCACACACCACTGATCTAACACTTCCCATTCACACCCCACTGATCCAACACTTCCCATTCACACATTACTGATACAACACTTCCCCGTTCACACACCACTGATACAACACTTCCCCGTCACAAACCAATGATCCAAAACTTCACATTCACTCACCACTGATCCAACACTTCCCACTCACACACAGCTGATACAACGCTTCCCCTTTCACACTCCACTGATACAACACTTCCCCTTTCACAAACCACTGATGCAACAGATCCCATTCACACACCACTGATCCAACACACCGCATTAACAAACCACTGATAGAGCACTTCCCATTCACACACCACTGATCCAACACATCCCATTCACACGCCACAGATCCAACACTTCGCTTTAACAAACCACTGATAGAGCACTTCCCATTCACACACCACTGATCCAACACATCCCATTCAAACAACACTGATCCAACATTTCCCATTCACACACCAATAATCCAACACTTCCCCAGTAAAAAAACACAGATCCAACACATCCCATCCAAACAAAACTGACCCGACACTTCCCATTCACAAACCACTGATCCAACACTTCCCATTCACACACAACTGATCCAACACTTCCCATTCACAAACCACTAATCCGAGACTTCCCATTCACACACCAATCATCCAACTCTTCTCATTCACACACCAATGATCCAATACTTCCCAATCACACACCAATAATCCAACACTTCCCCAGTCACAAACCACTGATCCAACACTTCCCATCGACACACCACTGACCCGACACTTCCCATTCAGAAAACATTGAGCCGACACTTCCCATTCACACCCCACTGATACAACACTTCCCATTCACACACCACTGATCCAACACTTCCCCGTTCACACACCACTGATCCAACACTTCCCATTCACACACCACTGATCTAACACTTCCTCATTCACACACCACTGATACAACACTTCCTCGTTCACACGCCACTGATCCAACACTTCCCCGCTCATACACCACTGATACAACACTTCGCCGTTCACACACCACTGATACAACACTTCCCCTTTCACAAACCACTGATGCAACAGATCCCATTCACACACCACTGATCCAACACACCGCATTAACAAACCACTGATAGAGCACTTCCCATTCACACACCACTGATCCAACACATCCCATTCACACGCCACAGATCCAACACTTCGCTTTAACAAACCACTGATAGAGCACTTCCCATTCACACACCACTGATCCAACACATCCCATTCAAACAACACTGATCCAACATTTCCCATTCACACACCAATAATCCAACACTTCCCCAGTAAAAAAACACAGATCCAACACATCCCATCCAAACAAAACTGACCCGACACTTCCCATTCACAAACCACTGATCCAACACTTCCCATTCACACACAACTGATCCAACACTTCCCATTCACAAACCACTAATCCGAGACTTCCCATTCACACACCAATCATCCAACTCTTCTCATTCACACACCAATGATCCAATACTTCCCAATCACACACCAATAATCCAACACTTCCCCAGTCACAAACCACTGATCCAACACTTCCCATCGACACACCACTGACCCGACACTTCCCATTCAGAAAACATTGAGCCGACACTTCCCATTCACACCCCACTGATACAACACTTCCCATTCACACACCACTGATCCAACACTTCCCCGTTCACACACCACTGATCCAACACTTCCCATTCACACACCACTGATCTAACACTTCCTCATTCACACACCACTGATACAACACTTCCTCGTTCACACGCCACTGATCCAACACTTCCCCGCTCATACACCACTGATACAACACTTCGCAGTTCACACACCACTGATACAACAGTTCCCCGTTCACACACCAATGATACAACACATCCTATTCACAAACCACTGATCCAAATCTTCCCATTCACACACAAATGATCCAACTCTTCTCATTCACACTCCAATGATCCAACGGTTCCACATTCAGAAACCACTGATACAACACTTCCCCGTTCACACACCACAGATACAACACTTCCCCGTTCACAGAGCACAGATACAACACTTCCCCGTTCACACACACTGATCCAACACTTCCCATTCACACATTACTGATACAACACTTCCCCGTTCACACACCACTGATACAACACTTCCCCGTCTCAAACCAATGATCCAAAACTGCACATTCACTCACCACTGATCCAACACATCCCACTCACACACAGCTGATACAACGCTTCCCCTTTCACACTCCACTGATACAACACTTCCCCTTTCACAAACCACTGATGCAACAGATCCCATTCACACACCACTGATCCAACACACCGCATTAACAAACCACTGATCCAGCACTTCCCATTCGCACACCACTGATACAACACATCCCATTCACACGCCACAGATCCAACACTTCGCTTTAACAAACCACTGATAGAGCCCTTCCCATTCACACACCACTGATCCAACACATCCCATTCAAACAACAATGATCCAACATTTCCCATTCACACACCAATAATCCAACACTTCCCCAGTAAAAAAACACAGATCCAACACATCCCATCCAAACAAAACTGACCCGACACTTCCCATTCACAAACCACTGATCCAACACTTCCCAGTCACACACAACTGATCCAACACTTCCCATTCACAAACCACTAATCCGAGACTTCCCATTCACACACCAATCATCCAACTCTTCTCATTCACACACCAATGATCCAATACTTCCCAATCACACACCAATAATCCAACACTTCCCCAGTCACAAACCACTGATCCAACACTTCCCATCGACACACCACTGACCCGACACTTCCCATTCAGAAAACACTGAGCCGACACTTCCCATTCACACCCCACTGATACAACACTTCCCATTCACACACCACTGATACAACACTTCCCCGTCACAAACCAATGATCCAAAACTTCACATTCACTCACCACTGTTCCAACACTTCCCACTCACACACAGCTGATGCAACGCTTCCCCTTTCACACTCCACTGATACAACACTTCCCTTTCACAAACCACTGATGCAACAGATCCCATTCACACACCACTGATCCAACACACCGCATTAACAAACCACTGACCCGACACTTCCCATTCACAAACCACTGATCTAACACTTCCCATTCACACATTACTGATACAATACTTCCCCGTTCACACACCACTGATACAACACTTCCCATTCACACCCCACTGATACAACACTTCCCATTCACACATTACTGATACAACACTTCCTCGTTCACACACCACTGATCCAACAATTCCCCGCTCATACACCACTGATACAACACTTCCCCGTTCACACACCACTGATACAACACTTCCTCGTTCACACACCACTGATCCAACAATTCCCTGCTCATACACCACTGATACAACACTTCCCCGTTCACACACCACTGATACAACAGTTCCCCGTTCACACACCACAGATACAACACTTCCTCGTTCACACAGCACAGATACAACACTTCCCCGTTCACACACCACTGATCCAACACTTCCCCGTTCACACAGCACAGATACAACACTTCCCCGTTCACACACCACTGATCCAACACTTCCCCGTTCACACACCACTGATCTAACACTTCCCATTCACACCCCACTGATCCAACACTTCCCATTCACACATTACTGATACAACACTTCCCCGTTCACACACCACTGATACAACACTTCCCCGTCACAAACCAATGATCCAAAACTTCACATTCACTCACCACTGATCCAACACTTCCCACTCACACACAGCTGATACAACGCTTCCCCTTTCACACTCCACTGATACAACACTTCCCCTTTCACAAACCACTGATGCAACAGATCCCATTCACACACCACTGATCCAACACACCGCATTAACAAACCACTGATAGAGCACTTCCCATTCACACACCACTGATCCAACACATCCCATTCACACGCCACAGATCCAACACTTCGCTTTAACAAACCACTGATAGAGCACTTCCCATTCACACACCACTGATCCAACACATCCCATTCAAACAACACTGATCCAACATTTCCCATTCACACACCAATAATCCAACACTTCCCCAGTAAAAAAACACAGATCCAACACATCCCATCCAAACAAAACTGACCCGACACTTCCCATTCACAAACCACTGATCCAACACTTCCCATTCACACACAACTGATCCAACACTTCCCATTCACAAACCACTAATCCGAGACTTCCCATTCACACACCAATCATCCAACTCTTCTCATTCACACACCAATGATCCAATACTTCCCAATCACACACCAATAATCCAACACTTCCCCAGTCACAAACCACTGATCCAACACTTCCCATCGACACACCACTGACCCGACACTTCCCATTCAGAAAACACTGAGCCGACACTTCCCATTCACACCCCACTGATACAACACTTCCCATTCACACACCACTGATACAACAGTTCCCCGTTCACACTCCCCTTATCCAACACATCCAATTCACAAATCACTGATCCAAATCTTCCCATTCACACCCCAATGATCCAACGCTTCCACTTTCACAAACCACTGATACAACACTTCCCCGTTCACACACCACAGATACAACACTTCCCCGTTCACACACCACTGATCCAACACTTCCCATTCGCACACCACTGACTCGACACTTCCCATTCACAAACCACTGATCTAACACTTCCCATTCACACCCCACTGATCCAACACATCACATTCACACATTACAGATACAACACTTCCCCTTTCACACACCACTGATACAACACTTCCCCGTTCACACTCCCCTTATCCAACACATCCAATTCACAAACCACTGATCCAAATCTTCCCATTCACACACCAATCATCCAACTCTTCCCATTCACACACCAATGATCCAATACTTCCCAATCACACACCAATAATCCAACACTTCCCCAGTCACAAACCACTGATCCAACACTTCCCATCGACACACCACTGACCCGACACTTCCCATTCAGAAAACACTGAGCCGACACTGCCCATTCACACCCCACTGATACACTTCCCATTCACACACCACTGATACAACACTTCCCCGTCACAAACCAATGATCCAAAACTTTACATTCACTCACCACTGTTCCAACACTTCCCACTCACACACAGCTGATACAACGCTTCCCCTTTCACACTCCACTGATACAACACTTCCCCTTTCACAAACCACTGATGCAACAGATCCCATTCACACACCACTGATCCAACACACCGCATTAACAAACCACTGACCCGACACTTCCCATTCACAAACCACTGATCTAACACTTCCCATTCACACATTACTGATACAATACTTCCCCGTTCACACTCCACTGATACAACACTTCCTCATTCACACACCACTGATACAACAGTTCCTCGGACACACACCAATGATACAACACATCCTATTCACAAACCACTGATCCAAATCTTCCCATTCACACACAAATTATCCAACTCTTCTCATTCACACCCCAATGATCCAACGGTTCCACTTTCAGAAACCACAGATACAACACTTCCCCGTTCACACACCACAGATACAACACTTCCCCGTTCACACAGCACAGATACAACACTTCCCCGTTCACACACCACTGATCCAACACTTCCCCGTTCACACAGCACAGATACAACACTTCCCCGTTCACACACCACTGATCCAACACTTCCCCGTTCACACACCACAGATACAACACTTCCCCGTTCACACACCACTGATCCAACACTTCCCCGTTCGCACACCACTGATCCAACACTTCCCCGTTCACACACCACAAATACAACACTTCCCCGTTCACACTCCACTGATCCAAATCTTCCCATTCACACACAAATGATACAACACTTCCTCATTCACACACCACTGATACAACAGTTCCTCGTTCACACACCAATGATACAACACATCCTATTCACAAACCACTGATCCAAATCTTCCCATTCACACACAAATGATCCAACTCTTCTCATTCACACCCCAATGATCCAACGGTTCCACTTTCAGAAACCACAGATACAACACTTCCCCGTTCACACACCACAGATACAACACTTCCCCGTTCACACAGCACAGATACAACACTTCCCCGTTCACACACACAGATACAACACTTCCCCATTCACACACCACTGATCCAACACTTCACATTCACACATTACTGATACAACACTTCCCCGTTCACACACCACTAATACAACACTTCCCCTTCACAAACCAATGATCCAACACTTCAAATTCACATACCACTGATCCAACACATCCCATTCTCACACCACTGATCCAACACTTCCCATTCACACACAACTGATCCAACACATCCCATTCACACGCCACTGATCCAACACTTCCCATTCAAACACCACTGATCCAACACATCCCATTCACACACCAATAATCCAACACATCCCATTCACACACCACTGATCCAACATTTCGCATTCACACACCAATAATCCAACACTTCCCATTCACACACCACTGATCCAACACTTCCCCGTTCACACACCACTGATCCAACACTTCCCATTCACACACCACTGATCCAACACTTCCCATTCACACACCACTGATTCAACTCATCCCATTAACACACCAATAATCCAGCACTTCCCATTCACACACCACTGATCCAACACTTCCCCATTCACACACCACTGATCTAACACTTCACATTCACACACCACTGACCCGACACTTCCCATTCACAAACCACTGATCTAACACTTCCCATTCACACACCACTGACCCGACACTTCCCATTCACAAACCACTGATCTAACACTTCCCATTCACACATTACTGATACAATACTTCCCCGTTCACACACCACTGATACAACACTTCCTCATTCACACACCACTGATACAACACTTCCTCATTCACACACCACTGATACAACAGTTCCTCGTTCACACACCAATGATACAACACATCCTATTCACTAACCACTGATCCAAATCTTCCCATTCACACACAAATGATCCAACTCTTCTCATTCACACTCCAATGATCCAACGGTTCCACATTCAGAAACCACAGATACAACACTTCCCCGTTCACACACCACAGATACAACACTTCCCCGTTCACACAGCACAGATACAACACTTCCCCGTTCACACACCACTGATCCAACACTTCCCCGTTCACACAGCACAGATACAACACTTCCCCGTTCACACACCACTGATCCAACACTTCCCCGTTCACACACCACTGATCTAACACTTCCCATTCACACCCCACTGATCCAACACTTCCCATTCACACATTACTGATACAACACTTCCCCGTTCACACACCACTGATACAACACTTCCCCGTCACAAACCAATGATCCAAAACTTCACATTCACTCACCACTGATCCAACACTTCCCACTCACACACAGCTGATACAACGCTTCCCCTTTCACACTCCACTGATACAACACTTCCCCTTTCACAAACCACTGATGCAACAGATCCCATTCACACACCACTGATCCAACACACCGCATTAACAAACCACTGATAGAGCACTTCCCATTCACACACCACTGATCCAACACATCCCATTCACACGCCACAGATCCAACACTTCGCTTTAACAAACCACTGATAGAGCACTTCCCATTCACACACCACTGATCCAACACATCCCATTCAAACAACACTGATCCAACATTTCCCATTCACACACCAATAATCCAACACTTCCCCAGTAAAAAAACACAGATCCAACACATCCCATCCAAACAAAACTGACCCGACACTTCCCATTCACAAACCACTGATCCAACACTTCCCATTCACACACAACTGATCCAACACTTCCCATTCACAAACCACTAATCCGAGACTTCCCATTCACACACCAATCATCCAACTCTTCTCATTCACACACCAATGATCCAATACTTCCCAATCACACACCAATAATCCAACACTTCCCCAGTCACAAACCACTGATCCAACACTTCCCATCGACACACCACTGACCCGACACTTCCCATTCAGAAAACATTGAGCCGACACTTCCCATTCACACCCCACTGATACAACACTTCCCATTCACACACCACTGATCCAACACTTCCCCGTTCACACACCACTGATCCAACACTTCCCATTCACACACCACTGATCTAACACTTCCTCATTCACACACCACTGATACAACACTTCCTCGTTCACACGCCACTGATCCAACACTTCCCCGCTCATACACCACTGATACAACACTTCGCCGTACACACACCACTGATACAACACTTCCCCTTTCACAAACCACTGATGCAACAGATCCCATTCACACACCACTGATCCAACACACCGCATTAACAAACCACTGATAGAGCACTTCCCATTCACACACCACTGATCCAACACATCCCATTCACACGCCACAGATCCAACACTTCGCTTTAACAAACCACTGATAGAGCACTTCCCATTCACACACCACTGATCCAACACATCCCATTCAAACAACACTGATCCAACATTTCCCATTCACACACCAATAATCCAACACTTCCCCAGTAAAAAAACACAGATCCAACACATCCCATCCAAACAAAACTGACCCGACACTTCCCATTCACAAACCACTGATCCAACACTTCCCATTCACACACAACTGATCCAACACTTCCCATTCACAAACCACTAATCCGAGACTTCCCATTCACACACCAATCATCCAACTCTTCTCATTCACACACCAATGATCCAATACTTCCCAATCACACACCAATAATCCAACACTTCCCCAGTCACAAACCACTGATCCAACACTTCCCATCGACACACCACTGACCCGACACTTCCCATTCAGAAAACATTGAGCCGACACTTCCCATTCACACCCCACTGATACAACACTTCCCATTCACACACCACTGATTCAACACTTCCCCGTTCACACACCACTGATCCAACACTTCCCATTCACACACCACTGATCTAACACTTCCTCATTCACACACCACTGATACAACACTTCCTCGTTCACACGCCACTGATCCAACACTTCCCCGCTCATACACCACTGATACAACACTTCGCAGTTCACACACCACTGATACAACAGTTCCCCGTTCACACACCAATGATACAACACATCCTATTCACAAACCACTGATCCAAATCTTCCCATTCACACACAAATGATCCAACTCTTCTCATTCACACTCCAATGATCCAACGGTTCCACATTCAGAAACCACTGATACAACACTTCCCCGTTCACACACCACAGATACAACACTTCCCCGTTCACAGAGCACAGATACAACACTTCCCCGTTCACACACACTGATCCAACACTTCCCATTCACACATTACTGATACAACACTTCCCCGTTCACACACCACTGATACAACACTTCCCCGTCTCAAACCAATGATCCAAAACTGCACATTCACTCACCACTGATCCAACACATCCCACTCACACACAGCTGATACAACGCTTCCCCTTTCACACTCCACTGATACAACACTTCCCCTTTCACAAACCACTGATGCAACAGATCCCATTCACACACCACTGATCCAACACACCGCATTAACAAACCACTGATCCAGCACTTCCCATTCGCACACCACTGATACAACACATCCCATTCACACGCCACAGATCCAACACTTCGCTTTAACAAACCACTGATAGAGCCCTTCCCATTCACACACCACTGATCCAACACATCCCATTCAAACAACAATGATCCAACATTTCCCATTCACACACCAATAATCCAACACTTCCCCAGTAAAAAAACACAGATCCAACACATCCCATCCAAACAAAACTGACCCGACACTTCCCATTCACAAACCACTGATCCAACACTTCCCAGTCACACACAACTGATCCAACACTTCCCATTCACAAACCACTAATCCGAGACTTCCCATTCACACACCAATCATCCAACTCTTCTCATTCACACACCAATGATCCAATACTTCCCAATCACACACCAATAATCCAACACTTCCCCAGTCACAAACCACTGATCCAACACTTCCCATCGACACACCACTGACCCGACACTTCCCATTCAGAAAACACTGAGCCGACACTTCCCATTCACACCCCACTGATACAACACTTCCCATTCACACACCACTGATACAACACTTCCCCGTCACAAACCAATGATCCAAAACTTCACATTCACTCACCACTGTTCCAACACTTCCCACTCACACACAGCTGATGCAACGCTTCCCCTTTCACACTCCACTGATACAACACTTCCCCTTTCACAAACCACTGATGCAACAGATCCCATTCACACACCACTGATCCAACACACCGCATTAACAAACCACTGACCCGACACTTCCCATTCACAAACCACTGATCTAACACTTCCCATTCACACATTACTGATACAATACTTCCCCGTTCACACACCACTGATACAACACTTCCCATTCACACCCCACTGATACAACACTTCCCATTCACACATTACTGATACAACACTTCCTCGTTCACACACCACTGATCCAACAATTCCCCGCTCATACACCACTGATACAACACTTCCCCGTTCACACACCACTGATACAACACTTCCTCGTTCACACACCACTGATCCAACAATTCCCTGCTCATACACCACTGATACAACACTTCCCCGTTCACACACCACTGATACAACAGTTCCCCGTTCACACACCACAGATACAACACTTCCTCGTTCACACAGCACAGATACAACACTTCCCCGTTCACACACCACTGATCCAACACTTCCCCGTTCACACAGCACAGATACAACACTTCCCCGTTCACACACCACTGATCCAACACTTCCCCGTTCACACACCACTGATCTAACACTTCCCATTCACACCCCACTGATCCAACACTTCCCATTCACACATTACTGATACAACACTTCCCCGTTCACACACCACTGATACAACACTTCCCCGTCACAAACCAATGATCCAAAACTTCACATTCACTCACCACTGATCCAACACTTCCCACTCACACACAGCTGATACAACGCTTCCCCTTTCACACTCCACTGATACAACACTTCCCCTTTCACAAACCACTGATGCAACAGATCCCATTCACACACCACTGATCCAACACACCGCATTAACAAACCACTGATAGAGCACTTCCCATTCACACACCACTGATCCAACACATCCCATTCACACGCCACAGATCCAACACTTCGCTTTAACAAACCACTGATAGAGCACTTCCCATTCACACACCACTGATCCAACACATCCCATTCAAACAACACTGATCCAACATTTCCCATTCACACACCAATAATCCAACACTTCCCCAGTAAAAAAACACAGATCCAACACATCCCATCCAAACAAAACTGACCCGACACTTCCCATTCACAAACCACTGATCCAACACTTCCCATTCACACACAACTGATCCAACACTTCCCATTCACAAACCACTAATCCGAGACTTCCCATTCACACACCAATCATCCAACTCTTCTCATTCACACACCAATGATCCAATACTTCCCAATCACACACCAATAATCCAACACTTCCCCAGTCACAAACCACTGATCCAACACTTCCCATCGACACACCACTGACCCGACACTTCCCATTCAGAAAACATTGAGCCGACACTTCCCATTCACACCCCACTGATACAACACTTCCCATTCACACACCACTGATCCAACACTTCCCCGTTCACACACCACTGATCCAACACTTCCCATTCACACACCACTGATCTAACACTTCCTCATTCACACACCACTGATACAACACTTCCTCGTTCACACGCCACTGATCCAACACTTCCCCGCTCATACACCACTGATACAACACTTCGCAGTTCACACACCACTGATACAACAGTTCCCCGTTCACACACCAATGATACAACACATCCTATTCACAAACCACTGATCCAAATCTTCCCATTCACACACAAATGATCCAACTCTTCTCATTCACACTCCAATGATCCAACGGTTCCACATTCAGAAACCACTGATACAACACTTCCCCTTTCACAAACCACTGATGCAACAGATCCCATTCACACACCACTGATCCAACACACCGCATTAACAAACCACTGATAGAGCACTTCCCATTCACACACCACTGATCCAACACATCCCATTCAAACAACACTGATCCAACATTTCCCATTCACACACCAATAATCCAACACTTCCCCAGTAAAAAAACACAGATCCAACACATCCCATCCAAACAAAACTGACCCGACACTTCCCATTCACAAACCACTGATCCAACACTTCCCATTCACACACAACTGATCCAACACTTCCCATTCACAAACCACTAATCCGAGACTTCCCATTCACACACCAATCATCCAACTCTTCTCATTCACACACCAATGATCCAATACTTCCCAATCACACACCAATAATCCAACACTTCCCCAGTCACAAACCACTGATCCAACACTTCCCATCGACACACCACTGACCCGACACTTCCCATTCAGAAAACACTGTGCCGACACTTCCCATTCACACCCCACTGATACAACACTTCCCATTCACACACCACTGATACAACAGTTCCCCGTTCACACTCCCCTTATCCAACACATCCAATTCACAAACCACTGATCCAAATCTTCCCATTCACACCCCAATGATCCAACGCTTCCACTTTCACAAACCACTGATACAACACTTCCCCGTTCACACACCACAGATACAACACTTCCCCGTTCACACACCACTGATCCAACACTTCCCATTCGCACACCACTGACTCGACACTTACCATTCACAAACCACTGATCTAACACTTCCCATTCACACCCCACTGATCCAACACATCACATTCACACATTACAGATACAACACTTCCCCTTTCACACACCACTGATACAACACTTCCCCGTTCACACTCCCCTTATCCAACACATCCAATTCACAAACCACTGATCCAAATCTTCCCATTCACACACCAATCATCCAACTCTTCCCATTCACACACCAATGATCCAATACTTCCCAATCACACACCAATAATCCAACACTTCCCCAGTCACAAACCACTGATCCAACACTTCCCATCGACACACCACTGACCCGACACTTCCCATTCAGAAAACACTGAGCCGACACTGCCCATTCACACCCCACTGATACACTTCCCATTCACACACCACTGATACAACACTTCCCCGTCACAAACCAATGATCCAAAACTTTACATTCACTCACCACTGTTCCAACACTTCCCACTCACACACAGCTGATACAACGCTTCCCCTTTCACACTCCACTGATACAACACTTCCCCTTTCACAAACCACTGATGCAACAGATCCCATTCACACACCACTGATCCAACACACCGCATTAACAAACCACTGACCCGACACTTCCCATTCACAAACCACTGATCTAACACTTCCCATTCACACATTACTGATACAATACTTCCCCGTTCACACTCCACTGATACAACACTTCCTCATTCACACACCACTGATACAACAGTTCCTCGGACACACACCAATGATACAACACATCCTATTCACAAACCACTGATCCAAATCTTCCCATTCACACACAAATTATCCAACTCTTCTCATTCACACCCCAATGATCCAACGGTTCCACTTTCAGAAACCACAGATACAACACTTCCCCGTTCACACACCACAGATACAACACTTCCCCGTTCACACAGCACAGATACAACACTTCCCCGTTCACACACCACTGATCCAACACTTCCCCGTTCACACAGCACAGATACAACACTTCCCCGTTCACACACCACTGATCCAACACTTCCCCGTTCACACACCACAGATACAACACTTCCCCGTTCACACACCACTGATCCAACACTTCCCCGTTCACACACCACTGATCCAACACTTCCCCGTTCACACACCACAAATACAACACTTCCCCGTTCACACTCCACTGATCCAAATCTTCCCATTCACACACAAATGATACAACACTTCCTCATTCACACACCACTGATACAACAGTTCCTCGTTCACACACCAATGATACAACACATCCTATTCACAAACCACTGATCCAAATCTTCCCATTCACACACAAATGATCCAACTCTTCTCATTCACACCCCAATGATCCAACGGTTCCACTTTCAGAAACCACAGATACAACACTTCCCCGTTCACACACCACAGATACAACACTTCCCCGTTCACACAGCACAGATACAACACTTCCCCGTTCACACACACAGATACAACACTTCCCCATTCACACACCACTGATCCAACACTTCACATTCACACATTACTGATACAACACTTCCCCGTTCACACACCACTAATACAACACTTCCCCTTCACAAACCAATGATCCAACACTTCAAATTCACATACCACTGATCCAACACATCCCATTCTCACACCACTGATCCAACACTTCCCATTCACACACAACTGATCCAACACATCCCATTCACACGCCACTGATCCAACACTTCCCATTCAAACACCACTGATCCAACACATCCCATTCACACACCAATAATCCAACACATCCCATTCACACACCACTGATCCAACATTTCGCATTCACACACCAATAATCCAACACTTCCCATTCACACACCACTGATCCAACACTTCCCCGTTCACACACCACTGATCCAACACTTCCCATTCACACACCAATATTCCAACACATCACATTCACACACCACTGATTCAACTCATCCCATTAACACACCAATAATCCAGCACTTCCCATTCACACACCACTGATCCAACACTTCCCCATTCACACACCACTGATCTAACACTTCACATTCACACACCACTGACCCGACACTTCCCATTCACAAACCACTGATCTAACACTTCCCATTCACACACCACTGACCCGACACTTCCCATTCACAAACCACTGATCTAACACTTCCCATTCACACATTACTGATACAATACTTCCCCGTTCACACACCACTGATACAACACTTCCTCATTCACACACCACTGATACAACACTTCCTCATTCACACACCACTGATACAACAGTTCCTCGTTCACACACCAATGATACAACACATCCTATTCACTAACCACTGATCGAAATCTTCCCATTCACACACAAATTATCCAACTCTTCTCTTTCAGACCACAATGATCCAACGGTTCCACTTTCAGAAACCAGATACAACACTTCCCCGTTCACACAGCACAGATACAACACTTCCCCGTTCAACACCACTGATCCAACACTTCCCCGTTCACACACCACAGATACAACACTTCCCCGTTCACACACCACTGATCCAACACTTCCCCGTTCACACACCACTGATCGAACACTTCCTCATTCACACACTACTGATACAACACTTCCTCGTTCACACACCACTGATCCAACACTTCCCCGCTCATACACCACTGATACAACACTTCCTCGTTCACACACCACTGATACAACACTTCCTCATTCACACACCACTGATACAACATTCCCCATTCACACACCAATAATCCAACACATCCCATTAACACACCAATAATCCAACACTTCCCATTCACAAACCACTGATCCAACACTTCCCCATTCACACACCACTGATCTAACACTTCACATTCACACACCACTGACCCGACACTTCCCATTCACAAACTACTGATTTAACACTTCCCATTCACACACCACTGACCCGACACTTCCAATTCACAAACCACAGATCTAACAATTCCCATTCACACATTACTGATACAATACTTCCCCGTTCACACACCACTGATACAACACTTGCTCATTCACACACCACTGATACAACAGTTCCTCGTACACACACCAATGATACAACACATCCTATTCACAAACCACTGATCCAAATCTTCCCATTCACACACAAATTATCCAACTCTTCTCATTCACACCCCAAGGATCCAACGGTTCCACTTTCAGAAACCACAGATACAACACTTCCCCGTTCACACACCACAGATACAACACATCCCCGTTCACACAGCACAGATACAACACTTCCCCGTTCACACACCACAGATCCAACACTTCCCCGTTCACTCACCACTGATCCAACACTTCCCCGTTCACACACCACAAATACAACACTTCCCCGTTCACACACCACTGATCCAACACTTCCCCGTTCACACACCACTGATCCAACACTTCCCATTCACACACCACTGATCTAACACTTCCTCATTCACACACCACTGATACAACACTTCCTCGTTCACACACCACTGATCCAACACTTCCACGCTCATACACCACTGATACAACACTTCCCCGTTCACACACCACTGATACAACAGTTCCCCGTTCACACACCAACGATACAACACATCCTCATTCACACACCACTAATACAACAGTTCCCCATTCACACACCAATAATCCAACACATCACATTCACACACCACTGATTCAACACATCTCATTAACACACCAATAATCCAACACTTCCCATTCACACACCACTGATCCAACACTTCCCCATTCATACACCACTGATCTTACACTTCACATTCACACACCACTGACCCGACACTTCCCATTCACAAACTACTGATCTAACACTTCCCATTCACACACCACTGACCCGACACTTCCCATTCACAAACCACTGATCTAACACTTCCCATTCACACATTACTGATACAATACTTCCCCGTTCACACACCACTGATACAACACTTCCTCATTCACACACCACTGATACAACAGTTCCTCGTACACACACCAATGATACAACACATCCTATTCACAAACCACTGATCCAAATCTTCCCATTCACACACAAATTATCCAACTCTTCTCATTCACACCCCAATGATCCAACGGTTCCACTTTCAGAAACCACAGATACAACACTTCCCCGTTCACACACCACAGATACAACACTTCCCCGTTCACACAGCACAGATACAACACTTCCCCGTTCACACACCACTGATCCAACACTTCCCCGTTTACACACCACAGATACAACACTTCCCCGTTCACACACCACTGATTCAACACTTCCCCGTTCACACACCACTGATCCAACACTTCCCCGTTCACACACCACAAATACAACACTTCCCCGTTCACACACCACTGATCCAACACTTCCCCGTTCACACACCACTGATCCAACAATTCCCATTCACACACCACTGATCTAACACTTCCTCATTCACACACCACTGATACAACACTTCCTCGTTCACACACCACTGATCCAACACTTCCACGCTCATACACCACTGATACAACACTTCCCCGTTCACACACCAATGATACAACACATCCTATTCACAAACCACTGATCCAAATCTTCCCATTCACACACAAATGATCCAACTCTTCTCATTCACACTCCAATGATCCAACGGTTCCACATTCAGAAACCACAGATACAACACTTCCCCGTTCACACACCACAGATACAACACTTCCCCGTTCACACACCACTGATCCAACACTTCCCCGTTCACACAGCACAGATACTACACTTCCCCGTTAACACACCACTGATCCAACACTTCCCCGTTCACACACCACTGATCTAACACTTCCCATTCACACCCCACTGATCCAACACTTCCCATTCACACATTACTGATACAACACTTCCCCGTTCACACACCACTGATACAACACTTCCCTGTCACAAACCAATGATCCAAAACTTCACATTCACTCACTTCTGATCCAACACTTCCCACTCACACACAGCTTTTACAACGCTTCCCCTTTCACACTCCACTGATACAACACTTCCCCTTTCACAAACCACTGATGCAACAGATCCCATTCACACACCACTGATCCAACACACCGCAATAACAAACCACTGATCCAGCACTTCCCATTCGCACACCACTGATCCAACACATCCCATTCACACGCCACAGATCCAACACTTCGCTTTAACAAACCACTGATAGAGCACTTCCCATTCACACACCACTGATCCAACACATCCCATTCAAACAACACTGATCCAACATTTCCCATTCACACACCAATAATCCAACACATCCCATTCACACACCACTGATCCAACACATCCCATTCACACACCACTGACCCGACACTTCCCATTCACAAACCACTGATCCAACACTTCCCAGTCACACACAACTGATCCAACACTTCCCATTCACAAACCACTGATCCAACACTTCCCATCGACACACCACTGACCCGACACTTCCCATTCAGAAAACACTGAGCCGACACTTCCCATTCACACCCCACTGATACAACACATCCCATTCACACACCAATCATCCAACTCTTCTCATTCACACACCAATAATCCAACACTTCCCCAGTAAAAAAACACACATCCAACACATCCCATCCAAACAACACTGACCCGACACTTCCCATTCACAAACCACTGATCCAACACTTCCCAGTCACACACAACTGATCCAACACTTCCCATTCACAAACCACTAAACGGAGACTTCCCATTCACACACCAATCATCCAACTCTTCTCATTCACACACCAATGATCCAATACTTCCCAAACACACACCAATAATCCAACACTTCCCCAGTCACAAACCACTGATCCAACACTTCCCATCGACACACCACTGACCCGACACTTCCCATTCAGAAAACACTGAGCCGACACTTCCCATTCACACCCCACTGATACAACACTTCCCATTCACACACCACTGATACAACACTTCCTCGTTCACACACCACTGATCCAACACTTCCCCGCTCATACACCACTGATACAACACTTCCCCGTTCACACACCACTGATACAACAGTTCCCCGTTCACACACCAATGATACAACACATCCTATTCACAAACCACTGATCCAAATCTTCCCATTCACACACAAATGATCCAACTCTTCTCATTCAGACTCCAATGATCCAACGGTTCCACATTCAGAAACCACAGATACAACACTTCCCCGTTCACACACCACAGATACAACACTTCCCCGTTCACACAGCACAGATACAACACTTCCCCGTTCGCACACCACTGATCCAACACTTCCCCGTTCACACAGCACAGATACAACACTTCCCCGTTCACACACCACTGATCCAACACTTCCCCGTTCACACACCACTGATCTAACACTTCCCATTCACACCCCACTGATCCAACACTTCCCATTCACACATTACTGATACAACACTTCCCCGTTCACACACGACTGATACAACACTTCCCCGTCACAAACCAATGATCCAAAACTTCACATTCACTCACCACTGATCCAACACTTCCCACTCACACACAGCTGATACAACGCTTCCCCTTTCACACTCCACTGATACAACACTTCCCCTTTCACAAACCACTGATGCAACAGATCCCATTCACACACCACTGATCCAACACACCGCATTAACAAACCACTGATCCAGCACTTCCCATTCGCACACCACTGATCCAACACATCCCATTCACACGCCACAGATCCAACACTTCGCTGTAACAAACCACTGATAGAGCACTTCCCATTCACACACCACTGATCCAACACATCCCCAGTAAAAAAACACAGATCCAACATTTCCCATTCACACACCAATAATCCAACACTTCCCCAATAAAAAAACACAGATCCAACACATCCCATCCAAACAAAACAGACCCGACACTTCCCATTCACAAACCACTGATCCAACACTTCCCATTCACACACAACTGATCCAACACTTCCCATTCACAAACCACTAATCCGAGACTTCCCATTCACACACCAATCATCCAACTCTTCTCATTCACACACCAATGATCCAATACTTCCCAATCACACACCAATAATCCAACACTTCCCCAGTCACAAACCACTGATCCAACACTTCCCATCGACACACCACTGACCCGACACTTCCCATTCAGAAAACACTGAGCCGACACTTCCCATTCACACCCCACTGATACAACACTTCCCATTCACACACCACTGATACAACAGTTCCCCGTTCACACTCCCCTTATCCAACACATCCAATTCACAAACCACTGATCCAAATCTTCCCATTCACACACCAATGATCCAACGCTTCCACTTTCACAAACCACTGATACAACACTTCCCCGTCACACACCACAGATACAACACTTCCCCGTTCACACACCACTGATCGAACACTTCCCATTCACACACCACTGACTCGACACTTCCCATTCACACCCCACTGATCCAACCCATCACATTCACACATTACAGATACAACACTTCCCCGGTCACACACCACAGATACAACACTTCCCCGTTCACACAGCACAGATACAACACTTCCCCGTTCACACACCACTGATCCAACACTTCCCCGTTCACACAGCACAGATACAACACTTCCCCGTTCACACACCACTGATCCAACACTTCCCCGTTCACACACCACTGATCTAACACTTCCCATTCACACCCCACTGATCCAACACTTCCCATTCACACATTACTGATACAACACTTCCCCGTTCACACACCACTGATACAACACTTCCCCGTCACAAACCAATGATCCAAAACTTCACATTCACTCACCACTGATCCAACACTTCCCACTCACACACAGCTGATACAACGCTTCCCCTTTCACACTCCACTGATACAACACTTCCCCTTTCACAAACCACTGATGCAACAGATCCCATTCACACACCACTGATCCAACACACCGCATTAACAAACCACTGATCCAGCACTTCCCATTCGCACACCACTGATCCAACACATCCCATTCACACGCCACAGATCCAACACTTCGCTTTAACAAACCACTGATAGAGCACTTCCCATTCACACACCACTGATCCAACACATCCCCAGTAAAAAAACACAGATCCAACATTTCCCATTCACACACCAATAATCCAACACTTCCCCAATAAAAAAACACAGATCCAACACATCCCATCCAAACAAAACTGACCCGACACTTCCCATTCACAAACCACTGATCCAACACTTCCCATTCACACACAACTGATCCAACACTTCCCATTCACAAACCACTAATCCGAGACTTCCCATTCACACACCAATCATCCAACTCTTCTCATTCACACACCAATGATCCAATACTTCCCAATCACACACCAATAATCCAACACTTCCCCAGTCACAAACCACTGATCCAACACTTCCCATCGACACACCACTGACCCGACACTTCCCATTCAGAAAACACTGAGCCGACACTTCCCATTCACACCCCACTGATACAACACTTCCCATTCACACACCACTGATACAACAGTTCCCCGTTCACACTCCCCTTATCCAACACATCCAATTCACAAACAACTGATCCAAATCTTCCCATTCACACACCAATGATCCAACGCTTCCACTTTCACAAACCACTGATACAACACTTCCCCGTTCACACACCACAGATACAACACTTCCCCGTTCACACACCACTGATCGAACACTTCCCATTCACACACCACTGACTCGACACTTCCCATTCACACCCCACTGATCCAACCCATCACATTCACACATTCCAGATACAACACTTCCCCGGTCACACACCACAGATACAACACTTCCCCGTTCACACACCACAGATACAACACTTCCCCGTCACAAACCAATGATCCAACACTTCAAATTCACTCACCACTGACTCGACACTTCCCATTCACAAACCACTGATCTAACACTTCCCATTCACACCCCACTGATCCAACCCATCACATTCACACATTACTGATACAACACTTCCCCTTTCACACACAACTGATACAACACTTCCCCGTTCACACACCACTATACAACACTTCCCAGTCACAAACCAATGATCCAACACTTCAAATTCACTCACCACTGATCCAACACTTCCCACTCACACACAACTGATACAACGCTTTCCCTTTCACACTCCACTGATACAACAGTTCCCCGTTCACACTCCCCTTATCCAACACATCCAATTCACAAACCACTGATCCAAATCTTCCCATTCACACACCAATCATCCAACTCTTCTCATTCACACACCAATGATCCAATACTTCCCAATCACACACCAATAATCCAACACTTCCCCAGTCACAAACCACTGATCCAACACTTCCCATCGACACACCACTGACCCGACACTTCCCATTCAGAAAACACTGAGCCGACACTGCCCATTCACACCCCACTGATACAACACTTCCCATTCACACACCACTGATACAACACTTCCCCGTCACAAACCAATGATCCAAAACTTCACATTCACTCACCACTGTTCCAACACTTCCCACTCACACACAGCTGATACAACGCTTCCCCTTTCACACTCCACTGATACAACAATTCCCCTTTCACAAACCACTGATGCAACAGATCCCATTCACACACCACTGATCCAACACACCGCATTAACAAACCACTGACCCGACACTTCCCATTCACAAACCACTGATCTAACACTTCCCATTCACACATTACTGATACAATACTTCCCCGTTCACACTCCACTGATACAACACTTCCCCGTTCACACACCACAGATACAACACTTCCCCGTTCATACACCACTGATCCAACACTTCCCCGTTCACACACCACTGATCCAACACTTCCCCGTTCACACACCACAAATACAACACTTCCCCGTTCACACACCACTGATCCAACACTTCCCCGTTCACACACCACTGATCCAACACTTCCCATTCACACACCACTGATCTAACACTTCCTCATTCACACACCACTGATACAACACTTCCTCGTTCACACACCACTGATCCAACACTTCCCCGCTCATACACCACTGATACAATACTTCCCCGTTCACACACCACTGATACAACACTTCCTCATTCACACACCACTGATACAACACTTCCCCGTTCACACACCACTGATACAACACTTCCTCATTCACACACCACTGATACAACAGTTCCCCGTTCACACACCAATGATACAACACATCCTATTCACAAACCACTGATCCAAATCTTCCCATTCACACACAAATGATCCAACTCTTCTCAT
Source organism: Hypanus sabinus (assembly GCF_030144855.1). Taxonomy (NCBI): domain Eukaryota; kingdom Metazoa; phylum Chordata; class Chondrichthyes; order Myliobatiformes; family Dasyatidae; genus Hypanus; species Hypanus sabinus. The sequence goes on from NW_026779928.1 coordinate 74,771, forward strand.
TCACACTCCAATGATCCAACGGTTCCACATTCAGAAACCACAGATACAACACTTCCCCGTTCACACACCACAGATACAACACTTCCCCGTTCACACAGCACAGATACAACACTTCCCCGTTCACACACCACTGATCCAACACTTCCCCGTTCACACAGCACAGATACAACACTTCCCCGTTCACACACCACTGATCCAACACTTCCCCGTTCACACACCACTGATCTAACACTTCCCATTCACACCCCACTGATCCAACACTTCCCATTCACACATTACTGATACAACACTTCCCCGTTCACACACCACTGATACAACACTTCCCCGTCACAAACCAATGATCCAAAACTTCACATTCACTCACCACTGATCCAACACTTCCCACTCACACACAGCTGATACAACGCTTCCCATTTCACACTCCACTGATACAACACTTCCCCTTTCACAAACCACTGATGCAACAGATCCCATTCACACACCACTGATCCAACACACCGCATTAACAAACCACTGATCCAGCACTTCCCATTCGCACACCACTGATCCAACACATCCCATTCACACGCCACAGATCCAACACTTCGCTTTAACAAACCAGTGATAGAGCACTTCCCATTCACACACCACTGATCCAACACATCCCATTCAAACAACACTGATCCAACATTTCCCATTCACACACCAATAATCCAACACTTCCCCAGTAAAAAAACACAGATCCAACACATCCCATCCAAACAAAACTGACCCGACACTTCCCATTCACAAACCACTGATCCAACACTTCCCATTCACACACAACTGATCCAACACTTCCCATTCACAAACCACTAATCCGAGACTTCCCATTCACACATCACTGATCAAACACTTCCCATTCACATATCAATAATCCAACACACCCCATTCATACACCACTGATCCAACACTTAGCAATCACTCACCAATAATCCAACACTTCCCCAGTCACAAACCACTGGTCCAACACTTCCCATCCAGGCACCACTGAACCGACACTTCCCATTCACACCCCACTGATCCAAAACTTCCCATTCACACATTACTGATACAAAACATCTCCGTTCACACTCCACTGATCCAACACATCCCATTCACAAACCACTGATCCAAATCTTCCCATTCACACACAAATGATCCAACTCTTCTCATTCACACTCCAATGATCCAACGGTTCCACATTCAGAAACCACAGATACAACACTTCCCCGTTCACACACCACAGATACAACACTTCCCCGTTCACACAGCACAGATACAACACTTCCCCGTTCACACACCACTGATCCAACACTTCCCCGTTCACACAGCACAGATAGAACACTTCCCCGTTCACACACCACTGATCCAACACTTCCCCGTTCACACACCACTGATCTAACACTTCCCATTCACACCCCACTGATCCAACACTTCCCATTCACACATTACTGATACAACACTTCCCCGTTCACACACCACTGATACAACACTTCCCCGTCACAAACCAATGATCCAAAACTTCACATTCACTCACCACTGATCCAACACTTCCCACTCACACACAGCTGATACAACGCTTCCCCTTTCACACTCCACTGATACAACACTTCCCCTTTCACAAACCACTGATGCAACAGATCCCATTCACACACCACTGATCCAACACACCGCATTAACAAACCACTGATCCAGCACTTCCCATTCACACACCACTGATCCAACACATCCCATTCACACGCCACAGATCCAACACTTCGCTTTAACAAACCACTGATAGAGCACTTCCCATTCACACACCACTGATCCAACACATCCCCAGTAAAAAAACACAGATCCAACATTTCCCATTCACACACCAATAATCCAACACTTCCCCAATAAAAAAACACAGATCCAACACATCCCATCCAAACAAAACTGACCCGACACTTCCCATTCACAAACCACTGATCCAACACTTCCCATTCACACACAACTGATCCAACACTTCCCATTCACAAACCACTAATCCGAGACTTCCCATTCACACACCAATCATCCAACTCTTCTCATTCACACACCAATGATCCAATACTTCCCAATCACACACCAATAATCCAACACTTCCCCAGTCACAAACCACTGATCCAACACTTCCCATCGACACACCACTGACCCGACACTTCCCATTCAGAAAACACTGAGCCGACACTTCCCATTCACACCCCACTGATACAACACTTCCCATTCACACACCACTGATACAACAGTTCCCCGTTCACACTCCCCTTATCCAACACATCCAATTCACAAACCACTGATCCAAATCTTCCCATTCACACACCAATGATCCAACGCTTCCACTTTCACAAACCACTGATACAACACTTCCCCGTTCACACACCACAGATACAACACTTCCCCGTTCACACACCACTGATCGAACACTTCCCATTCACACACCACTGACTCGACACTTCCCATTCACACCCCACTGATCCAACCCATCACATTCACACATTCCAGATACAACACTTCCCCGGTCACACACCACAGATACAACACTTCCCCGTCACAAACCAATGATCCAACACTTCAAATTCACTCACCACTGACTCGACACTTCCCATTCACAAACCACTGATCTAACACTTCCCATTCACACCCCACTGATCCAACCCATCACATTCACACATTACTGATACAACACTTCCCCTTTCACACACAACTGATACAACACTTCCCCGTTCACACACCACTATACAACACTTCCCAGTCACAAACCAATGATCCAACACTTCAAATTCACTCACCACTGATCCAACACTTCCCACTCACACACAACTGATACAACGCTTTCCCTTTCACACTCCACTGATACAACAGTTCCCCGTTCACACTCCCCTTATCCAACACATCCAATTCACAAACCACTGATCCAAATCTTCCCATTCACACACCAATCATCCAACTCTTCTCATTCACACACCAATGATCCAATACTTCCCAATCACACACCAATAATCCAACACTTCCCCAGTCACAAACCACTGATCCAACACTTCCCATCGACACACCACTGACCCGACACTTCCCATTCAGAAAACACTGAGCCGACACTGCCCATTCACACCCCACTGATACAACACTTCCCATTCACACACCACTGATACAACACTTCCCCGTCACAAACCAATGATCCAAAACTTCACATTCACTCACCACTGTTCCAACACTTCCCACTCACACACAGCTGATACAACGCTTCCCCTTTCACACTCCACTGATACAACACTTCCCCTTTCACAAACCACTGATGCAACAGATCCCATTCACACACCACTGATCCAACACACCGCATTAACAAACCACTGACCCGACACTTCCCATTCACAAACCACTGATCTAACACTTCCCATTCACACATTACTGATACAATACTTCCCCGTTCACACTCCACTGATACAACACTTCCCCGTTCACACACCACAGATACAACACTTCCCCGTTCATACACCACTGATCCAACACTTCCCCGTTCACACACCACTGATCCAACACTTCCCCGTTCACACACCACAAATACAACACTTCCCCGTTCACACACCACTGATCCAACACTTCCCCGTTCACACACCACTGATCCAACACTTCCCATTCACACACCACTGATCTAACACTTCCTCATTCACACACCACTGATACAACACTTCCTCGTTCACACACCACTGATCCAACACTTCCCCGCTCATACACCACTGATACAATACTTCCCCGTTCACACACCACTGATACAACACTTCCTCATTCACACACCACTGATACAACACTTCCCCGTTCACACACCACTGATACAACACTTCCTCATTCACACACCACTGATACAACAGTTCCCCGTTCACACACCAATGATACAACACATCCTATTCACAAACCACTGATCCAAATCTTCCCATTCACACACAAATGATCCAACTCTTCTCATTCACACTCCAATGATCCAACGGTTCCACATTCAGAAACCACAGATACAACACTTCCCCGTTCACACACCACAGATACAACACTTCCCCGTTCACACAGCACAGATACAACACTTCCCCGTTCACACACCACTGATCCAACACTTCCCCGTTCACACAGCACAGATACAACACTTCCCCGTTCACACACCACTGATCCAACACTTCCCCGTTCACACACCACTGATCTAACACTTCCCATTCACACCCCACTGATCCAACACTTCCCATTCACACATTACTGATACAACACTTCCCCGTTCACACACCACTGATACAACACTTCCCCGTCACAAACCAATGATCCAAAACTTCACATTCACTCACCACTGATCCAACACTTCCCACTCACACACAGCTGATACAACGCTTCCCATTTCACACTCCACTGATACAACACTTCCACTTTCACAAACCACTGATGCAACAGATCCCATTCACACACCACTGATCCAACACACCGCATTAACAAACCACTGATCCAGCACTTCCCATTCGCACACCACTGATCCAACACATCCCATTCACACGCCACAGATCCAACACTTCGCTTTAACAAACCAGTGATAGAGCACTTCCCATTCACACACCACTGATCCAACACATCCCATTCAAACAACACTGATCCAACATTTCCCATTCACACACCAATAATCCAACACTTCCCCAGTAAAAAAACACAGATCCAACACATCCCATCCAAACAAAACTGACCCGACACTTCCCATTCACAAACCACTGATCCAACACTTCCCATTCACACACAACTGATCCAACACTTCCCATTCACAAACCACTAATCCGAGACTTCCCATTCACACATCACTGATCAAACACTTCCCATTCACATATCAATAATCCAACACACCCCATTCATACACCACTGATCCAACACTTAGCAATCACTCACCAATAATCCAACACTTCCCCAGTCACAAACCACTGGTCCAACACTTCCCATCCAGGCACCACTGAACCGACACTTCCCATTCACACCCCACTGATCCAAAACTTCCCATTCACACATTACTGATACAAAACATCTCCGTTCACACTCCACTGATCCAACACATCCCATTCACAAACCACTGATCCAAATCTTCCCATTCACACACAAATGATCCAACTCTTCTCATTCACACTCCAATGATCCAACGGTTCCACATTCAGAAACCACAGATACAACACTTCCCCGTTCACACACCACAGATACAACACTTCCCCGTTCACACAGCACAGATACAACACTTCCCCGTTCACACACCACTGATCCAACACTTCCCCGTTCACACAGCACAGATAGAACACTTCCCCGTTCACACACCACTGATCCAACACTTCCCCGTTCACACACCACTGATCTAACACTTCCCATTCACACCCCACTGATCCAACACTTCCCATTCACACATTACTGATACAACACTTCCCCGTTCACACACCACTGATCCAACACTTCCCACTCACACACAGCTGATACAACGCTTCCCCTTTCACACTCCACTGATACAACACTTCCCCTTTCACAAACCACTGATGCAACAGATCCCATTCACACACCACTGATCCAACACGCCGCATTAACAAACCACTGATCCAGCACTTCCCATTCGCACACCACTGATCCAACACATCCCATTCACACGCCACAGATCCAACACTGCGCTTTAACAAACCACTGATAGAGCACTTCCCATTCACACACCACTGATCCAACACATCCCATTCAAACAACACTGATCCAACATTTCCCATTCACACACCAATAATCCAACACTTCCGCAGTAAAAAAACACAGATCCAACACATCCCATCCAAACAAAACTGACCCGACACTTCCCATTCACTCACCACTGATCCAACACTTCCCATTCACACACAACTGATCCAACACTTCCCATTCACAAACCACTAATCCGAGAATTCCCATTCACACATCACTGATCAAACACTTCCCATTCACATATCAATAATACAACACACCCCATTCATACACCACTGATCCAACACTTAGCAATCACTCACCAATAATCCAACACTTCCCCAGTCAAAAACCACTGATCCAACACTTCCCATCCAGGCACCACTGAACCGACACTTCCCATTCACACCTCACTGATCCAAAACTTCCCATTCACACATTATTGATACAAAACATCTCCGTTCACACACCACTGATCCAACAAATCCCATTCACAAACCACTGATCCAACACTTAGTATTCACACACAACTGATTCAACACTACCCCGTACACACAGCAATGAACAAACAGTTCCGATTCACACACCACTAAGCCGAGACTTCCCATTCACACCCCACTGATACAACACTTCCCATTCACACATTACTGATACAACACATCCCCGTTCACACACCACTGATACAACACTTCCCCGTTAACACACCAATGATCCAACACCTCCCCATTCACAAACCACTGATACAACACTTCCCCGTTCACACACCACAGAAACAACACTTCCCCGTTCACACACCACTGATCCAACACTTCCCATGCACCCACCACTGACCCGAAACTTCCCATTCACAGACCACTGATCCAACACTTCCCATTCACACCCCACTGATACAACACTTTCCGTTCACACACTACTGATACAACACTTCCCCGTTCACACATCACTGATACAACACTTCCCCGTTCACACACCACAGAAACAGCACTTCCCCGTTCACACACCACTGATCCAACACTTCCCATTCACCCACCACTGACCCGAAACTTCCCATTCACAGACCACTGATCCAACACTTCCCATTCACACCCCTCTGATACAACACTTTCCGTTTACAAATTACTGATACAATACATCCGCGTTCACTCACCAATAATCCAACACGTCCCGAGTTAAAGCCACTGATCCAACACTGCCCATCCATACACTGCTGACCCGACACTTCCCATTCACTATCCACTGATCCAACACTTCCCATTCACACGCCACTGATCTCACACATCCCATTTACAAACCACTGATCCGACACTTCCCATTCAAACACCACTGATCAAACATTTCCCAGTCACTAACCACTGATTCAATACTTCCCATTCAGACACCACTGATAGAACTGAACCCCGTTCACACAGCAATGATCCAACAATTCCCGTTCACACACCACTGACCCGACACTTCCCATTCACAAACCACTGTTCCAACACTTCCCATTCGCACCCCACTGATCCAACACTTCCCCGTTCACACACCACTGATTCAACACTTTCCCGTTCTCACACCACTGATCCAACACATCCGATTCACAAACATTGATACATCACTTCCCATTCACTCACCACTGACCCGACACTTCCCATTCACAAATCACTGATCCAACACTTCAAATTCACAAAGCACTGATCCAACACTTCACATTCACACTCCACTGATCCAAATCTTCCCAATCACACACAAATGATCCAACACTTCCCATTCACACACAAGTGATCCAACGCTTCCCATTCACACACTAATGACACAACACTTCCCCTTCCACACACCACTGATACAACACTTCCCCGTGCACACAGCACAGATACAACACATCCCCGTTCACACACCACTACTCCAACACTTCCCATTCACACACCACTGATCCAAATCTTCCCATTCACACACCAATGATACAACACTTCCCCATTCACACACCACTGATACAACAGTTCCCCGTTCACACTCCCCTTATCCAACATATCCAATTCACAAACCACTGATCCAACTCTTCCCATTCACACACCAATGATCCAACTCTTCTCATTCACACCCCAATGATCCAACGCTTCCACTTTCACAAACCACTGATACAACACTTCCCCGTTCACACACCACAGATACAACACTTCCCCGTTCACACACCACTGATCCAACACTTCCCATTCACAAACAACTGATCTAACACTTCCCATTCACACCCCACTGATCCAACACATCACATTCACACATTACTGATACAACACTTCCCCGTTCACACAACACTGATACAACACTTCCCAGTCACAAACCAATGATCCAACACTTCAAATTCACTCACCACTGATCCAACACTTCCCACTCACACACAACTGATACAACGCCTCCCCTTTCACACTCCACTGATACAACACTTCCCCGTTCACACTCCCCTTATCCAACACATCCAATTTACAAATCACTGATCAAAATCTTCCCATTCACACACCAATCATCCAACTCTTCTCATTCACACACCAATGATCCAACACTTCCCCAGTCACAAACCACTGATCCAACACTTCCCATCGACACACCACTGACCCGACACTTCCCATTCAGAAAACACTGAGCCGACACTTCCCATTCACACCCCACTGATACAACACTTCCCATTCACACATTACTGATACAACACTTCCACGTTCACACACCACTGATACAACACTTCCCCGTCACAAACCAATGATCCAAAACTTCACATTCACTCACCACTGTTCCAAAACTTCCCACTCACACACAGCTGATACAAAGCTTCCCCTTTAACATTCCACTGATACAACACTTCCCCTTTCACAAACCACTGATGCAACAGATCCCATTCACACACCACTGATCCAACACACCGCATTAACAATACCACTGATCCAGCACTTCCCATTCGCACACCACTGATCCAACACATCCCAATCACACGCCACAGATCCAACACTTCGCATTAACAAACCACTGATAGAGCACTTCCAATTCACACACCACTGATCCAACACATCCCATTCAAACAACACTGATCCAACATTTCCCATTCACACACCAATAATCCAACACTTCCCCAGTAAAAAACCACAGATCGAACAAATCCCATCCAAACAAAACTGACCCGACACTTCCCATTCACAAACCACTGATCCAACACTTCCCATTCACACACCACTGATCCAACACTTCCCATTCACAAACCACTAATCCGAGACTTCCCATTCACACATCACTGATCAAACACTTCCCATTCACATATCAATAATCCAACACACCCCATTCATACACCACTGATCCAACACTTAGCAATCACTCACCAATAATCCAACACTTCCCCAGTCACAAACAACTGATCCAACACTTCCCATCCAGGCACCACTGAACCGACACTTCCCATTCACACCCCACTGATCCAAAACTTCCCATTCACACATTACTGATACAAAACATCTCCGTTCACACACCACTGATCCAACACATCCCATTCACAAACCACTGATCCAACACTTCCCATTCACACACAACTGATTCAACACTACCCCGTACACACAGCAATGAACAAACAGTTCCGATTCACACACCACTAAGCCGAGACTTCCCATTCACACCCCACTGATACAACACTTCCCATTCACACATTACTGATACAACACATCCCCGTTCACACACCACTGATACAACACCTCCCCGTTAACACACCAATGATCCAACACCTCCCCATTCACACACCACTGATACAACACTTCCCCGTTCACACACCACAGAAACAACACATCCCCGTTCACACACCACTGATCCAACACATCCCATTCACCAACCACTGATCCAACACTTCCCATTCACACACAACTGATTCAACACTACCCCGTACACACAGCAATGAACAAACAGTTCCGATTCACACACCACTAAGCCGAGACTTCCCATTCACACCCCACTGATACAACACTTCCCATTCACACATTACTGATACAACACATCCCCGTTCACACACCACTGATACAACACTTCCCCGTTAACACACCAATGATCCAACACCTCCCCATTCACACACCACTGATACAACACTTCCCCGTTCACACACCACAGAAACAACACATCCCCGTTCACACACCACTGATCCAACACTTCCCATTCACACACCACTGATCTAACACTTCCCATTAACACACCACAGACCCGACAATTCCCATTCACAAACCTCTGTTCCAACACTTCCCATTCACACCCCACAGATACAACACTTTCCGTTCAAAAATTACTGATACAACACATCCGCGTTCACTCACCAATAATCCAACACTTCCCGAGTTAAAGCCACTGATCCAACACTGCCCATCCATACACTGCTGACCCGACACTTCCCATTCACTATCCACTGATCCAACACTTCCCATTCACACGCCACTGATCTCACACATCCCATTCACAAACCACTGATCCGACACTTCCCATTCAAACACCACTGATCAAACATTTCCCAGTCACAAACCACTGATTCAACACTTCCCATTCACACACCACTGATAGAACTGAACCCCGTTCACACAGCAATGATCCAACAATTCCCATTCACACACCACTGACCCGACACTTCTCATTACAAACCACTGTTCCAACACTTCCCATTCGCACCCCACTGATCCAACACTTCCCATTCACACACAATGGATACAACACTTCCCCGTTCACACACCACTGATTCAACACTTTCCCGTTCTCACACCACTGATCCAACACATCCGATTCACAAACACTGATCCAACACTTCCCATTCACTCACCACTGACCCGACACTTCCCATTCACAAATCACTGATCCAACACTTCACATTCACACTCCACTGATCCAAATCTTCCCAATCACACACAAATGATCCAACACTTCCCCAGTCACAAACCACTGATCCAACACTTCCCATTCACACACCAATGATCCAACGCTTCCCATTCACACACTAATGACACAACACATCCCCTTCCACACACCATTGATACAACACTTCCCCGTTCACACAGCACAGATACAACACATCCCCGTTCACACACCACTACTCCAACACTTCCCATTCACACACCACTGATACAACACTTCCCATTCACACACCAATGATCCAACGCTTCCCATTCAAACACCAATGATACAACACTTCCCCATTCACACACCACTGATAGAACAGTTCCCCGTTCACACTCCACTGATCCAACACATCCTATTCACAAACCACTGATCCAAATCTTCCCATTCACACACCAATGATACAACACTTCCCCATTCACACATCTCTGATACAACAGTTCCCCGTTCACACTCCACTGATCCAACACATCCTATTCACAAACCACTGATACAAATCTTCCCATTCACACACCAATGATCCAACTCTTCTCGTTCACACTCCAATGATCCAACGCTTCCACTTTCACAAACCACTGATACAACACTTCCCCGTTCACACACCACAGATACAACACTTCCCCGTTCACACACCACTGATCCAACACTTCCCATTGACACACCACTGACCCGACACTTCCCATTTACAAACCACTGATCCTTCATTTCGCATTCACACACCAATAATCCAACACATCCCCAGTAAAAAACCACTGATCCAACACTTCCGATTCAGAAACACTGATCCAACTCTTCCCATTCACTCACCACTGACCCGACACTTCCCATTCACAAATCACTGATCCAACACTTCAAATTCACAAACCACTGATCCAACACTTCACATTCACACTCCACTGATCCAAATCTTCCCATTCACACACAAATGATCCAACACTTCCTCATTCACACACCACTGATACAACAGTTCCTCGTTCACACACCAATGATACAACACATCCTATTCACAAACCACTGATCCAAATCTTCCCATTCACACACAAATGATCCAGCTCTTCTCATTCACACCCCAATGATCCAACGGTTCCATTTTAAGAAACCACAGATACAACACTTCCCCGTTCACACACCACAGATACAACACTTCCCCGTTCACAGAGCACAGATACAACACTTCCCCGTTCACACACCAATGATCCAACACTTCAAATTCACTCACCACTGATCCAACACATCCCATTCACACACCACTGATCCAACACTTCCCATTCACACACCACTGATCCAACACATCCCATTCACACGCCACTGATCCAACACTTCCCATTCAAACACCACTGATCCAACACATCCCATTCACACACCAATAATCCAACACATCCCATTCACACACTACTGATCCAACATTTCGCATTCACACACCAATAATCCAACACTTCCCCAGTAAAAAACCACAGATCCAACACTTCCCATCCAAACAAAACTGACCCGACACTTCCCATTCACTCACCACTGATCCAACACATCCCATTCACACACCAATAATCCAACACATCCCATTCACACACCACTGATCCAACACATCCCATTCACACACCAAGAATCCAACACTTCCCATTCACACACCACTGATCCAACACTTCCCCGTTCACACACTACTGATCCAACAGTTCCCATTCCCACACCACTGATCTAACACTTCCCATTCACACACCACAGACCCGACACTTCCCATTCACAAACCACTGATCTAACACTTCCCATTCACACATTACTGATACAACACTTCCCCGTTCACACACCTCTGATACAACACTTACTCATTCACACACCACTGATACAACAGTTCCTCGTTCACACACCAATGATACAACACATCCTATTCACAAACCACTGATCCAAATCTTCCCATTCACACAGAAATGATCCAACTCTTCTCATTCACACCCCAATGATCCAACGGTTCCACTTTCAGAAAGCACAGATACAACACTTCCCCGTTCACACACCACAGATACAACACTTCCCCGTTCACACAGCACAGATACAACACTTCCCCGTTCACACACCACTGATCCAACACTTCTCCGTTCAAACACCACTGATCCAACACTTCCCCGTTAACACACCACAGATACAACACTTCCCCATTCACACAGCACTGATCCAACTCTTCACATTCACACATTACTGATACAACACTTCCCCGTACACACACCACTACTCCAACACTTCCCATTCACACACCACTGATCTAACACTTCCCATTCACACATTACTGATACAACACTTCCCCGTTCACACTCCACTGATCCAACATATCCTATTCACAAACCACTGATCCAAATCTTCCCATTCACACACCAATGATACAACACTTCCCCATTCACACACCACTGATACAACAGTTCCCCGTTCACACTCCCCTTATCCAACACATCCAATTCACAAACCACTGATCCAACTCTTCCCATTCACACACCAATGATCCAACTCTTCTCATTCACACCCCAATGATCCAACGCTTCCACTTTCACAAACCACTGATACAACACTTCCCCGTTCACACACCACAGATACAACACTTCCCCGTTCACACACCACTGATCCAACACTTCCCATTCACACACCACTGACTCGACACTTCCCATTCACAAACAACTGATCTAACACTTCCCATTCACACCCCACTGATCAAACACATCACATTCACACATTACTGATACAACACTTCCCCGTTCACACACCACTGATACAACACTTCCCAGTCACAAACCAATGATCCAACACTTCAAATTCACTCACCACTGATCCAACACTTCCCACTCACACACAACTGATACAACGCTTCCCCTTTCACACTCCACTGATACAACACTTCCCCGTTAACACTCCCCTTATCCAACACATCCAATTTACAAATCACTGATCAAAATCTTCCCATTCACACACCAATCATCCAACTCTTCTCATTCACACACCAATGATCCAACACTTCCCCAGTCACAAACCACTGATCCAACACTTCAAATTCACTCACCACTGATCCAACACTTCCCACTCACACACAACTGATACAACGCTTCCCCTTTCACACTCCACTGATACAACACTTCCCCGTTCACACTCCCCTTATCCAACACATCCAATTTACAAATCACTGATCAAAATCTTCCCATTCACACACCAATCATCCAACTCTTCTCATTCACACACCAATGATCCAACACTTCCCCAGTCACAAACCACTGATCCAACACTTCCCATCGACACACCACTGACCCGACACTTCCCATTCAGAAAACACTGAGCCGACACTTCCCATTCACACCCCACTGATACAACACTTCCCATTCACACATTACTGATACAACACTTCCCCGTTCACACACCACTGATACAACACTTCCCCGTCACAAACCAATGATCCAAAACTTCACATTCACTCACCACTGTTCCAAAACTTCCCACTCACACACAGCTGATACAAAGCTTCCCCTTTAACATTCCACTGATACAACACTTCCCCTTTCACAAACCACTGATCCAGCACTTCCCATTCGCACACCACTGATCCAACACATCCCAATCACACGCCACAGATCCAACACTTCGCATTAACAAACCACTGATAGAGCACTTCCCATTCACACACCACTGATCCAACACATCCCATTCACACACCACTGATCCAACACATCCCATTCAAACAACACTGATCCAACATTTCCCATTCACACACCAATAATCCAACACTTCCCCAGTAAAAAACCACAGATCGAACACATCCCATCCAAACAAAACTGACCCGACACTTCCCATTCACAAACCACTGATCCAACACTTCCCATTCACACACCACTGATCCAACACTTCCCATTCACAAACCACTAATCCGAGACTTCCCATTCACACATCACTGATCAAACACTTCCCATTCACATATCAATAATCCAACACACCCCATTCATACACCACTGATCCAACACTTAGCAATCACTCACCAATAATCCAACACTTCCCCAGTCACAAACAACTGATCCAACACTTCCCATCCAGGCACCACTGAACCGACACTTCCCATTCACACCCCACTGATCCAAAACTTCCCATTCACACATTACTGATACAAAACATCTCCGTTCACACACCACTGATCCAACACATCCCATTCACAAACCACTGATCCAACACTTCCCATTCACACACAACTGATTCAACACTACCCCGTACACACAGCAATGAACAAACAGTTCCGATTCACACACCACTAAGCCGAGACTTCCCATTCACACCCCACTGATACAACACTTCCCAATTCACACATTACTGATACAACACATCCCCGTTCACACACCACTGATACAACACTTCCCCGTTAACACACCAATGATCCAACACCTCCCCATTCACACACCACTGATACAACACTTCCCCGTTCACACACCACAGAAACAACACATCCCCGTTCACTCACCACTGATCCAACACTTCCCATTCACACACCACTGATCTAACACTTCCCATTCACACACCACAGACCCGACAATTCCCATTCACAAACCACTGTTCCAACACTTCCCATTCACACCCCACAGATACAACACTTTCCGTTCAAAAATTACTGATACAACACATCCGCGTTCACTCACCAATAATCCAACACTTCCCGAGTTAAAGCCACTGATCCAACACTGCCCATCCATACACTGCTGACCCGACACTTCCCATTCACTATCCACTGATCCAACACTTCCCATTCACACGCCACTGATCTCACACATCCCATTCACAAACCACTGATCCGACACTTCCCATTCAAACAACACTGATCAAACATTTCCCATTCACAAACCACTGATTCAACACTTCCCATTCACACACCACTGATACAACTCTACCCCGTTCACACAGCAATGATCCAACAATTCCCATTCACACACCACTGACCCGACACTTCTCATTACAAACCACTGTTCCAACACTTCCCATTCGCACCCCACTGATCCAACACTTCCCATTCACACACAATGGATACAACACTTCCCCGTTCACACACCACTGATTCAACACTTTCCCGTTCTCACACCACTGATCCAACACATCCGATTCACAAACACTGATCCAACACTTCCCATTCACTCACCACTGACCCGACACTTCCCATTCACAAATCACTGATCCAACACTTCACATTCACACTCCACTGATCCAAATCTTCCCAATCACACACAAATGATCCAACACTTCCCCATTCACACACCACTGATCCAACACTTCCCATTCACACACCAATGATCCAACGCTTCCCATTCACACACTAATGACACAACACATCCCCTTCCACACACCATTGATACAACACTTCCCCGTTCACACAGCACAGATACAACACATCCCCGTTCACACACCACTACTCCAACACTTCCCATTCACACACCACTGATACAACACTTCCCATTCACACACCAATGATCCAACGCTTCCCATTCAAACACCAATGATACAACACTTCCCCATTCACACACCACTGATACAACAGTTCCCCGTTCACACTCCACTGATCCAACACATCCTATTCACAAACCACTGATCCAAATCTTCCCATTCACACACCAATGATACAACACTTCCCCATTCACACATCTCTGATACAACAGTTCCCCGTTCACACTCCACTGATCCAACACATCCTATTCACAAACCACTGATACAAATCTTCCCATTCACACACCAATGATCCAACTCTTCTCGTTCACACCCCAATGATCCAACGCTTCCACTTTCACAAACCACTGATACAACACTTCCCCGTTCACACACCACAGATACAAAACTTCCCCGTTCACACACCACTGATCCAACACTTCCCATTGACACACCACTGACCCGACACTTCCCATTCACAAACCACTGATCCTTCATTTCGCATTCACACACCAATAATCCAACACTTCCCCAGTAAAAAACCAATGATCCAACACTTCCGATTCAGAAACACTGCTCCAACTCTTCCCATTCACTCACCACTGACCCGACACTTCCCATTCACAAATCACTGATCCAACACTTCAAATTCACAAACCACTGATCCAACACTTCACATTCACACTCCACTGATCCAAATCTTCCCATTCACACACAAATGATCCAACACTTCCTCATTCACACACCACTGATACAACAGTTCCTCGTTCACACACCAATGATACAACACATCCTATTCACAAACCACTGATCCAAATCTTCCCATTCACACACAAATGATCCAGCTCTTCTCATTCACACCCCAATGATCCAACGGTTCAATTTTAAGAAACCACAGATACAACACTTCCCCGTTCACACACCACAGATACAACACTTCCCCGTTCACAGAGCACAGATACAACACTTCCCCGTTCACACACCACTGATCCAACACTTCCCCTTCACAAACCAATGATCCAACACTTCAAATTCACTCACCACTGATCCAACACATCCCATTCACACACCACTGATCCAACACTTCCCATTCACACACCACTGATCCAACACATCCCATTCACACGCCACTGATCCAACACTTCCCATTCAAACACCACTGATCCAACACATCCCATTCACACACCAATTATCCAACACATCCCATTCACACACTACTGATCCAACATTTCGCATTCACACACCAATAATCCAACACTTCCCCAGTAAAAAACCACTGATCCAACAATTCCCATCCAAACAAAACTGACCCGACACTTCCCATTCACTCACCACTGATCCAACACATCCCATTCACACACCAATAATCCAACACATCCCATTCACACACCACTGATCCAACACATCCCATTCACACACCAAGAATCCAACACTTCCCATTCACACACCACTGATCCAACACTTCCCCGTTCATACACTACTGATCCAACAGTTCCCATTCCCACACCACTGATCTAACACTTCCCATTCACACACCACAGACCCGACACTTCCCATTCACAAACCACTGATCTAACACTTCCCATTCACACATTACTGATACAACACTTCCCCGTTCACACACCACTGATACAACACTTACTCATTCACACACCACTGATACAACAGTTCCTCGTTCACACACCAATGATACAACACATCCTATTCACAAACCACTGATCCAAATCTTCCCATTCACACAGAAATGATCCAACTCTTCTCATTCACACCCGAATGATCCAACGGTTCCACTTTCAGAAACCACAGATACAACACTTCCCCGTTCACACACCACAGATACAACACTTCCCCGTTCACACAGCACAGATACAACACTACCCCGTTCACACACCACTGATCCAACACTTCCCCGTTCCAACACCACTGATCCAACACTTCCCCGTTAACACACCACAGATACAACACTTCCCCATTCACACACCACTGATCCAACTCTTCACATTCACACATTACTGATACAACACTTCCCCGTACACACACCACTAATACAACACTTCCCCTTCACAAACCAATGATCCAACACTTCAAATTCACTCACCACTGATCCAACACATCCCATTCACACACCACTGATCCAACACTTCCCATTCACACACCACTGATCCAACACATCCCATTCACACGCCACTGATCCAACACTTCCCATTCAAACACCACTGATCCAACACATCCCATTCACACACCAATAATCCAACACATCCCCAGTAAAAAACCACTGATTCAACATTTCGCATTCACACACCAATAATCCAACACTTCCCCAGTAAAAACACACTGATCCAACACTTCCCATCCAAACAAAACTGACCCGACACTTCCCATTCACTCACCACTGATCCAGCACATCCCATTCACACACCAATAATCCAACACATCCCATTCACACACCACAGATCCAACACATCCCATTCACACACCAATAATCCAACACTTCCCATTCACACACCACTGATCCAACACTTCCCCGTTCACACACCACTGATCCAACACTTCCCATTCACACACCAATAATCCAACACTTCCCATTCACACACCACTGATCCAACACTTCCCCATTCACACACCACTGATCTAACACTTCACATTCACACACCACTGACCCGACACTTCCCATTCACAAACCACTGATCTAACACTTCCCATTCACACATTACTGATAGAATACTTCCCCGTTCACACACCACTGATACAACAGTTCCTCATTCACACACCACTGATACAACAGTTCCTCGTTCACACACCAATGATACAACACATCCTATTCACAAACCACTGATCCAAATCTTCCCATTCACACAGAAATGATCCAACTCTTCTCATTCACACCCGAATGATCCAACGGTTCCACTTTCAGAAACCACAGATACAACACTTCCCCGTTCACACACCGCAGATACAACACTTCCCCGTTCACACAGCACAGATACAACACTACCCCGTTCACACACCACTGATCCAACACTTCCCCGTTCAAACACCACTGATCCAACACTTCCCCGTTAACACACCACAGATACAACACTTCCCCATTCACACACCACTGATCCAACTCTTCACATTCACACATTACTGATACAACACTTCCCCGTACACACACCACTAATACAACACTTCCCCTTCACAAACCAATGATCCAACACTTCAAATTCACTCACCACTGATCCAACACATCCCATTCACACACCACTGATCCAACACTTCCCATTCACACACCACTGATCCAACACATCCCATTCACACGCCACTGATCCAACACTTCCCATTCAAACACCACTGATCCAACACATCCCATTCACACACCAATAATCCAACACATCCCCAGTAAAAAACCACTGATTCAACATTTCGCATTCACACACCAATAATCCAACACTTCCCCAGTAAAGAAACACTGATCCAACACTTCCCATCCAAACAAAACTGACCCGACACTTCCCTTTCACTCACCACTGATCCAGCACATCCCATTCACACACCAATAATCCAACACATCCCATTCACACACCACAGATCCAACACATCCCATTCACACACCAATAATCCAACACTTCCCATTCACACACCACTGATCCAACACTTCCCCGTTCACACACCACTGATCCAACACTTCCCATTCACACACCAATAATCCAACACATCACATTCACACACCACTGATCCAACACATCCCATTCACACACCAATAATCCAACACTTCCCATTCACACACCACTGATCCAACACTTCCCCATTCACACACCACTGATCTAACACTTCACATTCACACACCACTGACCCGACACTTCCCATTCACAAACCACTGATCTAACACTTCCCATTCACACACCACTGACCCGACACTTCCCATTCACAAACCACTGATCTAACACTTCCCATTCACACATTACTGATAGAATACTTCCCCGTTCACACACCACTGATACAACACTTCCTCATTCACACACCACTGATACAACAGTTCCTCGTTCACACACCAATGATACAACACATCCTATTCACAAACCACTGATCCAAATCTTCCCATTCACACACAAATTATCCAACTCTTCTCATTCACACCCCAATGATCCAACGGTTCCACTTTCAGAAACCACAGATACAACACTTCCCCGTTCACACACCACAGATACAACACTTCCCCGTTCACACAGCACAGATACAACACTTCCCCGTTCACACACCACTGATCCAACACTTCCCCGTTCACACACCACAGATACAACGCTTCCCCTTTCACACTCCACTGACACAACACTTCCCCTTTCACAAACCACTGATGCAACAGATCCCATTCACACACCACTGATCCAACACACCGCATTAACAAACCACTGATCCAGCACTTCCCATTCGCACACCTCTGATCCAACACATCCCAATCACACGCCACAGATCCAACACTTCGCATTAACAAACCACTGATAGAGCACTTCCCATTCACACACCACTGATCCAACACATCCCATTCAAACAACACTGATCCAACATTTCCCATTCACACACCAATAATGCAACACTTCCCCAGTAAAAAACCACAGATCGAACACATCCCATCCAAACAAAACTGACCCGACACTTCCCATTCACAAACCACTGATCCAACACTTCCCATTCACACACCACTGATCCAACACTTCCCATTCACAAACCACTAATCCGAGACTTCCCATTCACACATCACTGATCAAACACTTCCCATTCACATATCAATAATCCAACACACCCCATTCATACACCACTGATCCAACACTTAGAAATCACTCACCAATAATCCAACACTTCCCCAGTCACAAACCACTGATCCAACACTTCCCATCCAGGCACCACTGAACCGACACTTCCCATTCACACCCCACTGATCCAAAACTTCCCATTCACACATTACTGATACAAAACATCTCCGTTCACACACCACTGATCCAACACATCCCATTCACAAACCACTGATCCAACACTTCCCATTCACACACAACTGATTCAACACTACCCCGTACAAACAGCAATGAACAAACAGTTCCGATTCACACACCACTAAGCCGAGACTTCCCATTCACACCCCTCTGATACAACACTTCCCATTCACACATTACTGATACAACACATCCCCGTTCACACACCACTGATACAACACTTCCCCGTTAACTCACCAATGATCCAACACCTTCCCATTCACACACCACTGATACAACACTTCCCCGTTCACACACCACTGATCCAACACTTCCCATTCACACACCACTGATAGAACTGAACCCCGTTCACACAACAATGATCCAACAATTCCCATTCACACACCACTGACCCGACACTTCCCATTCACAAACCACTGTTACAACACTTCCCATTCGCACCCCTCTGATCCAACACTTCCCATTCACACACAATGGATACAACACTTCCCCGTTCACACACCACTGATTCAACACTTTCCCGTTCTCACACCACTGATCCAACACATCCGATTCACAAACACTGATCCATCACTTCCCATTCACTCACCACTGACCCGACACTTCCCATTCACAAATCACTGATCAAACACTTCAAATTCACAAACCACTGATCCAACACTTCACATTCACACTCCACTGATCCAAATCTTCCCAATCACACACAAATGATCCAACACTTCCCCATTCACACACCACTGATCCAACACTTCCCCAGTCACACACCACTGATCCAGCACTTCCCATTCACACACCAGTGATCCAACGCTTCCCATTCACACACTAATGACACAACACTTCCCCTTCCACACACCACTGATACAACACTTCCCCGTGCACACAGCACAGATACAACACATCCCCGTTCACACACCACTACTCCAACACTTCCCATTCACACACCACTGATCCAACACATCCCATTCACACACCAATAATCCAACACTTCCCATTCACACACCAATAATCCAACACTTCCCATTCACACGCCACTGATCTCACACATCCCATTCACAAACCACTGATCCGACACTTCCCATTCAAACACCACTGATCAAACATTTCCCAGTCACTAACCACTGATTCAACACTTCCCATTCACACACCACTGATAGAACTGAACCCCGTTCACACAGCAATGATCCAACAATTCCCGTTCACACACCACTGACCCGACACTTCCCATTCACAAACCACTGTTCCAACACTTCCCATTCGCACCCCACTGATCCAACACTTCCCATTCACACACAATGGATCCAACACTTCCCATTCGCACCCCGCTGATCCAACACTTCCCATTCACACACAATGGATACAACACTTCCCCGTTCACACACCACTGATTCAACACTTTCCCGTTCTCACACCACTGATCCAACACATCCGATTCACAAACTCTGATCCATCACTTCCCATTCAGTCACCACTGACCCAACACTTCAAATTCACAAACCACTGATCCAACACTTCACATTCACACTCCACTGATCCAAATCTTCCCAATCACACACAAATGATCCAACACTTCCCATTCACACACCAGTGATCCAACGCTTCCCATTCACACACTAATGACACAACACTTCCCCTTCCACACACCAATGATACAACACTTCCCCGTGCACACAGCACAGATACAACACATCCCCGTTCACACACCACTACTCCAACACTTCCCATTCACACACCAATGATCCAACGCTTCCCATTCACACACCAATGATACAAAACTTCCCCATTCACACACCACTGATACAACAGTTCCCCGTTCACACTCCACTGATCCAACACATCCTATTCACAAACCACTGATCCAAATCTTCCCATTCACCCTCCAATGATACAACACTTCCCCATTCACACACCACTGATACAACAGTTCCCCGTTCACACTCCCCTTATCCAACACATCCAATTCACAAACCACTGATCCAAATGTTCCCATTCACACACCAATGATCCAACTCTTCTCATTCACACCCCAATGATCCAACGCTTCCACTTTCACAAACCACAGATACAACACTTCCCCGTTCACACACCACAGATACAACACTTCCCCGTTCACACACCACTGATCCAACACTTCCCATTCACAGACCACTGACTCGACACTTCCCATTCAAAAACCACTGATCTAACACTTCCCATTCACACATTACTGATACAACACTTCCCCGTTCACACACCACTGATACAACACTTCCCCGTCACAAACCAATGATCCAACACTTCAAATTCACTCACCACTGATCCAACACTTCCCACTCACACACAACTGATACAACGCTTCCCCTTTCACACTCCACTGATACAACACTTCCCCGTTCACACTCCCCTTATCCAACACATCCAATTCACAAACCACTGATCCAAATCTTCCCATTCACACACCAATCATCCAACTCTTCTCATTCACACACCACTGATCCAACACTTCCCAATCACACACCAATAATCCAACACTTCCCCAGTAAAAAACCACTGATCCAACACTTCCCATCCAAACAAAACTGACCCGACACTTCCCATTCACAAACCACTGATCCAACACTTCCCATTCACACACCACTGATCCAACACTTCCCATTCACAAACCACTAACCCAAGACTTCCCATTAACACATCACTGATCAAACACTTCCCATTCACATATCAATAATCCAACACACCCCATTCATAAACCACTGATCCAACACTTAGCAATCACTCACCAATAATCCAACTCTTCCCCAGTCACAAACCACTGATCCAACACTTCCCATCCAGGCACCACTGAACCGACACTTCCCATTCACACCCCACTGATCCAAAACTTCCCATTCACACATTACTGATACAAAACATCTCCGTTCACACACCACTGATCCAACACATCCCATTCACAAACCACTGATCCAACACTTCCCATTCACACAAAACTGATTCAACACTACCCCGTACACACAGCAATGAACAAACAGTTCCGATTCACACACCACTAAGCCGAGACTTCCCATTCACACCCCACTGATACAACACTTCCCATTCACACATTACTGATACAACACTTCCCCTTTCACACAACACTGATACAACACTTCCCCGTTCGCATACCACAGAAACAACACTTCCCCGTTCACACACCACTGATCCAACACTTCCCATGCACCCACCACTGACCCGAAACTTCCCATTCACAGACCACTGATCCAACACTTCCCATTCACACCCCACTGATACAACACTTTCCGTTCACACACTACTGATAGAACATTTCCCCGTTCACACATCACTGATACAACACATCCCCATTCACACACCACAGAAACAGCACTTCCCCGTTCACACACCACTGATCCAACACTTCCCATTCACCCACCACTGACCCGAAACTTCCCATTCACAGACCACTGATCCAACACTTCCCAATCACACCCCTCTGATACAATACTTTCCGTTTACAAATTACTGATCCAACACATCCCATTCAAACAACACTGATCCAACATTTCCCATTCACACACCAATAATCCAACACTTCCCCAGAAAAAAACCACAGATCCAACACATCCCATCCAAACAAAACTGACCCGACACTTCCCATTCACAAACCACTGATCCAACACTTCCCATTCACACACCACTGATCCAACACTTCCCATTCACAAACCACTAATCCGAGACTTCCCAGTCACAAACCACTGATCCAACACTTCCCATCCAGGCACCACTGAACCGACACTTCCCATTCACACCCCACTGATCCAAAACTTCCCATTCACACATTAGTGATACAAAACATCTCCGTTCACACACCACTGATCCAACACATCCCATTCACAAACCACTGATCCAACACTTCCCATTCACACACAACTGATTCAACACTACCCCGTACACACAGCAATGAACAAACAGTTCCGATTCACACACCACTAAGCCGAGACTTCCCATTCACACATTACTGATACAACACATCCCCGTTCACACACCACTGATACAACACTTCCCCGTTAACTCACCAATGGTCCAACACCTCCCCATTCACACACCACTGATACAACACTTCCCCGTTCACACACCACAGAAACAACACTTCCCCGTTCACACACCACTGATACAACACATCCCATTCACACATTACTGATACAACACTTCCCCGTTCACACACCATTGATACAACACTTCCCCGTCACAGACCACTGATCCAACACCTCCCATTCACACCCCACTGATACAATACTTTCCGTTTACAAATTACTGATACAACACATCCGCGTTCACTCACCAATAATCCAACACTTCCCGAGTTAAAGCCACTGATCCAACACTGCCCATCCATACACTGCTGACCCGACACTTCCCATTCACTGTCCACTGATCCAACACTTCCCATTCACACGCCACTGATCTCACACATCCCATTCACAAACCACTGATCCGACACTTCCCATTCAAACACCACTGATCAAACATTTCCCAGTCACTAACCACTGATTCAACACTTCCCATTCACACACCACTGATAGAGCTGAACCCCGTTCACACAGCAATGATCCAACTATTCCCATTCACACACCACTGACCCGACACTTCCCATTCACAAACCACTGTTCCAACACTTCCCATTCGCACCCCACTGATCCAACACTTCCCATTCACACACAATGGATACAACACTTCCCCGTTCACACACCACTGATTCAACACTTTCCAGTTCTCACACCACTGATCCAACACATCCGATTCACAAACACTGATCCATCACTTCCCATTCACTCACCACTGACCCGACACTTCCCATTCACAAATCACTGATCCAACACTTCCCATTCACACACCACTGATCCCACACTTCCCATTCACACACCAGTGATCCAACGCTTCCCATTCACACACTAATGACACAATACTTCCCCTTCCACACACCACTGATACAACACTTCCCCGTGCACACAGCACAGATACAACACATCCCCGTTCACACAGCACAGATACAACACTTCCCATTCACACACCACTACTCCAACACTTCCCATTCACACAGCACTGATCCAACACATCGCATTTACAAACTACTGATCCAGCACTTCCCATTCACACACCACTGATCCAGCACATCCCATTCACACACCAATAATCCAACACATCCCATTCACACACCAATAATCCAACACATCCCATTCACACACCAATAATCCAACACTTCCCACTCACACACAGCTGATACAACGCTTCCCATTCACAAACCACTGATCCAACAGATCCCATTCACACGCCACAGATCCAACACTTCACATTCACACTCCACTGATCCAAATCTTCCCAATCACACACAAATGATCCAACACTTCCCCATTCACACACCACTGATCCAACACTTCCCCATTCACACACCACTGATCCAACACTTCCCATTCACACACCAATGATCCAACACTTTCCATTCACACACCAGTGATCCAACACTTCCCATTCACACACCAATGATCCAACACTTTCCATTCACACACCACTGATCCAACACTTCCCCATTCACACACCAATGATCCAACACTTCCCATTCACACACCAGTGATCCAACGCTTCCCATTCAGACACTAACGACACAACACTTCCCCTTCCAAACACCACTGATACAACACTTCCCCGTGCACACAGCACAGATACAACACATCCCCGTTCACACACCACTACTCCAACACATCTCATTCACACACCACTGATCCAACACATCCCACTCACCCACCAGTAATCCAACATATCCCATTCACACACCACTGATCCAACACAACCCCATTCATACACCACTGATCCAACACTTAGCAATCACTCACCAATAATCCAACACTTCCCCAGTCACAAACCACTGATCCAGCACTTCCCATCCAGGCACCACTGAACCGACACTTCCCATTCACACCCCACTGATCCAAAACTTCCCATTCACACATTACTGATACAAAACATCTCCGATCACACACCACTGATCCAACACATCCCATTCACAAACCACTGATCCAACACTTCCCATTCACACACAACTGATTCAACACTACCCCGTACACACAGCAATGAACAAACAGTTCCGATTCACACACCACTAAGCCGAGACTTCCCATTCACACCCCACTGATACAACACTTCCCATTCACACATTACTGATACAACACAACCCCGTTCACACACCACTGATACAACACTTCCCCGTTAACACACCAATGATCCAACACCTCCCCATGCACCCACCACTGACCCGAAACTTCCCATTCACAGACCACTGATCCAACACTTCCCATTCACACCCCTCTGATACAACACTTTCCGTTTACAAATTACTGATACAACACATCCGCGTTCACTCACCAATAATCCAACACTTCCCGAGTTAAAGCCACTGATCCAACACTGCCCATCCATACACTGCTGACCCGAAACTTCCCATTCACTATCCACTGATCCAACGCTTCCCATTCACACGCCACTGATCTCACACATCCCATTCACAAACCACTGATCCGACACTTCCCATTCAAACACCACTGATGAAACATTTCCCAGTCACTAACCACTGATTCAACACTTTCCCGTTCTCACACCACTGATCCAACACATCCGATTCACAAACACTGATCCATCACTTCCCATTCACTCACCACTGACCCGACACTTCCCATTCACAAATCACTGATCCAACACTTCAAATTCACAAACCACTGATCGAACACTTCACATTCACACTCCACTGATCCAAATCTTCCCAATCACACACAAATGATCCAACACTTCCCATTCACACACCAGTGATCCAACGCTTCCCATTCAGACACTAACGACACAACACTTCTCCTTCCAAACACCACTGATACAACACTTCCCCGTGCACACAGCACAGATACAACACATCCCATTCACACACCAATAATCCAACACATCCCATTCACACACCAATAATCCAACACATCCCATTCACACACCACTGATCCAACACTTCACATTCACACTCCACTGATCCAACACTTCCCCATTCACACACCACTGATCCAACACTTCCCCATTCACACACCACTGATCCAACACTTCCCATTCACACATTACTGATACAACACTTCCCCGTTAACACACCATTGATACAACACTTCCCCGTCACAAACCAATGATCCAACACTTCAAATTCACTCAACACTGATCCAACACTTCGCATTTACACACCAATAATCCAACACATCCCACTCACACACAGCTGATACAACGCTTCCCATTCACAAACCACTGATCCAACAGATCCCATTCACACGCCACAGATCCAACACTTCGCATTAACAAACCACTGATAGAGCACTTCCCATTTACACACCACTGATCCAACACATCCCATTCACCCACCAGTAATCCAACATATCCCATTCACACACCACTGACCCGACACTTCGCATTCACAAACCACTGATCTAACACTTCCCATTCACACATTACTGATACAACACTTCCCCGTACACACACCACTGATACAACACTTCCCCGTTCACACACCACTGATCCAACACTTCCCATTCACACCCCACTGATACAACACATCCCCATTCACACACCACAGAAACAGCACTTCCCCGTTCACACACCACAGAAACAGCACTTCCCCGTTCACACACCACTGATCCAACACTTCCCATTCACCCACTACTGACCCGAAACTTCCCATTCACAGACCACTGATCCAACACTTCCCATTCACACTCCACTGATACAAAACTTTCCGTTCAGAAATTACTGATACAACACATCCGCGTTCACTCACCAATAATCCAACACTTCCCGAGTTAAAGCCACTGATCCAACACTTCCCATCCATACACTGCTGATCCGACACTTCCCATTCACTATCCACTGATCTAACAGTTCCCAGTCACAAACCACTGATCCAACAATTCCCATTCACACACCACTGACCCGACACTTCCCATTCTCAAACCACTGTTCCAACACTTCCCATTCGCACCCCACTGATCCAACACTTCCGATTCACAAACACTGATCCAACACTTCCCATTCACACACAATTGACACAACACTTCCCCTTCCACACACCACTGATATAACACTTCCCCGTTCACACAGCACAGATACAACACATCCCCGTTCACACACCACTACTCCAACACTTCCCATTCACACACCAATGATCCAACGCTTCCCATTCACACACCAATGATACAACACTTCCCCATTCACACATCACTGATACAACAGTTCCCCGTTCACACTCCACTGATCCAACACATCCTATTCACAAACCACTGATCCAAATCTTCCCATTCACACCCCAATGATCCAACTCTTCTCATTCACACCCCAATGATCCAACGCTTCCACTTTCACAAACCACTGATACAACACTTCCCCGTTCACACACCACAGGTACAACACTTCCCCGTTCACACACCACTGATCCACTTCCCATTCACACACCACTGATCTAACACTTCCCATTCACACCCCACTGATCCAACACATCACATTCACACATTACTGATACAACACTTCCCCGTTCACACACCACTGATACAACATTTCCCCGTCACAAGCCAATGATCCAACACTTCAAATTCACTCACCACTGATCCAACAAATCCCATTCACACACCACTGACCCGACACTTCCCATTCACAAACCACTGATCCAACATATCCCATTCACACACCACTGATCCAACACTTCCCATTCACACACCACTGATCCATCACTTCCCATTCACTCACCACTGACCCGACACTTCCCATTCACAAATCACTGATCCAACACTTCAAATTCACAAACCACTGATCCAACACTTCACATTCACACTCCACTGATCCAAATCTTCCCAATCACACACAAATGATCCAACACTTCCCCATTCACACACCACTGATCCAACACTTCCCCATTCACACACCACTGATCCAACACTTCCCATTCACACACCAGTGATCCAACGCTTCCCATTCACACACTAATGACACAACACTTCCCCTTCCACACACCACTGATACAACACTTCCCCGTGCACACAGCACAGATACAACACATCCCCGTTCACACACCACTACTCCAACACTTCCCATTCACACAGCACTGATCCAACACTTCCATTCACACAGCACTGATCCAACACATCCCATTCACACACCAATAATCCAACACATCCCATTCACACACCAATAATCCAACACTTCACATTCACACTCCACTGATCCAAATCTTCCCAATCACACACAAATGATCCAACACTTCCCCATTCACACACCACTGATCCAACACTTCCCATTCACACATTACTGATACAACACTTCCCCGTTCACACACCATTGATACAACACTTCCCCGTCACAAACCAATGATCCAACACTTCCCATTCACACACCACTGATACAACACATCCCATTCGCACACCACTGATCCAACACATCCCAATCACACGCCACAGATCCAACACTTCGCATTAACAAAACACTGATAGAGCACTTCCCATTCACACACCACTGATCCAACACATCCCATTCAAACAACACTGATCCAACATTTCCCATTCACACACCAATAATCCAACACTTCCCCAGAAAAAAACCACAGATCCAACACATCCCATCCAAACAAAACTGACCCGACACTTCCCATTCACAAACCACTGATCCAACACTTCCCATTCACACACCACTGATCCAACACTTCCCATTCACAAACCACTAATCCGAGACTTCCCATTCACACATCACTGATCAAACACTTCCCATTCACATATCAATAATCCAACACACCCCATTCATACACCACTGATCCAACACTCAGCAATCACTCACCAATAATCCAACACTTCCCCAGTCACAAACCACTGATCCAACACTTCCCATCCAGGCACCACTGAACCGACACTTCCCATTCACACCCCACTGATCCAAAACTTCCCATTCACACATTACTGATACAAAACATCTCCGTTCACACACCACTGATCCAACACATCCCATTCACAAACCACTGATCCAACACTTCCCATTCACACACAACTGATTCAACACTACCCCGTACACACAGCAATGAACAAACAGTTCCGATTCACACACCACTAAGCCGAGACTTCCCATTCACACATTACTGATACAACACATCCCCGTTCACACACCACTGATACAACACTTCCCCGTTAACTCACCACAGAAACAACACTTCCCCGTTCACACACCACTGATACAACACATCCCATTCACACATTACTGATACAACACTTCCCCGTTCACACACCATTGATACAACACTTCCCCGTCACAGACCACTGATCCAACACCTCCCATTCACACCCCACTGATAGAATACTTTCCGTTTACAAATTACTGATACAACACATCCGCGTTCACTCACCAATAATCCAACACTTCCCGAGTTAAAGCCACTGATCCAACACTGCCCATCCATACACTGCTGACCCGACACTTCCCATTCACTGTCCACTGATCCAACACTTCCCATTCACACGCCACTGATCTCACACATCCCATTCACAAATCACTGATCCGACACTTCCCATTCAAACACCACTGATCAAACATTTCCCAGTCACTAACCACTGATTCAACACTTCCCATTCACACACCACTGATAGAGCTGAACCCCGTTCACACAGCAATGATCCAACTATTCCCATTCACACACCACTGACCCGACACTTCCCATTCACAAACCACTGTTCCAACACTTCCCATTCGCACCCCACTGATCCAACACTTCCCATTCACACACAATGGATACAACACTTCCCCGTTCACACACCACTGATTCAACACTTTCCAGTTCTCACACCACTGATCCAACACATCCGATTCACAAACACTGATCCATCACTTCCCATTCACTCACCACTGACCCGACACTTCCCATTCACAAATCACTGATCCAACACTTCCCATTCACACACCACTGATCCCACACTTCCCATTCACACACCAGTGATCCAACGCTTCCCATTCAGATACTAACGACACAACACTTCTCCTTCCAAACACCACTGATACAACACTTCCCCGTGCACACAGCACAGATACAACACATCCCCGTTCACACACCACTACTCCAACACATCCCATTCACACACCACTGATCCAACACATCCCACTCACCCACCAGTAATCCAACATATCCCATTCACACACCACTGATCCAACACAACCCCATTCATACACCACTGATCCAACACTTAGCAATCACTCACCAATAATCCAACACTTCCCCAGTCACAAACCACTGATCCAGCACTTCCCATCCAGGCACCACTGAACCGACACTTCCCATTCACACCCCACTGATCCAAAACTTCCCATTCACACATTACTGATACAAAACATC
The DNA here is from genome assembly GCF_030144855.1 of Hypanus sabinus. Lineage (NCBI taxonomy): Eukaryota > Metazoa > Chordata > Chondrichthyes > Myliobatiformes > Dasyatidae > Hypanus > Hypanus sabinus. Next base: position 107,159 of record NW_026779928.1, read on the forward strand.
TCCGATCACACACCACTGATCCAACACATCCCATTCACAAACCACTGATCCAACACTTCCCATTCACACACAACTGATTCAACACTACCCCGTACACACAGCAATGAACAAACAGTTCCGATTCACACACCACTAAGCCGAGACTTCCCATTCACACCCCACTGATACAACACTTCCCATTCACACATTACTGATACAACACAACCCCGTTCACACACCACTGATACAACACTTCCCCGTTAACACACCAATGATCCAACACCTCCCCATGCACCCACCACTGACCCGAAACTTCCCATTCACAGACCACTGATCCAAAACTTCCCATTCACACCCCTCTGATACAACACTTTCCGTTTACAAATTACTGATACAACACATCCGCGTTCACTCACCAATAATCCAACACTTCCCGAGTTAAAGCCACTGATCCAACACTGCCCATCCATACACTGCTGACCCGACACTTCCCATTCACTATCCACTGATCCAACGCTTCCCATTCACACGCCACTGATCTCACACATCCCATTCACAAACCACTGATCCGACACTTCCCATTCAAACACCACTGATGAAACATTTCCCAGTCACTAACCACTGATACAACACTTTCCCGTTCTCACACCACTGATCCAACACATCCGATTCACAAACACTGATCCATCACTTCCCATTCACTCACCACTGACCCGACACTTCCCATTCACAAATCACTGATCCAACACTTCAAATTCACAAACCACTGATCGAACACTTCACATTCACACTCCACTGATCCAAATCTTCCCAATCACACACAAATGATCCAACACTTCCCTATTCACACACCACTGATCCAACGCTTCCCATTCAGACACTAACGACACAACACTTCTCCTTCCAAACACCACTGATACAACACTTCCCCGTGCACACAGCACAGATACAACACATCCCATTCACACACCAATAATCCAACACATCCCATTCACACACCAATAATCCAACACATCCCATTCACACACCACTGATCCAACACTTCCCCATTCACACACCACTGATCCAACACTTCCCCATTCACACACCACTGATCCAACACTTCCCATTCACACATTACTGATACAACACTTCCCCGTACACACACCACTGATACAACACTTCCCCGTTCACACACCACTGATCCAACACTTCCCATTCACACCCCACTGATACAACACATCCCCATTCACACACCACAGAAACAGCACTTCCCCGTTCACACACCACAGAAACAGCACTTCCCCGTTCACACACCACTGATCCAACACTTCCCATTCACCCACTACTGACCCGAAACTTCCCATTCACAGACCACTGATCCAACACTTCCCATTCACACTCCACTGATACAAAACTTTCCGTTCAGAAATTACTGATACAACACATCCGCGTTCACTCACCAATAATCCAACACTTCCCGAGTTAAAGCCACTGATCCAACACTTCCCATCCATACACTGCTGATCCGACACTTCCCATTCACTATCCACTGATCTAACAGTTCCCAGTCACAAACCACTGATCCAACAATTCCCATTCACACACCACTGACCCGACACTTCCCATTCTCAAACCACTGTTCCAACACTTCCCATTCGCACCCCACTGATCCAACACTTCCGATTCACAAACACTGATCCAACACTTCCCATTCACACACAATTGACACAACACTTCCCCTTCCACACACCACTGATATAACACTTCCCCGTTCACACACCACTGATACAACACATCCCATTCACACATTACTGATACAACACTTCCCCGTTCACACACCATTGATACAACACTTCCCCGTCACAGACCACTGATCCAACACCTCCCATTCACACCCCACTGATACAATACTTTCCGTTTACAAATTACTGATACAACACATCCGCGTTCACTCACCAATAATCCAACACTTCCCGAGTTAAAGCCACTGATCCAACACTGCCCATCCATACACTGCTGACCCGACACTTCCCATTCACTGTCCACTGATCCAACACTTCCCATTCACACGCCACTGATCTCACACATCCCATTCACAAATCACTGATCCGACACTTCCCATTCAAACACCACTGATCAAACATTTCCCAGTCACTAACCACTGATTCCACACTTCCCATTCACACACCACTGATAGAGCTGAACCCCGTTCACACAGCAATGATCCAACTATTCCCATTCACACACCACTGACCCGACACTTCCCATTCACAAACCACTGTTCCAACACTTCCCATTCGCACCCCACTGATCCAACACTTCCCATTCACACACAATGGATACAACACTTCCCCGTTCACACACCACTGATTCAACACTTTCCAGTTCTCACACCACTGATCCAACACATCCGATTCACAAACACTGATCCATCACTTCCCATTCACTCACCACAGACCCGACACTTCCCATTCACAAATCACTGATCCAACACTTCCCATTCACACACCACTGATCCCACACTTCCCATTCACACACCAGTGATCCAACGCTTCCCATTCACACACTAATGACACAATACTTCCCCTTCCACACACCACTGATACAACACTTCCCCGTGCACACAGCACAGATACAACACATCCCCGTTCACACACCACTACTCCAACACTTCCCATTCACACAGCACTGATCCAACACATCGCATTTACAAACTACTGATCCAGCACTTCCCATTCACACACCACTGATCCAGCACATCCCATTCACACACCAATAATCCAACACATCCCATTCACACACCACTGATCCAACACATCCCATTCACACACCAATAATCCAACACATCCCATTCACACACCAATAATCCAACACTTCCCACTCACACACAGCTGATACAACGCTTCCCATTCACAAACCACTGATCCAACAGATCCCATTCACACGCCACAGATCCAACACTTCACATTCACACTCCACTGATCCAAATCTTCCCAATCACACACAAATGATCCAACACTTCCCCATTCACACACCACTGATCCAACGCTTCACATTCACTCACCACTGATCCAACACTTCCCATTCACACACCACTGATCCAACACTTCCCCATTCACACACCACTGATCCAACACTTCCCATTCACACACCAGTGATCCAACGCTTCCCATTCAGATACTAACGACACAACACTTCTCCTTCCAAACACCACTGATACAACACTTCCCCGTGCACACAGCACAGATACAACACATCCCCGTTCACACACCACTACTCCAACACATCCCATTCACACACCACTGATCCAACACATCCCACTCACCCACCAGTAATCCAACATATCCCATTCACACACCACTGATCCAACACTTAGCAATCACTCACCAATAATCCAACACTTCCCCAGTCACAAACCACTGATCCAGCACTTCCCATCCAGGCACCACTGAACCGACACTTCCCATTCACACCCCACTGATCCAAAACTTCCCATTCACACATTACTGATACAAAACATCTCCGATCACACACCACTGATCCAACACATCCCATTCACAAACCACTGATCCAACACTTCCCATTCACACACAACTGATTCAACACTACCCCGTACACACAGCAATGAACAAACAGTTCCGATTCACACACCACTAAGCCGAGACTTCCCATTCACACCCCACTGATACAACACTTCCCATTCACACATTACTGATACAACACAACCCCGTTCACACACCACTGATACAACACTTCCCCGTTAACACACCAATGATCCAACACCTCCCCATGCACCCACCACTGACCCGAAACTTCCCATTCACAGACCACTGATCCAAAACTTCCCATTCACACCCCTCTGATACAACACTTTCCGTTTACAAATTACTGATACAACACATCCGCGTTCACTCACCAATAATCCAACACTTCCCGAGTTAAAGCCACTGATCCAACACTGCCCATCCATACACTGCTGACCCGACACTTCCCATTCACTATCCACTGATCCAACGCTTCCCATTCACACGCCACTGATCTCACACATCCCATTCACAAACCACTGATCCGACACTTCCCATTCAAACACCACTGATGAAACATTTCCCAGTCACTAACCACTGATACAACACTTTCCCGTTCTCACACCACTGATCCAACACATCCGATTCACAAACACTGATCCATCACTTCCCATTCACTCACCACTGACCCGACACTTCCCATTCACAAATCACTGATCCAACACTTCAAATTCACAAACCACTGATCGAACACTTCACACTCACACTCCACTGATCCAAATCTTCCCAATCACACACAAATGATCCAACACTTCCCTATTCACACACCACTGATCCAACGCTTCCCATTCAGACACTAACGACACAACACTTCTCCTTCCAAACACCACTGATACAACACTTCCCCGTGCACACAGCACAGATACAACACATCCCATTCACACACCAATAATCCAACACATCCCATTCACACACCAATAATCCAACACATCCCATTCACACACCACTGATCCAACACTTCACATTCACACTCCACTGATCCAACACTTCCCCATTCACACACCACTGATCCAACACTTCCCCATTCACACACCACTGATCCAACACTTCCCATTCACACATTACTGATACAACACTTCCCCGTACACACACCACTGATACAACACTTCCCCGTTCACACACCACTGATCCAACACTTCCCATTCACACCCCACTGATACAACACATCCCCATTCACACACCACAGAAACAGCACTTCCCCGTTCACACACCACAGAAACAGCACTTCCCCGTTCACACACCACTGATCCAACACTTCCCATTCACCCACTACTGACCCGAAACTTCCCATTCACAGACCACTGATCCAACACTTCCCATTCACACTCCACTGATACAAAACTTTCCGTTCAGAAATTACTGATACAACACATCCGCGTTCACTCACCAATAATCCAACACTTCCCGAGTTAAAGCCACTGATCCAACACTTCCCATCCATACACTGCTGATCCGACACTTCCCATTCACTATCCACTGATCTAACAGTTCCCAGTCACAAACCACTGATCCAACAATTCCCATTCACACACCACTGACCCGACACTTCCCATTCTCAAACCACTGTTCCAACACTTCCCATTCGCACCCCACTGATCCAACACTTCCGATTCACAAACACTGATCCAACACTTCCCATTCACACACAATTGACACAACACTTCCCCTTCCACACACCACTGATATAACACTTCCCCGTTCACACAGCACAGATACAACACATCCCCGTTCACACACCACTACTCCAACACTTCCCATTCACACCCCTCTGATACAACACTTTCCGTTTACAAATTACTGATACAACACATCCGCGTTCACTCACCAATAATCCAACACTTCCCGAGTTAAAGCCACTGATCCAACACTGCCCATCCATACACTGCTGACCCGACACTTCCCATTCACTATCCACTGATCCAACGCTTCCCATTCACACGCCACTGATCTCACACATCCCATTCACAAACCACTGATCCGACACTTCCCATTCAAACACCACTGATGAAACATTTCCCAGTCACTAACCACTGATTCAACACTTTCCCGTTCTCACACCACTGATCCAACACATCCGATTCACAAACACTGATCCATCACTTCCCATTCACTCACCACTGACCCGACACTTCCCATTCACAAATCACTGATCCAACACTTCAAATTCACAAACCACTGATCGAACACTTCACATTCACACTCCACTGATCCAAATCTTCCCAATCACACACAAATGATCCAACACTTCCCTATTCACACACCACTGATCCAACGCTTCCCATTCAGACACTAACGACACAACACTTCTCCTTCCAAACACCACTGATACAACACTTCCCCGTGCACACAGCACAGATACAACACATCCCATTCACACACCAATAATCCAACACATCCCATTCACACACCACTGATCCAACACTTCACATTCACACTCCACTGATCCAACACTTCCCCATTCACACACCACTGATCCAACACTTCCCCATTCACACACCACTGATCCAACACTTCCCATTCACACATTACTGATACAACACTTCCCCGTTAACACACCATTGATACAACACTTCCCCGTCACAAACCAATGATCCAACACTTCAAATTCACTCAACACTGATCCAACACTTCGCATTTACACACCAATAATCCAACACATCCCACTCACACACAGCTGATACAACGCTTCCCATTCACAAACCACTGATCCAACAGATCCCATTCACACGCCACAGATCCAACACTTCGCATTAACAAACCACTGATAGAGCACTTCCCATTTACACACCACTGATCCAACACATCCCATTCACCCACCAGTAATCCAACATATCCCATTCACACACCACTGACCCGACACTTCGCATTCACAAACCACTGATCTAACACTTCCCATTCACACATTACTGATACAACACTTCCCCGTACACACACCACTGATACAACACTTCCCCGTTCACACACCACTGATCCAACACTTCCCATTCACACCCCACTGATACAACACATCCCCATTCACACACCACAGAAACAGCACTTCCCCGTTCACACACCACAGAAACAGCACTTCCCCGTTCACACACCACTGATCCAACACTTCCCATTCACCCACTACTGACCCGAAACTTCCCATTCACAGACCACTGATCCAACACTTCCCATTCACACTCCACTGATACAAAACTTTCCGTTCAGAAATTACTGATACAACACATCCGCGTTCACTCACCAATAATCCAACACTTCCCGAGTTAAAGCCACTGATCCAACACTTCCCATCCATACACTGCTGATCCGACACTTCCCATTCACTATCCACTGATCTAACAGTTCCCAGTCACAAACCACTGATCCAACAATTCCCATTCACACACCACTGACCCGACACTTCCCATTCTCAAACCACTGTTCCAACACTTCCCATTCGCACCCCACTGATCCAACACTTCCGATTCACAAACACTGATCCAACACTTCCCATTCACACACAATTGACACAACACTTCCCCTTCCACACACCACTGATATAACACTTCCCCGTTCACACAGCACAGATACAACACATCCCCGTTCACACACCACTACTCCAACACTTCCCATTCACACACCAATGATCCAACGCTTCCCATTCACACACCAATGATACAACACTTCCCCATTCACACATCACTGATACAACAGTTCCCCGTTCACAATCCACTGATCCAACACATCCTATTCACAAACCACTGATCCAAATCTTCCCATTCACACCCCAATGATCCAACTCTTCTCATTCACACCCCAATGATCCAACGCTTCCACTTTCACAAACCACTGATACAACACTTCCCCGTTCACACACCACAGGTACAACACTTCCCCGTTCACACACCACTGATCCACTTCCCATTCACACACCACTGATCTAACACTTCCCATTCACACCCCACTGATCCAACACATCACATTCACACATTACTGATACAACACTTCCCCGTTCACACACCACTGATCCACTTCCCATTCACACACCACTGATCTAACACTTCCCATTCACACACCACTGATCCAACACTTCCCATTCACACACCACTGATCCAACACTTCCCATTCACACACCAGTGATCCAACGCTTCCCATTCAGATACTAACGACACAACACTTCTCCTTCCAAACACCACTGATACAACACTTCCCCGTGCACACAGCACAGATACAACACATCCCCGTTCACACACCACTACTCCAACACATCCCATTCACACACCACTGATCCAACACATCCCACTCACCCACCAGTAATCCAACATATCCCATTCACACACCACTGATCCAACACAACCCCATTCATACACCACTGATCCAACACTTAGCAATCACTCACCAATAATCCAACACTTCCCCAGTCACAAACCACTGATCCAGCACTTCCCATCCAGGCACCACTGAACCGACACTTCCCATTCACACCCCACTGATCCAAAACTTCCCATTCACACATTACTGATACAAAACATCTCCGATCACACACCACTGATCCAACACATCCCATTCACAAACCACTGATCCAACACTTCCCATTCACACACAACTGATTCAACACTACCCCGTACACACAGCAATGAACAAACAGTTCCGATTCACACACCACTAAGCCGAGACTTCCCATTCACACCCCACTGATACAACACTTCCCATTCACACATTACTGATACAACACAACCCCGTTCACACACCACTGATACAACACTTCCCCGTTAACACACCAATGATCCAACACCTCCCCATGCACCCACCACTGACCCGAAACTTCCCATTCACAGACCACTGATCCAACACTTCCCATTCACACCCCTCTGATACAACACTTTCCGTTTACAAATTACTGATACAACACATCCGCGTTCACTCACCAATAATCCAACACTTCCCGAGTTAAAGCCACTGATCCAACACTGCCCATCCATACACTGCTGACCCGACACTTCCCATTCACTATCCACTGATCCAACGCTTCCCATTCACACGCCACTGATCTCACACATCCCATTCACAAACCACTGATCCGACACTTCCCATTCAAACACCACTGATGAAACATTTCCCAGTCACTAACCACTGATTCAACACTTTCCCGTTCTCACACCACTGATCCAACACATCCGATTCACAAACACTGATCCATCACTTCCCATTCACTCACCACTGACCCGACACTTCCCATTCACAAATCACTGATCCAACACTTCAAATTCACAAACCACTGATCGAACACTTCACATTCACACTCCACTGATCCAAATCTTCCCAATCACACACAAATGATCCAACACTTCCCTATTCACACACCACTGATCCAACGCTTCCCATTCAGACACTAACGACACAACACTTCTCCTTCCAAACACCACTGATACAACACTTCCCCGTGCACACAGCACAGATACAACACATCCCATTCACACACCAATAATCCAACACATCCCATTCACACACCAATAATCCAACACATCCCATTCACACACCACTGATCCAACACTTCACATTCACACTCCACTGATCCAACACTTCCCCATTCACACACCACTGATCCAACACTTCCCCATTCACACACCACTGATCCAACACTTCCCATTCACACATTACTGATACAACACTTCCCCGTACACACACCACTGATACAACACTTCCCCGTTCACACACCACTGATCCAACACTTCCCATTCACACCCCACTGATACAACACATCCCCATTCACACACCACAGAAACAGCACTTCCCCGTTCACACACCACAGAAACAGCACTTCCCCGTTCACACACCACTGATCCAACACTTCCCATTCACCCACTACTGACCCGAAACTTCCCATTCACAGACCACTGATACAACACTTCCCATTCACACTCCACTGATACAAAACTTTCCGTTCAGAAATTACTGATACAACACATCCGCGTTCACTCACCAATAATCCAACACTTCCCGAGTTAAAGCCACTGATCCAACACTTCCCATCCATACACTGCTGATCCGACACTTCCCATTCACTATCCACTGATCTAACAGTTCCCAGTCACAAACCACTGATCCAACAATTCCAATTCACACACCACTGACCCGACACTTCCCATTCTCAAACCACTGTTCCAACACTTCCCATTCGCACCCCACTGATCCAACACTTCCGATTCACAAACACTGATCCAACACTTCCCATTCACAAACAATTGACACAACACTTCCCCTTCCACACACCACTGATATAACACTTCCCCGTTCACACAGCACAGATACAACACATCCCCGTTCACACACCACTACTCCAACACTTCCCATTCACACCCCTCTGATACAACACTTTCCGTTTACAAATTACTGATACAACACATCCGCGTTCACTCACCAATAATCCAACACTTCCCGAGTTAAAGCCACTGATCCAACACTGCCCATCCATACACTGCTGACCCGACACTTCCCATTCACTATCCACTGATCCAACGCTTCCCATTCACACGCCACTGATCTCACACATCCCATTCACAAACCACTGATCCGACACTTCCCATTCAAACACCACTGATGAAACATTTCCCAGTCACTAACCACTGATTCAACACTTTCCCGTTCTCACACCACTGATCCAACACATCCGATTCACAAACACTGATCCATCACTTCCCATTCACTCACCACTGACCCGACACTTCCCATTCACAAATCACTGATCCAACACTTCAAATTCACAAACCACTGATCGAACACTTCACATTCACACTCCACTGATCCAAATCTTCCCAATCACACACAAATGATCCAACACTTCCCTATTCACACACCACTGATCCAACGCTTCCCATTCAGACACTAACGACACAACACTTCTCCTTCCAAACACCACTGATACAACACTTCCCCGTGCACACAGCACAGATACAACACATCCCATTCACACACCAATAATCCAACACATCCCATTCACACACCAATAATCCAACACATCCCATTCACACACCACGGATCCAACACTTCACATTCACACTCCACTGATCCAACACTTCCCCATTCACACACCACTGATCCAACACTTCCCCATTCACACACCACTGATCCAACACTTCCCATTCACACATTACTGATACAACACTTCCCCGTTAACACACCATTGATACAACACTTCCCCGTCACAAACCAATGATCCAACACTTCAAATTCACTCAACACTGATCCAACACTTCGCATTTACACAACAATAATCCAACACATCCCACTCACACACAGCTGATACAACGCTTCCCATTCACAAACCACTGATCCAACAGATCCCATTCACACGCCACAGATCCAACACTTCGCATTAACAAACCACTGATAGAGCACTTCCCATTTACACACCACTGATCCAACACATCCCATTCACCCACCAGTAATCCAACATATCCCATTCACACACCACTGACCCGACACTTCGCATTCACAAACCACTGATCTAACACTTCCCATTCACACATTACTGATACAACACTTCCCCGTACACACACCACTGATACAACACTTCCCCGTTCACACACCACTGATCCAACACTTCCCATTCACACCCCACTGATACAACACATCCCCATTCACACACCACAGAAACAGCACTTCCCCGTTCACACACCACAGAAACAGCACTTCCCCGTTCACACACCACTGATCCAACACTTCCCATTCACCCACTACTGACCCGAAACTTCCCATTCACAGACCACTGATCCAACACTTCCCATTCACACTCCACTGATACAAAACTTTCCGTTCAGAAATTACTGATACAACACATCCGCGTTCACTCACCAATAATCCAACACTTCCCGAGTTAAAGCCACTGATCCAACACTTCCCATCCATACACTGCTGATCCGACACTTCCCATTCACTATCCACTGATCTAACAGTTCCCAGTCACAAACCACTGATCCAACAATTCCCATTCACACACCACTGACCCGACACTTCCCATTCTCAAACCACTGTTCCAACACTTCCCATTCGCACCCCACTGATCCAACACTTCCGATTCACAAACACTGATCCAACACTTCCCATTCACACACAATTGACACAACACTTCCCCTTCCACACACCACTGATATAACACTTCCCCGTTCACACAGCACAGATACAACACATCCCCGTTCACACACCACTACTCCAACACTTCCCATTCACACACCAATGATCCAACGCTTCCCATTCACACACCAATGATACAACACTTCCCCATTCACACATCACTGATACAACAGTTCCCCGTTCACACTCCACTGATCCAACACATCCTATTCACAAACCACTGATCCAAATCTTCCCATTCACACCCCAATGATCCAACTCTTCTCATTCACACCCCAATGATCCAACGCTTCCACTTTCACAAACCACTGATACAACACTTCCCCGTTCACACACCACAGGTACAACACTTCCCCGTTCACACACCACTGATCCACTTCCCATTCACACACCACTGATCTAACACTTCCCATTCACACCCCACTGATCCAACACATCACATTCACACATTACTGATACAACACTTCCCCGTTCACACACCACTGATACAACATTTCCCCGTCACAAGCCAATGATCCAACACTTCACATTCACTCACCACTGATCCAACCCTCCCACTCACACACAACTGATACAACGCTTCCCCTTTCACACTCCACTGATACAACACTTCCACGTTCACACACCGCTGATCCAACAGATCCGATTCACAAACACTGATCCAACACTTCCCATTCACTCACCACTGTCCAGACTCTTCCCATTCACAAACCACTGATCCAAAACTTCACATTCACACTCCACTGATGCAAAACTTCTCATTCACACACAAATGATCCAACACTTCCTCATTCACAAACCACTGATCCAGCACTTCACATTCACTCACCACTGACCCGGCACTCCCCATTCACAAACCACTGATCCAACAGTTCCCATTCACACACCAATTATCCAACAATTCCCATTCTCAAACCACTCATCCGACACATCCAATTCACACACAACTGATCCAACACTTCCCATTCACACCCTACTGATCCAACACTTCCCATTCATACCCCACTGATCCAACACTTCCCATTCACAAACCACTAATCCGACACTTCCCATTCACACACCACTGACCAAACACTTCCCATTCACACATCAATAATCCAACACATCCCATTCACACACCACTGATCCAACACTTCCCAATCACACACCAATAATCCAACACTTCCCCAGTCACAAACCACTGATCCAACACTTCCCATCGACACACCACTGACCCGACACTTTCCAGTCACACCACTGATTCAACACTATCCCGTTCACACAGCAATGATCAAACAGTTCCGATTCACACACCACTGATCCAACACTTCCCATTCACACATTACTGATACAACACTTCCCTTTTCACACACCACTGATACAAAACTTCCCAGTTCACACATCACTGATCCAAGACTTCCCATTCACACACCACTGATCCAACAATTCCCATTCACACACCACTGATCCAACACCCCCCATTCACGCACCACTGACGCAACACTTCCCCGATCACACAACACTGATCCAACACTTCCAACACACAAACCACTGATCCAGCACATCACATTCACTCACCACTGACCCGACACTCCCCTTTCACAAACCATTGATCCAACAGTTCCCATTAACACACCACTGATCCAGCAATTCCCAATCACAAACCACTCATCCGACACATCCAATTCACACACAACTGATCAAACACTTCCCAATCATACACCAATAATCCAACAGTTCCCGTTCACACCCCACTGCTCCAACACTTCCCATTCACACACCACTGATCCAACACTTCCCCATTCACACACCACTGATCCAACACTTCCCATTCACACATTACTGATACAACACTTCCCCGTACACACACCACTGATACAACACTTCCCCGTTCACACACCACTGATCCAACACTTCCCATTCACACCCCACTGATACAACACATCCCCATTCACACACCACAGAAACAGCACTTCCCCGTTCACACACCACAGAAACAGCACTTCCCCGTTCACACACCACTGATCCAACACTTGCCATTCACCCACTACTGACCCGAAACTTCCCATTCACAGACCACTGATCCAACACTTCCCATTCACACTCCACTGATACAAAACTTTCCGTTCAGAAATTACTGATACAACACATCCGCGTTCACTCACCAATAATCCAACACTTCCCGAGTTAAAGCCACTGATCCAACACTTCCCATCCATACACTGCTGATCCGACACTTCCCATTCACTATCCACTGATCTAACAGTTCCCAGTCACAAACCACTGATCCAACAATTCCCATTCACACACCACTGACCCGACACTTCCCATTCTCAAACCACTGTTCCAACACTTCCCATTCGCACCCCACTGATCCAACACTTCCGATTCACAAACACTGATCCAACACTTCCCATTCACACACAATTGACACAACACTTCCCCTTCCACACACCACTGATATAACACTTCCCCGTTCACACAGCACAGATACAACACATCCCCGTTCACACACCACTACTCCAACACTTCCCATTCACACCCCTCTGATACAACACTTTCCGTTTACAAATTACTGATACAACACATCCGCGTTCACTCACCAATAATCCAACACTTCCCGAGTTAAAGCCACTGATCCAACACTGCCCATCCATACACTGCTGACCCGACACTTCCCATTCACTATCCACTGATCCAACGCTTCCCATTCACACGCCACTGATCTCACACATCCCATTCACAAACCACTGATCCGACACTTCCCATTCAAACACCACTGATGAAACATTTCCCAGTCACTAACCACTGATTCAACACTTTCCCGTTCTCACACCACTGATCCAACACATCCCATTCACACACCACTGATCCATCACTTCCCATTCACTCACCACTGACCCGACACTTCCCATTCACAAATCACTGATCCAACACTTCAAATTCACAAACCACTGATCGAACACTTCACATTCACACTCCACTGATCCAAATCTTCCCAATCACACACAAATGATCCAACACTTCCCTATTCACACACCACTGATCCAACGCTTCCCATTCAGACACTAACGACACAACACTTCTCCTTCCAAACACCACTGATACAACACTTCCCCGTGCACACAGCACAGATACAACACATCCCATTCACACACCAATAATCCAACACATCCCATTCACACACCAATAATCCAACACATCCCATTCACACACCACGGATCCAACACTTCACATTCACACTCCACTGATCCAACACTTCCCCATTCACACACCACTGATCCAACACTTCCCCATTCACACACCACTGATCCAACACTTCCCATTCACACATTACTGATACAACACTTCCCCGTTAACACACCATTGATACAACACTTCCCCGTCACAAACCAATGATCCAACACTTCAAATTCACTCAACACTGATCCAACACTTCGCATTTACACAACAATAATCCAACACATCCCACTCACACACAGCTGATACAACGCTTCCCATTCACAAACCACTGATCCAACAGATCCCATTCACACGCCACAGATCCAACACTTCGCATTAACAAACCACTGATAGAGCACTTCCCATTTACACACCACTGATCCAACACATCCCATTCACCCACCAGTAATCCAACATATCCCATTCACACACCACTGACCCGACACTTCGCATTCACAAACCACTGATCTAACACTTCCCATTCACACATTACTGATACAACACTTCCCCGTACACACACCACTGATACAACACTTCCCCGTTCACACACCACTGATCCAACACTTCCCATTCACACCCCACTGATACAACACATCCCCATTCACACACCACAGAAACAGCACTTCCCCGTTCACACACCACAGAAACAGCACTTCCCCGTTCACACACCACTGATCCAACACTTCCCATTCACCCACTACTGACCCGAAACTTCCCATTCACAGACCACTGATCCAACACTTCCCATTCACACTCCACTGATACAAAACTTTCCGTTCAGAAATTACTGATACAACACATCCGCGTTCACTCACCAATAATCCAACACTTCCCGAGTTAAAGCCACTGATCCAACACTTCCCATCCATACACTGCTGATCCGACACTTCCCATTCACTATCCACTGATCTAACAGTTCCCAGTCACAAACCACTGATCCAACAATTCCCATTCACACACCACTGACCCGACACTTCCCATTCTCAAACCACTGTTCCAACACTTCCCATTCGCACCCCACTGATCCAACACTTCCGATTCACAAACACTGATCCAACACTTCCCATTCACACACAATTGACACAACACTTCCCCTTCCACACACCACTGATATAACACTTCCCCGTTCACACACCACTACTCCAACACTTCCCATTCACACCCCTCTGATACAACACTTTCCGTTTACAAATTACTGATACAACACATCCGCGTTCACTCACCAATAATCCAACACTTCCCGAGTTAAAGCCACTGATCCAACACATCCTATTCACAAACCACTGATCCAAATCTTCCCATTCACACCCCAATGATCCAACTCTTCTCATTCACACCCCAATGATCCAACGCTTCCACTTTCACAAACCACTGATACAACACTTCCCCGTTCACACACCACAGGTACAACACTTCCCCGTTCACACACCACTGATCCACTTCCCATTCACACACCACTGATCTAACACTTCCCATTCACACCCCACTGATCCAACACATCACATTCACACATTACTGATACAACACTTCCCCGTTCACACACCACTGATACAACATTTCCCCGTCACAAGCCAATGATCCAACACTTCACATTCACTCACCACTGATCCAACCCTCCCACTCACACACAACTGATACAACGCTTCCCCTTTCACACTCCACTGATACAACACTTCCACGTTCACACAACGCTGATCCAACAGATCCGATTCACAAACACTGATCCAACACTTCCCATTCACTCACCACTGTCCAGACTCTTCCCATTCACAAACCACTGATCCAACACTTCACATTCACACTCCACTGATGCAAAACTTCTCATTCACACACAAATGATCCAACACTTCCTCATTCACAAACCACTGATCCAGCACTTCACATTCACTCACCACTGACCCGGCACTCCCCATTCACAAACCACTGATCCAACAGTTCCCATTCACACACCAATTATCCAACAATTCCCATTCTCAAACCACTCATCCGACACATCCAATTCACACACAACTGATCCAACACTTCCCATTCACACCCTACTGATCCAACACTTCCCATTCATACCCCACTGATCCAACACTTCCCATTCACAAACCACTAATCCGACACTTCCCATTCACACACCACTGACCAAACACTTCCCATTCACACATCAATAATCCAACACATCCCATTCACACACCACTGATCCAACACTTCCCAATCACACACCAATAATCCAACACTTCCCCAGTCACAAACCACTGATCCAACACTTCCCATCGACACACCACTGACCCGACACTTTCCAGTCACACCACTGATTCAACACTATCCCGTTCACACAGCAATGATCAAACAGTTCCGATTCACACACCACTGATCCAACACTTCCCATTCACACATTACTGATACAACACTTCCCTTTTCACACACCACTGATACAAAACTTCCCAGTTCACACATCACTGATCCAAGACTTCCCATTCACACACCACTGATCCAACAATTCCCATTCACACACCACTGATCCAACACCCCCCATTCACGCACCACTGACGCAACACTTCCCCGATCACACAACACTGATCCAACACTTCCAACACACAAACCACTGATCCAGCACTTCACATTCACTCACCACTGACCCGACACTCCCCTTTCACAAACCATTGATCCAACAGTTCCCATTAACACACCACTGATCCAGCAATTCCCAATCACAAACCACTCATCCGACACATCCAATTCACACACAACTGATCAAACACTTCCCAATCATACACCAATAATCCAACAGTTCCCGTTCACACCCCACTGCTCCAACACTTCCCATTCACACACCAATAATCCAACACTTCCCCGTTCACACACCACTAATCCAACACCTCGCATTTACAAACCACTGATTCAGCACTTCCCATTCACACACCACTGATCCAACACATCCCATTCACACACCACTGATCCAACACTTCCCAATCACACACCAATAATCCAACACTTCCCCAGTCACAAACCACTGATCCAACACTTCCCATCGACACACCACTGACCCGACACTTCCCATTCAGAAACCACTGAACCGACACTTCCCATTCACACACCACTGATTCAACACTATCCCGTTCACACAGCAATGATCAAACAGTTCCGATTCACACACCACTGAGCCGACACTTCCCATTCACACCCCACTGATCCAACACTTCCCATTCACACATTACTGATACAACACTTCCCATTCACAAACCACTGATACAACACTTCCCAATCACACATTACTGATACAACACTTCACATTCACAAACCACTGATACAACACTTCCCATTCACACATTACTGATACAACACTTCACATTCACACACCACTGATACAACACTTCCCAATCACACACCAATAATCCAACACTTCCCCAGTCACAAACCACTGATCCAACACTTCCCCAGTCACAAACCACTGATCCAACACTTCCCATCGACACGCCACTGACCCGACACTTCCCATTCAGAAACCATGATCCAACAGTTCACATTAACACACCACTGATCCAACAATTCCCATTCACAAACCACTCATCGGACTCATCCAATTCACACACAACTGATCAAACACTTCCCATTCATACACCAATAATCCAACAGTTCCCGTTCACACCCCACTGCTCCAACACTTCCCCTTTCACCCACCACTGATACAACACTTCCCCGTTCACACATCACTGATCCAACACATCCCATTCACAAATCACTGATCCAACACTTCCCTTTCAGAAACCATTGCTCCAACACTTCCCAATCACACACCAATAATCCAACACTTCCCCAGCCACAAACCACTGACCCAGCACTTCCCATCGACACACCACTGATCTTACACATCCCCTTCACTGAACCAACACTTCCCATTCACACATTACTGATACAACTCTTCCCCTTTCACCCACCACTGATACAACACTTCCCCGTTCACACATCACTGATCCAACACATCCCATTCACAAACCACCGATCCAACACTTCCCATTCACACACCACTGATTCAACAGTTCCCATTCACACACCACTGATCCAACACTTCCCAATCACACACCAATAATCCAACACTTCCCCAGTCACAAACCACTGACCAAGCACTTCCCATCGACACACCACTGATCTTACACATCCCATTCAGACCCCACTGAACCAACACTTCCCATTCACACACAACTGATCAAACACTTCCCATTCATACACCAATAATCCAACAGTTCCCGTTCAAACCCCACTCCTGCAACACTTCCCAATCACACACCAATAATCCAACACTTCCCCAGTCACAATCCACTGATCCAACACTTCCCATCGACACACCACTGACCCGACACTTCCCATTCAGAAACCATGATCCAACAGTTCACATTAACACACCACTGATCCAACACTTCCCTTTCAGAAACCATTGCTCCAACACTTCCCAATCACACACCAATAATCCAACACTTCCCCAGTCACAATCCACTGACCCAGCACTTCCCATCGACACACCACTGATCGTACACATCCCATTCACTGAACCAACACTTCACATTCACACATTACTGATACAACTCTTCCCCTTTCACCCACCACTGATACAACACTTCCCCGTTCACACATCACTGATCCAACACATCCCATTCACAAACCACCGATCCAACACATCCCATTCACACACCACTGATCCAACACTTCCCAATCACACACCAATAATCCAACACTTCCCCAGTCACAAACCACTGACCCAGCACTTCCCATCGACACACCACTGATCGTACACATCCCATTCAGACCCCACTGAACCAACACTTCCCATTCACACATTACTGATACAACTCTTCCCCTTTCACCCACCACTGATACAACACTTCCCCGTTCACACATCACTGATCCAACACATCCCATTCACAAACCACCGATCCAACACTTCCCATTCACACACCACTGATTCAACAGTTCCCATTCACACACCACTGATCCAACACTTCCCAATCACACACCAATAATCCAACACTTCCCCAGTCACAAACCATTGACCAAGCACTTCAATTCGACACACCACTGATCTTACACATCCCATTCAGACCCCACTGAACCAACACTTCCCATTCACACATTACTGATACAACACTTCCCCTTTCACCCACCACTGATACAACACTTCCCCGTTCACACATCACTGATCCAACACATCCCATTCTCAAACCACTGATCCAACAATTCCCATTCACAAACCACTCATCCGACACATCCATTTCACACACAACTGATCAAACACTTCCCATTCATACACCAATAATCCAACAGTTCCAGTTCGCACCCCACTGCTCCAACACTTCCCATTCACACACCAATAATCCAACAGTTCCCGTTCAAACACCACTGATACAGCACATCCCGTTCAGACACCACTGATCCAACACTTCACATTCACACTCCACTGATGCAAAACTTCTCATTCACACACAAATGATCCAACACTTCCCCATTCACAAACCACTGATCCAGCACTTCACATTCACTCACCACTGACCCGGCACTCCCCATTCACAAACCACTGATCCAACAGTTCCCATTCACACACCAATTATCCAACAATTCCCATTCTCAAACCACTCATCCGACACATCCAATTCACACACAACTGATCCAACACTTCCCATTCACACCCCACTGATCCAACACTTCACATTCATACCCCACTGATCCAACACTTCCCATTCACAAACCACTAATCCGACACTTCCCATTCACACACCACTGACCAAACACTTCCCATTCACACATCAATAATCCAACACATCCCATTCACACACCACTGATCCAACACTTCCCAATCACACACCAATAATCCAACACTTCCCCAGTCACAAACCACTGATCCAACACTTCCCATCGACACACCACTGACCCGACACTTCCCATTCACACCACTGATTCAACACTATCCCGTTCACACAGCAATGATCAAACAGTTCCGATTCACACACCACTGATCCAACACTTCCCATTCACACGTTACTGATACAACACTTCCCTTTTCACACACCACTGATACAAAACTTCCCAGTTCACACATCACTGATCCAAGACTTCCCATTCACACACCACTGATCCAACACCCCCCATTCACGCACCACTGACGCAACACTTCCCCGATCACACAACACTGATCCAACACTTCCAACACAGAAACCACTGATCCAGCACTTCACATTCACTCACCACTGACCCGACACTCCCCATTCACAAACCATTGATCCAACAGTTCCCATTAACACACCACTGATCCAGCAATTCCCATTCACACACCACCGACACAACACTTCCCCGTTCACACAACACTGATCCAACACTTCCAACACACAAACCACTGATCCAGCACTTCACATTCACTCACCACTGACCCGACACTCCCCATTCACAAACCATTAATCCAACAGTTCCCGTTCACACCCCACTGATCCAACACATCCCTTTCACACACCACTGGTCCAACACATCCGATTCACACACCAATAATCCAACACTTCCCCAGTAACAAACCACTGATCCAACACTTCCCATCCGCACACCACTGATCTAACACTTTCCTTTCACAATCCAATGATCCAACACTTCCCATTCACACCCCACTGATCCAACACTTCCCATTCACACCCCACTGGTCCAACACTTCCCATTCACACACCACTGATCAAACACTTCCCGTTCACACATCAATAATCCAACACATCCCATTCACACACCACTGATCCAACACTTCCCAATCACACACCAGTAATCCAACACTTCCCATTCACACACCACTGATCCAACACTTCCCAATCACACACCAATAATCCAACACTTCCCCAGTCACAAACCACTGATCTAACACTTCCCATCGACACACCACTGACCCGACACTTCCCATTCAGAAACCACTGAACCGACACTTCCCATTCACACACCACTGATTCAACACTATCCCGTTCACACAGCAATGATCAAACAGTTCCGATTCACACACCAGTGAGACGACACTTCTCATTCACACCCCACTGATCCAACACTTCCCATTCACACATTACTGATACAACACTTCCCATTCACAAACCACTGATACAACACTTCCCAATCACACATTACTGATACAACACTTCACATTCACAAACCACTGATACAACACTTCTCATTCACACATTACTGATACAACACTTCACATTCACACACCACTGATACAACACTTCCCAATCACACACCAATAATCCAACACTTCCCCAGTCACAAACCACTGATCCAACACTTCCCCAGTCACAAACCACTGATCCAACACTTCCCATCGACACACCACTGACCCGACACTTCCCATTCAGAAACCATGATCCAACAGTTCACATTAACACACCACTGATCCAACAATTCCCATTCACAAACCACTCATCCGACACATCCAATTCACACACAACTGATCAAACACTTCCCATTCATACACCAATAATCCAACAGTTCCCGTTCACACCCCACTGCTCCAACACTTCCCCTTTCACCCACGACTGATACAACACTTCCCCGTTCACACATCACTGATCCAACACATCCCATTCACAAACCACTGATCCAACACTTCCCTTTCAGAAACCATTGCTCCAACACTTCCCAATCACACACCAATAATCCAACACTTCCCCAGTCACAAACCACTGACCCAGCACTTCCCATCGACACACCACTGATCTTACACATCCCCTTCACTGAACCAACACTTCCCATTCACACATTACTGATACAACTCTTCCCCTTGCACCCACCACTGATACAACACTTCCCCGTTCACACATCACTGATCCAACACATCCCATTCACAAACCACCGATCCAACACTTCCCATTCACACACCACTGATTCAACAGTTCCCATTCACACACCACTGATCCAACACTTCCCAATCACACACCAATAATCCAACACTTCCCCAGTCACAAACCACTGACCAAGCACTTCCCATCGACACACCACTGATCTTACACATCCCATTCAGACCCCACTGAACCAACACTTCCCATTCACACACAACTGATCAAACACTTCCCATTCATACACCAATAATCCAACAGTTCCCGTTCAAACCCCACTCCTGCAACACTTCCCAATCACACACCACTGACCCGACACTTCCCATTCAGAAACCATGATCCAACAGTTCACATTAACACACCACTGATCCAACACTTCCCTTTCAGAAACCATTGCTCCAACACTTCCCAATCACACACCAATAATCCAACACTTCCCCAGTCACAAACCACTGACCCAGCACTTCCCATCGACACACCACTGATCTTACACATCCCATTCACTGAACCAACACTTCACATTCACACATTACTGATACAACTCTTCCCCTTTCACCCTCCACTGATACAACACTTCCCCGTTCACACATCACTGATCCAACACATCCCATTCACAAACCACCGATCCAACACTTCCCATTCACACACCACTGATTCAACTGTTCCCATTCACACACCACTGATCCAACACTTCCCAATCACACACCAATAATCCAACACTTCCCCAGTCACAAACCACTGACCCAGCACTTCCCATCGACACACCACTGATCGTACACATCCCATTCAGACCCCACTGAACCAACACTTCCCATTCACACATTACTGATACAACTCTTCCCCTTTCACCCACCACTGATACAACACTTCCCCGTTCACACATCACTGATCCAACACATCCCATTCACAAACCACCGATCCAACACTTCCCATTCACACACCACTGATTCAACAGTTCCCATTCACACACCACTGATCCAACACTTCCCAATCACACACCAATAATCCAACACTTCCCCAGTCACAAACCACTGACCAAGCACTTCCCATCGACACACCACTGATCTTACACATCCCATTCAGACCCCACTGAACCAAAACTTCCCAGTCACAAACCAATGATCCAACACTTCACATTCACTCACCACTGATCCAACCGTTCCCACTCACACACAACTGATACAACGCTTCCCCTTTCACACTCCACTGATACAACACTTCCACGTTCACACACCGCTGATCCAACAGATCCGATTCACAAACACTGATCCAACACTTCCCATTCACTCACCACTGTCCAGACTCTTCCCATTCACAAACCACTGATCCACCACTTCACATTCACACTCCACTGATGCAAAACTTCTCATTCACACACAAATGATCCAACACTTCCCCATTCACAAACCACTGATCCAGCACTTCACATTCACTCACCACTGACCCGGCACTCCCCATTCACAAACCACTGATCCAACACTTCCCATTCACACCCCACTGATCCAACACTTCCCATTCATACCCCACTGATCCAACACATCCCATTCACAAACCACTAATCCGACACTTCCCATTCACACACCACTGACCAAACACTTCCCATTCACACATCAATAATCCAACACATCCCATTCACACACCACTGATCCAACACTTCCCAATCACACACCAATAATCCAACACTTCCCCAGTCACAAACCACTGATCTAACACTTCCCATCGACACACCACTGACCCGACACTTCCCATTCACACACCACTGATTCAACACTATCCCGTTCACACAGCAATGATCAAACAGTTCCGATTCACACACCACTGAGCCGACACTTCCCATTCACTCCCCACTGATCCAACACTTCCCATTCACACACCACTGATCCAACACCCTCCATTCACGCACCACTGACGCAACACTTCCCCGATCACACAACACTGATCCAACACTTCCAACACACAAACCACTGATCCAGCACTTCGCATTCACTCACCACTGACCTGACACTCCCCATTCACAAACCATTGATCCAACAGTTCCCATTAACACACCACTGATCCAGCAATTCCCATTCACAAACCACTCATCCGACACATCCAATTCACACACAACTGATCAAACACTTCACATTCATACACCAATAATCCAACAGTTCCCGTTCAAACCCCACTGCTCCAACACTTCCCATTCACACACCAATAATCCAACAGTTCCCGTTCAAACCCCACTGATACAACACTTCCCCTTTCACACACCACTGATCCAACACTTCCCATTCACACACCACTGATCCAACTCATCCCATTCACACACCAATAATCCAACACTTCCCCAGTAACAAACCACTGATCCAACACTTCCCATCCACATACCACTGACCCGACACTTTCCTTCCACAAACCACTCATACAACACCCCCCATTCACGCACCACTGACGCAACACTTCCCCGATCACACAACACTGATCCAACACTTCCAACACACAAACCACTGATCCAGCACTTCACATTCACTCACCACTGACCCGACACTCCCCATTCACAAACCATTGATCCAACAGTTCCCATTAACACACCACTGATCCAGCAATTCCCATTCACAAACCACTCATCCGACTCATCCAATTCACACACAACTGATCAAACACTTCCCATTCATACACCAATAATCCAACACTTCACATTCACCCTCCACTGATACAACACTTCCCCGTTCACACATCACTGATCCAACACATCCCATTCACAAACCACCGATCCAACACTTCCCATTCACACACCACTGATTCAACTGTTCCCATTCACACACCACTGATCCAACACTTCCCAATCACACACCAATAATCCAACACTTCCCCAGTCACAAACCACTGACCCAGCACTTCCCATCGACACACCACTGATCGTACACATCCCATTCAGACCCCACTGAACCAACACTTCCCATTCACACATTACTGATACAACTCTTCCCCTTTCACCCACCACTGATACAACACTTCCCCGTTCACACATCACTGATCCAACACATCCCATTCACAAACCACCGATCCAACACTTCCCATTCACACACCACTGATTCAACAGTTCCCATTCACACACCACTGATCCAACACTTCCCAATCACACACCAATAATCCAACACTTCCCCAGTCACAAACCACTGACCAAGCACTTCCCATCGACACACCACTGATCTTACACGTCCCATTCAGACCCCACTGAACCAAAACTTCCCAGTCACAAACCAATGATCCAACACTTCACATTCACTCACCACTGATCCAGCCGTTCCCACTCACACACAACTGATACAACGCTTCCCCTTTCACACTCCACTGATACAACACTTCCACGTTCACACACCGCTGATCCAACAGATCCGATTCACAAACACTGATCCAACACTTCCCATTCACTCACCACTGTCCAGACTCTTCCCATTCACTCACCACTGTCCAGACTCTTCCCATTCACAAACCACTGATCCACCACTTCACATTCACACTCCACTGATGCAAAACTTCTCATTCACACACAAATGATCCAACACTTCCCCATTCACAAACCACTGATCCAGCACTTCACATTCACTCACCACTGACCCGGCACTCCCCATTCACAAACCACTGATCCAACACTTCCCATTCACACCCCACTGATCCAACACTTCCCATTCATACCCCACTGATCCAACACATCCCATTCACAAACCACTAATCCGACACTTCCCATTCACACACCACTGACCAAACACTTCCCATTCACACATCAATAATCCAACACATCCTATTCACACACCACTGATCCAACACTTCCCAATCACACACCAATAATCCAACACTTCCCCAGTCACAAACCACTGATCTAACACTTCCCATCGACACACCACTGACCCGACACTTCCCATTCACACACCACTGATTCAACACTATCCCGTTCACACAGCAATGATCAAACAGTTCCCATTCACACACTACTGAGCCGACACTTCCCATTCACTCCCCACTGATCCAACACTTCCCATTCACACACCACTGATCCAACACCCTCCATTCACGCACCACTGACGCAACACTTCCCCGATCACACAACACTGATCCAACACTTCCAACACACAAACCACTGATCCAGCACTTCGCATTCACTCACCACTGACCCGACACTCCCCATTCACAAACCATTGATCCAACAGTTCCCATTAACACACCACTGATCCAGCAATTCCCATTCACAAACCACTCATCCGACACATCCAATTCACACACAACTGATCAAACACTTCACATTCATACACCAATAATCCAACAGTTCCCGTTCAAACCCCACTGCTCCAACACTTCCCATTCACACACCAATAATCCAACAGTTCCCGTTCAAACCCCACTGATACAACACTTCCCCTTTCACACACCACTGATCCAACACTTCCCATTCACACACCACTGATCCAACACATCCCATTCACACACCAATAATCCAACACTTCCCCAGTAACAAACCACTGATCCAACACTTCCCATCCACATACCACTGACCCGACACTTTCCTTCCACAAACCACTCATACAACACCCCCCATTCACGCACCACTGACGCAACACTTCCCCGATCACACAACACTGATCCAACACTTCCAACACACAAACCACTGATCCAGCACTTCACATTCACTCACCACTGACCCGACACTCCCCATTCACAAACCATTGATCCAACAGTTCCCGTTAACACACCACTGATCCAGCAATTCCCATTCACAAACCACTCATCCGACTCATCCAATTCACACACAACTGATCAAACACTTCCCATTCATACACCAATAATCCAACACTTCACATTCACACTCCACTGATCCAAAACTTCTCATTCACACACAAATGATCCAACACTTCCCCAGTAACAAACCACTAATCCAACATTTCCCATCCACACACCACTGATCCAACACTTTCCTTTCACAATCCAATGATCCAACACTTCCCATTCACACCCCACTGATCCAACACTTCCCATTCACAAACCACTAATCCGACACTTCCCATTCACACACCACTGATCAAACACTTCCCATTCACACATCAATAATCCAACACATCCCATTCACACACCACTGATCCAACACTTCCCAATCACACACCAATAATCCAACACTTCCACAGTCACAAACCACTGATCCAGCACTTCCCATCGACACACCACTGATCCTACACTTCCCATTCACACACCACTGATCCAACACCCTCCATTCACGCACCACTGACGCAACACTTCCCCGATCACACAACACTGATCCAACACTTCCAACACACAAACCACTGATCCAGCACTTCGCATTCACTCACCACTGACCCGACACTCCCCATTCACAAACCATTGATCCAACAGTTCCCATTAACACACCACTGATCCAGCAATTCCCATTCACAAACCACTCATCCGACACATCCAATTCACACACAACTGATCAAACACTTCACATTCATACACCAATAATCCAACAGTTCCCGTTCAAACCCCACTGCTCCAACACTTCCCATTCACACACCAATAATCCAACAGTTCCCGTTCAAACCCCACTGATACAACACTTCCCCTTTCACACACCACTGATCCAACACTTCCCATTCACACACCACTGATCCAACACATCCCATTCACACACCAATAATCCAACACTTCCCCAGTAACAAACCACTGATCCAACACTTCCCATCCACATACCACTGACCCGACACTTTCCTTCCACAAACCACTCATACAACACCCCCCATTCACGCACCACTGACGCAACACTTCCCCGATCACACAACACTGATCCAACACTTCCAACACACAAACCACTGATCCAGCACTTCACATTCACTCACCACTGACCCGACACTCCCCATTCACAAACCATTGATCCAACAGTTCCCGTTAACACACCACTGATCCAGCAATTCCCATTCACAAACCACTCATCCGACTCATCCAATTCACACACAACTGATCAAACACTTCCCATTCATACACCAATAATCCAACACTTCACATTCACACTCCACTGATCCAAAACTTCTCATTCACACACAAATGATCCAACACTTCCCCAGTAACAAACCACTAATCCAACATTTCCCATCCACACACCACTGATCCAACACTTTCCTTTCACAATCCAATGATCCAACACTTCCCATTCACACCCCACTGATCCAACACTTCCCATTCACAAACCACTAATCCGACACTTCCCATTCACACACCACTGATCAAACACTTCCCATTCACACATCAATAATCCAACACATCCCATTCACACACCACTGATCCAACACTTCCCAATCACACACCAATAATCCAACACTTCCACAGTCACAAACCACTGATCCAGCACTTCCCATCGACACACCACTGATCCTACACTTCCCATTCAGACCCCACTGAACCAACACTTTCCAATCACACATTACTGATACAACACTTCCCCTTTCACACACCACTGATACCACACTTCCCCGTTCACACATCACTGATCCAACACCTCCCCATTCACACACCACTGATCCAACACTTCCATTCACAAACCACTGAACCAACAATTCCCATTCACACACCACTAATCCAACAATTCCCAATCACACACCAATAATCCAACACTTCCCCAGTCACAAACTACTGACCCAGCACTTCCCATCGACACACCACTGACCCGACACTTCCCATTCAGAAACCACTGAACCGACACTTCCCATTCACACACCACTGATTCAGCACTATCCCGTTCACACAGCAATGATCAAACAGTTCCGATTCACACACTGAGCTGACACTTCCCATTCACACCCCACTGATCCAACACTTCCCATTCACACATTACTGATACAACACTTCCCCTTTCACCCACCACTGATACAACACTTCCCCGTTCACACATCACGAATCCAACACATCCCATTCACAAACCACTGATCCAATACTTCCCATTCACAAACCACTGATCATACACTTCCCATTCACACATCAATAATCCAACACATCCCATTCACACACCACTGATCCAACACTTCCCAATCACACACCAATAATCCAACACTTCCCCAGTCACAAACCACTGACCCAGCACTTCACATCGACACACCACTGATCTTACACATCCCATTCAGACCCCACTGAACCAAAACTTCCCATTCACAAACCACTGATCCAACAATTCCGATTCACAAACCACTCATCCGACACATCCAATTCACACACAACTGATCAAACACTTCCCATTCATACACCAATAATCCAACAGTTCCCGTTCGCACCCCACTGCTCCAACACTTCCCATTCACACACCAATAATCCAACAGTTCCCGTTCAAACACCACTGATACAACACTTCCCGTTCACACACCAGTGATCCAACACTTCCCATTCACAAACCAGTGATCCAACACTTCACATTAACACACCACTGATCCAACACTTCCCTTACAGAAACCATTGCTCCAACACTTCCCAATCACACACCAATAATCCAACACTTCCCCAGTCACAAACCACTGACCCAGCACTTCCCATCGACACACCACTGATCTTACACATCCCAATCACTGAACCAACACTTCACATTCACACATTACTGATACAACTCTTCCCCTTTCACCCACCACTGATACAACACTTCCCCGTTCACACATCACGAATCCAACACATCCCATTCACAAACCACTGATCCAACACTTCCCATTCAAAAACCACTGATCATACACTTCCCATTCACACATCAATAATCCAACACATCCCATTCACAAACCACTGATCATACACTTCCCATTCACTCATCATTAATCCAACACATCCCATTCACACACCACTGATCCAACACTTCCCAATCACACACCAATAATCCAACACTTCCCCAGTCACAAACCACTGACCCAGCACTTCACATCGACACACCACTGATCTTACACATCCCATTCAGACCCCACTGAACCAAAACTTCCCATTCACAAACCACTGATCCAACAATTCCGATTCACAAACCACTCATCCGACATATCCAATTCACACACAACTGATCAAACACTTCCCATTCATACACCAATAATCCAACAGTTCCCGTTCGCACCCCACTGCTCCAACACTTCCCTTTCACACACCAATAATCCAACAGTTCCCGTTCAAACACCACTGATACAACACTTCCCGTTCACACACCAGTGATCCAACACTTCCCATTCACAAACCTATGATCCAACACTTCACATTCACTCACCACTGATCCAACACTTCCCATTCTCAAACCCCTCATCCGACACATCCCATTCACACACCACTGATCCAACACTTCCCAATCACACACCAATAATCCAAAACTTCCGCAGTCACAAACCACTGATCCAACACTTCCCATCGACACAACATTTACCCGACACTTCCCATTCAGAAACCACTGAACCGACACTTCCCATTCACACACCACTGATTCAACACTATCCCGTTCACACAGCAATGATCAAACAGTTCCGATTCACACACCACTGATCCTACACTTCCCATTCACACAACACTGACCCGACACTTCCCATTCAGAAACCACTGAACCGACACATCCCATTCACACACCACTGATTCAACACTATCCCGTTCACACAGCAATGAACAAACAGTTCCGATTCACACACCACTGATCTTACACTTCCCATTCACACACCACTGACCCGACACTTCCCATTCAGAAACCACTGAACCGACACTTCCCATTCACACACCACTGATTCAGCACTATCCCGTTCACACAGCAATGATCAAACAGTTCCGATTCACACACTGAGCTGACACTTCCCATTCACACCCCACTGATCCAACACTTCCCATTCACACATTACTGATACAACACTTCCCCTTTCACCCACCACTGATACAACACTTCCCCGTTCACACATCACGAATCCAACACATCCCATTCACAAACCACTGATCCAACACTTCCCATTCACAAACCACTGATCATACACTTCCCATTCACACATCAATAATCCAACACATCCCATTCACACACCACTGATCCAACACTTCCCAATCACACACCAATAATCCAACACTTCCCCAGTCACAAACCACTGACCCAGCACTTCACATCGACACACCACTGATCTTACACATCCCATTCAGACCCCACTGAACCAAAACTTCCCATTCACAAACCACTGATCCAACAATTCCGATTCACAAACCACTCATCCGACACATCCAATTCACACACAACTGATCAAACACTTCCCATTCATACACCAATAATCCAACAGTTCCCGTTCGCACCCCACTGCTCCAACACTTCCCATTCACACACCAATAATCCAACAGTTCCCGTTCAAACACCACTGATACAACACTTCCCGTTCACACACCAGTGATCCAACACTTCCCATTCACAAACCAGTGATCCAACACTTCACATTAACACACCACTGATCCAACACTTCCCTTTCAGAAACCATTGCTCCAACACTTCCCAATCACACACCAATAATCCAACACTTCCCCAGTCACAAACCACTGACCCAGCACTTCCCATCGACACACCACTGATCTTACACATCCCATTCACTGAACCAACACTTCACATTCACAAACCACTCATCCGACACATCCATTTCACACACAACTGATCATACACTTCCCATTCACACATCAATAATCCAACACATCCCATTCACAAACCACTGATCATACACTTCCCATTCACTCATCATTAATCCAACACATCCCATTCACACACCACTGATCCAACACTTCCCAATCACACACCAATAATCCAACACTTCCCCAGTCACAAACCACTGACCCAGCACTTCACATCGACACACCACTGATCTTACACATCCCATTCAGACCCCACTGAACCAAAACTTCCCATTCACAAACCACTGATCCAACAATTCCGATTCACAAACCACTCATCCGACACATCCAATTCACACACAACTGATCAAACACTTCCCATTCATACACCAATAATTCAACAGTTCCCGTTCGCACCCCACTGCTCCAACACTTCCCATTCACACACCAATAATCCAACAGTTCCCGTTCAAACACCACTGATACAACACTTCCCGTTCACACACCAGTGATCCAACACTTCCCATTCACAAACCTATGATCCAACACTTCACATTCACTCACCACTGATCCAACACTTCCCATTCTCAAACCCCTCATCCGACACATCCCATTCACACACCACTGATCCAACACTTCCCAATCACACACCAATAATCCAAAACTTCCGCAGTCACAAACCACTGATCCAACACTTCCCATCGACACAACATTTACCCGACACTTCCCATTCAGAAACCACTGAACCGACACTTCCCATTCACACACCACTGATTCAACACTATCCCGTTCACACAGCAATGATCAAACAGTTCCGATTCACACACCACTGATCCTACACTTCCCATTCACACACCACTGACCCGACACTTCCCATTCAGAAACCACTGAACCGACACATCCCATTCACACACCACTGATTCAACACTATCCCGTTCACACAGCAATGAACAAACAGTTCCGATTCACACACCACTGATCCTACACTTCCCATTCACACACCACTGACCCGACACTTCCCATTCAGAAACCACTGAACCGACACTTCCCATTCACACACCACTGATTCAGCACTATCCCGTTCACACAGCAATGATCAAACAGTTCCGATTCACACACTGAGCTGACACTTCCCATTCACACCCCACTGATCCAACACTTCCCATTCACACATTACTGATACAACACTTCCCCTTTCACCCACCACTGATACAACACTTCCCCGTTCACACATCACGAATCCAACACATCCCATTCACAAACCACTGATCCAACACTTCCCATTCACAAACCACTGATCATACACTTCCCATTCACACATCAATAATCCAACACATCCCATTCACACACCACTGATCCAACACTTCCCAATCACACACCAATAATCCAACACTTCCCCAGTCACAAACCACTGACCCAGCACTTCACATCGACACACCACTGATCTTACACATCCCATTCAGACCCCACTGAACCAAAACTTCCCATTCACAAACCACTGATCCAACAATTCCGATTCACAAACCACTCATCCGACACATCCAATTCACACACAACTGATCAAACACTTCCCATTCATACACCAATAATCCAACAGTTCCCGTTCGCACCCCACTGCTCCAACACTTCCCATTCACACACCAATAATCCAACAGTTCCCGTTCATACACCACTGATACAACACTTCCCGTTCACACACCAGTGATCCAACACTTCCCATTCACAAACCTATGGTCCAACACTTCACATTCACTCACCACTGATCCAACACTTCCCATTCTCAAACCACTCATCCGACACATCCCATTCACACACCACTGATCCAACACTTCCCAATCACACACCAATAATCCAAAACTTCCGCAGTCACAAACCACTGATCCAACACTTCCCATCGACACAACATTTACCCGACACTTCCCATTCAGAAACCACTGAACCGACACTTCCCATTCACACACCACTGATTCAACACTATCCCGTTCACACAGAAATGATCAAACAGTTCCGATTCACACTCCACTGATCCTACACTTCCCATTCACACACCACTGACCCGACACTTCCCATTCACACATTACTGATACAACACTTCCCTTTTCACACACCACTGATGCAAAACTTCCCAGTTCACACATCACTGATCCAAGACTTCCCATTCACACACCACTGATCCAACAATTCCCATTCACACACCACTGATTCAACACCCCCCATTCACGCACCACTGACGCAACACTTCCCCGATCACACAACACAGATCCAACACTTCCAACACAGAAACCACTGATCCAGCACTTCACATTCACTCACCACTGACCCGACACTCCCCATTCACAAACCATTGATCCAACAGTTCCCATTAACACACCACTGATCCAGCAATTCCCATTCACACACCACTGACGCAACACTTCCCCGTTCACACAACACTGATCCAACACTTCCAACACACAAACCACTGATCCAGCACTTCACATTCACTCACCACGAACCCGACACTCCCCATTCACAAACCATTGATCCAACAGTTCCCATTAACACACCACTGATCCAGCAATTCCCAATCACAAACCACTCATCCGACACATCCAATTCACACACAACTGATCCAACACTTCCCAATCACACACCAATAATCCAACACTTCCCCAGTCACAAACCACTGACCCAGCACTTCACATCGACACACCACTGATCTTACACATCCCATTCAGACCCCACTGAACCAAAACTTCCCATTCACAAACCACTGATCCAACAATTCCGATTCACAAACCACTCATCCGACACATCCAATTCACACACAACTGATCAAACACTTCCCATTCATACACCAATAATCCAACAGTTCCCGTTCGCACCCCACTGGTCCAACACTTCCCATTCACACACCAATAATCCAACAGTTCCCATTCACAAACCACTGATCATACACTTCCCATTCACTCATCATTAATCCAACACATCCCATTCACACACCACTGATCCAACACTTCCCAATCACACACCAATAATCCAACACTTCCCCAGTCACAAACCACTGACCCAGCACTTCACATCGACACACCACTGATCTTACACATCCCATTCAGACCCCACTGAACCAAAACTTCCCATTCACAAACCACTGATCCAACAATTCCGATTCACAAACCACTCATCCGACACATCCAATTCACACACAACTGATCAAACACTTCCCATTCATACACCAATAATCCAACAGTTCCCGTTCGCACCCCACTGCTCCAACACTTCCCATTCACACACCAATAATCCAACAGTTCCCGTTCAAACACCACTGATACAACACTTCCCGTTCACACACCAGTGATCCAACACTTCCCATTCACAAACCTATGATCCAACACTTCACATTCACTCACCACTGATCCAACACTTCCCATTCTCAAACCCCTCATCCGACACATCCCATTCACACACCACTGATCCAACACTTCCCAATCACACACCAATAATCCAAAACTTCCGCAGTCACAAACCACTGATCCAACACTTCCCATCGACACAACATTTACCCGACACTTCCCATTCAGAAACCACTGAACCGACACTTCCCATTCACACACCACTGATTCAACACTATCCCGTTCACACAGCAATGATCAAACAGTTCCGATTCACACACCACTGATCCTACACTTCCCATTCACACACCACTGACCCGACACTTCCCATTCAGAAACCACTGAACCGACACATCCCATTCACACACCACTGATTCAACACTATCCCGTTCACACAGCAATGAACAAACAGTTCCGATTCACACACCACTGATCCTACACTTCCCATTCACACACCACTGACCCGACACTTCCCATTCAGAAACCACTGAACCGACACTTCCCATTCACACACCACTGATTCAGCACTATCCCGTTCACACAGCAATGATCAAACAGTTCCGATTCACACACTGAGCTGACACTTCCCATTCACACCCCACTGATCCAACACTTCCCATTCACACATTACTGATACAACACTTCCCCTTTCACCCACCACTGATACAACACTTCCCCGTTCACACATCACGAATCCAACACATCCCATTCACAAACCACTGATCCAACACTTCCCATTCACAAACCACTGATCATACACTTCCCATTCACACATCAATAATCCAACACATCCCATTCACACACCACTGATCCTACACTTCCCAATCACACACCAATAATCCAACACTTCCCCAGTCACAAACCACTGACCCAGCACTTCACATCGACACACCACTGATCTTACACATCCCATTCAGACCCCACTGAACCAAAACTTCCCATTCACAAACCACTGATCCAACAATTCCGATTCACAAACCACTCATCCGACACATCCAATTCACACACAACTGATCAAACACTTCCCATTCATACACCAATAATCCAACAGTTCCCGTTCGCACCCCACTGCTCCAACACTTCCCATTCACACACCAATAATCCAACAGTTCCCGTTCAAACACCACTGATACAACACTTCCCGTTCACACACCAGTGATCCAACACTTCCCATTCACAAACCAGTGATCCAACACTTCACATTCACTCACCACTGATCCAACACTTCCCATTCTCAAACCCCTCATCCGACACATCCCATTCACACACCACTGATCCAACACTTCCCAATCACACACCAATAATCCAACACTTCCCCAGTCACAAACCACTGATCCAACACTTCCCATCGACACAACACTGACCCGACACTTCCCATTCAGAAACCACTGAACCGACACTTCCCATTCACACACCACTGATTCAACACTATCCCGTTCACACAGCAATGATCAAACAGTTCCGATTCACACACCACTGATCCTACACTTCCCATTCACACACCACTGACCCGACACTTCCCATTCAGAAACCACTGAACCGACACATCCCATTCACACACCACTGATTCAACACTATCCCGTTCACACAGCAATGAACAAACAGTTCCGATTCACACACCACTGATCCTACACTTCCCATTCACACACCACTGACCCGACACTTCCCATTCAGAAACCACTGAACCGATACTTCCCATTCACACACCACTGATTCAGCACTATCCCGTTCACACAGCAATGATCAAACAGTTCCGATTCACACATTACTGATACAACACTTCCCCTTTCACACACCACTGATACAAAACTTCCCCGTTCACACATCACTGATCCAACACATCCCATTCACAAACCACTGATCCAACACTTCCCATTCAGAAACCACTGAACCAACAATTCCCATTCACACACCACTGATCCAACACTTCCCATCCACAAACCACTCATCCAACACCCCCCATTCACACACCACTGACCCGACACTTCCCATTCAGAAACCACTGAACCGACACTTCGCATTCACACACCACTGATTCAACACTATCCCGTTCACACAGCAATGAACAAACAGTTCCGATTCACACACCACTGATCCTACACTTCCCATTCACACACCACTGACCCGACACTTCCCATTCAGAAACCACTGAACCGACACTTCCCATTCACACACCACTGATTCAGCACTATCCCGTTCACACAGCAATGATCAAACAGTTCCGATTCACACACTGAGCTGACACTTCCCATTCACACCCCACTGATCCAACACTTCCCATTCACACATTACTGATACAACACTTCCCCTTTCACACACCACTGATACAAAACTTCCCCGTTCACACATCACTGATCCAACACATCCCATTCACAAACCACTGATCCAACACTTCCCATTCAGAAACCACTGAACCAACAATTCCCATTCACACACCACTGATCCAACACTTCCCATTCACACACCACTGATCCAACACCCCCCATTCACGCACCACTGACGCAACACTTCCCCGTTCACACAACACTGATCCAACACTTCCAACACACAAACCACTGATCCAGCACTTCACATTCACTCACCACTGACCCGACACTCCCCATTCTGAAACCACTGATCCAACAGTTCCCATTAACACACCACTGATCCAACAATTCCCATTCACAAACCACTCATCCGACACATCCAATTCACACACAACTGATCAAACACTTCCCATTCATACACCAATAATCCAACAGTTCCCGTTCACACCCCACTGCTCCAACACTTCTCATTCACACACCAATAATCCAACAGTTCCCGTTCAAACACCACTGATCCAACACTTCCCATTCACTCACCACTGTCCCGACTCTTCCCATTCACAAACCACTGATCCAACACTTCACATTCACACTCCACTGATCCAAAACTTCTCATTCACACACAAATGATCCAACACTTCCCCATTCACAAACCACTGATCCAGCGCTTCACATTCACTCACCACTGACCAGGCACTCCCCATTCACTAACCATTAATCCGACACATCCAATTCACACACAACTGATCAAACACTTCCCATTCATACACCAATAATCCAACAGTTCCCGTTCACACCCCACTGCTCCAACACTTCCCATTCACACACCAATAATCCAACAGTTCCCGTTCAAACACCACTGATACAACACTTCCCGTTCACACACCACTGATCCAACACTTCCCATTCACAAACCTATGATCCAACACTTCACATTCACTCACCACTGATCCAACACTTCCCATTCTCAAACCACTCATCCGACACATCCCATTCACACACCACTGATCCAACACTTCCCAATCACACACCAATAATCCAAAACTTCCGCAGTCACAAACCACTGATCCAACACTTCCCATCGACACAACATTTACCCGACACTTCCCATTCAGAAACCACTGAACCGACACTTCCCATTCACACACCACTGATTCAACACTATCCCGTTCACACAGCAATGATCAAACAGTTCCGATTCACACACCACTGATCCTACACTTCCCATTCACACACCACTGACCCGACACTTCCCATTCAGAAACCACTGATCCAACAGTTCCCATTCACACACCACTGATCCAACAATTCCCATTTACAAACCACTCATCCGACACATCCAATTCACACACAACTGATCCAACACTTCCCATTCACACCCCACTGATCCAACACTTCCCATTCACAAACCACTAATCCGACACTTCCCATTCACACACCACTGATCAAACACTTCCCATTCACACATCAATAATCCAACAAATCCCATTCACACACCACTGATCCAACACTTCCCAATCACACACCAATAATCCAACACTTCCCCAGTCACAAACCACTGATCTAACACTTCCCATCGACACACCACTGACCCGACACTTCCCATTCACACACCACTGATTCAACACTATCCCGTTCACACAGCAATGATCAAACAGTTCCGATTCACACACCACCTAGCCGACACTTCCCATTCACACACCACCTATCCAACACTTCCCATTCACACATTACTGATACAACACTTCCCCTTTCACACACCACTGATACAACACTTCCCCGTTCACACATCACTGATCCAACACATCCCATTCTCAAACCACTGATCCAACAATTCCCATTCACAAACCACTCATCCGACACATCCATTTCACACACAACTGATCAAACACTTCCCATTCATACACCAATAATCCAACAGTTCCAGTTCGCACCCCACTGCTCCAACACTTCCCATTCACACACCAATAATCCAACAGTTCCCGTTCAAACACCACTGATACAGCACTTCCCGTTCAGACACCACTGATCCAACACTTCACATTCACACTCCACTGATGCAAAACTTCTCATTCACACACAAATGATCCAACACTTCCCCATTCACAAACCACTGATCCAGCACTTCACATTCACTCACCACTGACCCGGCACTCCCCATTCACAAACCACTGATCCAACAGTTCCCATTCACACACCACTGATTCAACACTATCCCGTTCACACAGCAATGATCAAACAGTTCCGATTCACACACCACTGAGCCGACACATCCCATTCACACCCCACTGATCCAACACTTCCCATTCACACATTACTGATACAACACATCCCCTTTCACACACCACTCATACAACACATCCCATTCACAAACCACTGATCCAACACTTCCCATTCAGAAACTACTGATCCAACAATTCCCATTCACACACCACTGATCCAACAATTCCCATTCACACACCACTGATCCAACACTTCCCATCCACAATCCACTCATCCAACACACCCCATTCACGCACCACTGACGCAACACTTCCCCGTTCACACAACACTGATCCAACACTTCCAACACACAAACCACTGATCCAGCACTTCACATTCACTCACCACTGACCCGACACTGCCCATTCACAAACCATTGATCCAAAAGTTCCCATTAACACACCATTGATCCATCAATTCCCATTCACAAGCCACTCATCCGACACATCCAATTCACACACAACTGATCAAACACTTCCCATTCATACACCAATAATCCAACAGTACCAGTTCACACCCCACTGCTCCAACACTTCCCATTCACACACCAATAATCCAGCAGTTCCCGTTCTAACACCACTGATACAACACTTCCCCGTTCACACACCACTGATCCAACACTTCCCAGTCACAAACCAATGATCCAACACTTCACATTCACTCACCACTGATCCAACACTTCCCACTCACACACAACTGATACAACGCTTCCCCTTTCACTCTCAACTGATACAACACTTCCACGTTAATACACCACTGATCCAACAGATCCGATTCACAAACACTGATCCAACACTTCCCATTCACTCACCACCGTCCCGACTCTTCCCATTCACAAACCACTGAACCGACACTTCCCATTCACACACCACTGATTCAACACTATCCCGTTCACACAGCAATGATCAAACAGTTCCGATTCACACACGACTGAGCCGACACTTCCCATTCACACCCCACTGATCCAACACTTCCCATTCACACCCCACTGATCCAACACTTCTCATTCACACATTACTGATACAACACATCCCCGTTCACACACCACTGATACAACACATCCCATTCACAAACCACTGATCCAACACATCCCATTCAGAAACCACTGATCCAACAATTCCCATTCACACACCACTGATCCAACAATTCCTATTCACAAACCACTCATCCGAAATATCCCGTTCAAACCCCACTGCTCAAACACTTCCCATGCACACACCAATAATCCAACAGTTCCCGTTCAAACCCCACTGATACAACACTTCCCCTTTCACACCCCACTGATCCAACACTTCCCATTCACACATTACTGATACAACACATCCCCTTTCACACACCACTCATACAACACATCCCATTCACAAACCACTGATCCAACAGTTCCCATTCAGAAACCACTGATTCAACACTATCCCGTTCACACAGCAATGATCAAACAGTTCCGATTCACACAACACTTAGCCGACACATCCCATTCACACCCCACTGATCCAACACTTCCCATTCACACATTACTGATACAACACATCCCCTTTCACACACCACTCATACAACACATCCCATTCACAAACCACTGATCCAACAGTTCCCATTCAGAAACCACTGATCCAACAATTCCCATTCACACACCACTGATCCAACAGATCCGATTCAGAAACCATTGATCCAACAATTCCCATTCACAAACCACTGATCCAACACATCCCATTCAGAAACCACTGATCCAACAATTCCCATTCACACACCACTGATCCAACAATTCCTATTCACGCACCACTGACGCAACACTTCCCCGTTCACACAACACTGATCCAACACTTCCAACACACAAACCACTGATCCAGCACTTCACATTCACTCACCACTGACCCGACACTCCCCATTCATAAAACATTGATCCAACAGTTCCCATTCACAAACCACTGATCCAACACTTCACATTCACACTCCACTGATCCAAAACTTCTCATTCACACACAAATGATCCAACACTTCCCCATTCACAAACCACTGATCCAGCGCTTCACATTCACTCACCACTGACCAGGCACTCCCCATTCACTAACCATTAATCCGACACATCCAATTCACACACAACTGATCAAACACTTCCCATTCATACACAAATAATCCAACAGTTCCCGTTCACACCCCACTGCTCCAACACTTCCCATGCACACACCAATAATCCAACAGTTCCCGTTCAAACACCACTGATACAACACTTCCCCGTTCACACACCACTGATCCAACACATCCCATTCAGAAACCACTGATCCAACACTTCACATCCACTCACCACTGATCCAACACTTCCCACTCACACACAACTGATACAACGCTTCCCCTTTCACACACCACTGAGCCGACACTTCCCATTCACACCCCACTGATCCAACACTTCCCTTTCACAAACCACTAATCCGACACTTCCCATTCACACACCACTGATCCAACACTTCCCAATCACACACCAATAATCCAACACTTCCCCAGTCACAAACCACTGAGCCGACACTTCCCATTCACACCCCACTGATCCAAAACTTCCGATTCACACATTACTGATACAACACCCCCTTTCACACACCACTGATACAACACTTCCCCGTTCACACATCACTGATCCAACACATCCCATTCACAAACCACTGATCCAACAGTTCCCATTCAGAAACCACTGATCCAACAATTCCCATTCACACACCACTGATCCAACAATTCCCATTCACACACCACTGATCCAACACTTCCCATCCACGCACCACTGACGCAACACTTCCCCGTTCACACAACACTGATCCAACACTTCCAACACACAAACCACTTATCCAGCACTTCACATTCACTCACCACTGACCCGACACTCCCCATTCACAAACCATTGATCCAACAGTTCCCATTAACACACCACTGCTCCAACAATTCCCATTCACAACCCACTGGTCCAACACTTCCCATTCATACCCCACTGATCCAACACTTCCCATTCACAAACCATTGATCCAACACTTTCCATTCAGAAACCACTGATCCAACAATTCCCATTCATACACCAATAACCCAACAGTTCCCGTTCACACCGAACTGCTCCAACACTTCCCATTCACACACCAATAATCCAACAGTTCCCGTTCAAACACCACTGATACAACACTTCCCCGTTCACACACCAATGATACAACACTTCCCCGTCACAAACCAA
Organism: Hypanus sabinus; assembly: GCF_030144855.1. Taxonomy (NCBI): domain Eukaryota; kingdom Metazoa; phylum Chordata; class Chondrichthyes; order Myliobatiformes; family Dasyatidae; genus Hypanus; species Hypanus sabinus. The sequence goes on from NW_026779928.1 coordinate 150,587, forward strand.
TGATCCAACACTTCACATTCACTCACCACTGATCCAACACTTCCCACTCACACACAACTGATACAACACTATCCCGTTCACACAGCAATGATCAAATAGTTCCGATTCACACACCACTGAGCCGACACTTCCCATTCACACCCCACTGATCCAACACTTCCCATTCACACATTATTGATACAACACTTCCCCTTTCACACACCACTGATACAACACTTCCCCGTTCACACATCACTGATCCAACACATCCCATTCACAAACCACTGATCCAACACTTCCCATTCAGAAACCACTGATCCAACAATGCCCATTCACACACCACTGATCCAACAATTCCCATTCACACACCACTGATCCAACACTTCCCATCTACAAGCCACTCATCCAACACCCTTCATTCACGCACCACTGACGCAACACTTCCCCGTTCACACAACATCCAACACCTCCAACACACAAACCACTGATCCAGCACTTCACATTCACTCACCACTGACCCGACACTCCCATTCACACATTACTGGTACAACACTTCCCCTTTCACACACCACTGATACAACACTTCCCCGTTCACACATCACTGATCCAACACATCCCATTCACAAACCACTCATCCGACACATCCAATTCACACACAACTGATCAAACACTTCCCATTCATACACCAATAACCCAACAGTTCCCGTTTAAACACCACTGATCCAACACTTCCCAGTCAAACCAATGATCCAACACTTCACATTCACTCACCACTGATCCAACACTTCCCACTCACACACAACTGATACAACGCATCCCCTTTCACACTCCACTGATACAACACTTCCACGTTCACACACCACTGATCCAACAGATCCGATTCACAAACACTGATCCAACAGTTCCCATTCACACACCACTGATCCATAAATTCCCATTCACAAACCAGTCATCCGACACATCCAATTCACACACAACTGATCCAACACTTCCCATTCACACCCCACTGATCCAACACTTCACATTCATACCCCACTGATCCAACACTTCCCATTCACAAACCACTAATCCGACACTTCCCATTCACACACCACTGATCAAACACGTCCCATTCACACATCAATAATCCAACACATCCCATTCACACAGCACTGATCCAACACTTCCCAATCACACAGCAATAATCCAACACTTCCCCAGTCACAAACCACTGATACAACACTTCCCATCGACACACCACTGACCCGACACTTCCCATTCAGAAACAACTGAACCGACACTTCCCATTCACACAACACTGATTCAACACTATCCCGTTCACACAGCAATGATCAAACAGTTCCGATTCACACACCACTGAGCCGACACTTCCCATTCACTCCCCACTGATACAACACTTCCCATTCACACATTACTGATACAACACTTCCCCTTTCACACACCACTGATACAACACTTCCCCGTTCACACATCACTGATCCAACACATCCCATCCGCAAACCACTCATCCAACACCCCCTATTCACGCACCACTGACGCAACACTTCCCCGTTCACACAACACTGATCCAAGACTTCGAACAAACAAACCACTGATCCAGCACTTCACATTCACTCACCACTGACCCGACACTCCCCATTCATAAAACATTGATCCAACAGTTCCCATTAACACACCACTGATCCAACAATTCCCATTCACAAACCACTCATCCGACACATCCAATTCACACACAGCTGATCAAACACTTCCCATTCATACACCAATAATCCAACAGTTCCCGTTCACACCCCACTGCTCCAACACTTCCCATTCACAAACCACAGATCCAACACTTCCCATTCAGAAACCACTGATCCAACAATTCCCATTCACACACCACTGATCCAACAATTCCCATTCACACACCACTGATCCAACACTTCCAACACACAAACCACTGATCCAGCACTTCACATTCACTCACCACTGACCCGACACTTCCCATTAACACACCACTGATCCAACAATTCCCATTCATAAACCACTCATCCGACACATCCAATTCACACACAACTGATCAAACACTTCCCATTCATACACCAATAATCCAACAGTTCCCGTTCACAACCCACTGCTCCAACACTTCCCATTCACACACCAATAATCCAACAGTTCCCGTTCAAACACCATGGATACAACACTTCTACGTTCACACACCATTGATCCAAAACTTTCCAGTCTCAAACCAATGATCCAACACTTCACATTCACTCACCACTGATCCAACACTTCCCACTCACACACAACTGATACAACGCTTCCCCTTTCACCCTCAACTGATACAACACTTCTACGTCCACACACCACTGATCCAACAGATCCGATTCACAAACACTGATCCAACACTTCCCATTCACTCACCACTGTCCCGACTCTTCCCATTCACACACAACTGATCAAACACTTCCCATTCATACACCAATAATCCAACAGTACCAGTTCACACATCACTGATCCAACACATCCCATTCACAAACCACTGATCCAACACTTCCCATTCAGAAACCACTGAAGCAACAATTCCCATCCACAAACCACTCATCCAACACCCCCCATTCACGCACCACTGACGCAACACTTCCCCGTTCACACAACACTGATCCAACACTTCCAACACACAAACCACTGATCCAGCACTTCACATTCACTCACCACGAACCCGACACTCCCCATTCACAAACCATTGATCCAACAGTTCCCATTAACACACCACTGATCCAGCAATTCCCAATCACAAACCACTCATCCGACACATCCAATTCACACACAACTGATCCAACACTTCCCAATCACACACCAATAATCCAACACTTCCCCAGTCACAAACCACTGACCCAGCACTTCACATCGACACACCACTGATCTTACACATCCCATTCAGACCCCACTGAACCAAAACTTCCCATTCACAAACACTGATCCAACAGTTCCCATTCACACACCACTGATCCATAAATTCCCATTCACAAACCAGTCATCCGACACATCCAATTCACACACAACTGATCCAACACTTCCCATTCACACCCCACTGATCCAACACTTCACATTCATACCCCACTGATCCAACACTTCCCATTCACAAACCACTAATCCGACACTTCCCATTCACACACCACTGATCAAACACGTCCCATTCACACATCAATAATCCAACACATCCCATTCACACAGCACTGATCCAACACTTCCCAATCACACAGCAATAATCCAACACTTCCCCAGTCACAAACCACTGATACAACACTTCCCATCGACACACCACTGACCCGACACTTCCCATTCAGAAACAACTGAACCGACACTTCCCATTCACACAACACTGATTCAACACTATCCCGTTCACACAGCAATGATCAAACAGTTCCGATTCACACACCACTGAGCCGACACTTCCCATTCACTCCCCACTGATACAACACTTCCCATTCACACATTACTGATACAACACTTCCCCTTTCACACACCACTGATACAACACTTCCCCGTTCACACATCATTGATCCAACACATCCCATCCGCAAACCACTCATCCAACACCCCCTATTCACGCACCACTGACGCAACACTTCCCCGTTCACACAACACTGATCCAAGACTTCGAACAAACAAACCACTGATCCAGCACTTCACATTCACTCACCACTGACCCGACACTCCCCATTCATAAAACATTGATCCAACAGTTCCCATTAACACACCACTGATCCAACAATTCCCATTCACAAACCACTCAACCGACACATCCAATTCACACACAGCTGATCAAACACTTCCCATTCATACACCAATAATCCAACAGTTCCCGTTCACACCCCACTGCTCCAACACTTCCCATTCACAAACCACAGATCCAACACTTCCCATTCAGAAACCACTGATCCAACAATTCCCATTCACACACCACTGATCCAACAATTCCCATTCACACACCACTGATCCAACACTTCCAACACACAAACCACTGATCCAGCACTTCACATTCACTCACCACTGACCCGACACTTCCCATTAACACACCACTGATCCAACAATTCCCATTCATAAACCACTCATCCGACACATCCAATTCACACACAACTGATCAAACACTTCCCATTCATACACCAATAATCCAACAGTTCCCGTTCACAACCCACTGCTCCAACACTTCCCATTCACACACCAATAATCCAACAGTTCCCGTTCAAACACCATTGATACAACACTTCTACGTTCACACACCATTGATCCAAAACTTTCCAGTCTCAAACCAATGATCCAACACTTCACATTCACTCACCACTGATCCAACACTTCCCACTCACACACAACTGATACAACGCTTCCCCTTTCACCCTCAACTGATACAACACTTCTACGTTCACACACCACTGATCCAACAGATCCGATTCACAAACACTGATCCAACACTTCCCATTCACTCACCACTGTCCCGACTCTTCCCATTCACACACAACTGATCAAACACTTCCCATTCATACACCAATAATCCAACAGTACCAGTTCACACATCACTGATCCAACACATCCCATTCACAAACCACTGATCCAACACTTCCCATTCAGAAACCACTGAAGCAACAATTCCCATCCACAAACCACTCATCCAACACCCCCCATTCACGCACCACTGACGCAACACTTCCCCGTTCACACAACACTGATCCAACACTTCCAACACACAAACCACTGATCCAGCACTTCACATTCACTCACCACTGACCCGACACTAACCATTCACAAACCACTGATCCAACAGTTCCCATTAACACACCACTGATCCAACAATTCCCATTCACAAACCACTAATCCGACACATCCAATTCACACACAACTGATCAAACACTTCCCATTCATACACCAATAATCCAACAGTTCCCGTTCACACCACATTGCTCCAACACTTCCCATTCACACACCAATAATCCAACAGTTCCCGTTCAAACACCACTGATACAACACTTCCCCGTTCACACACCACTGATCCAACACTTCCCAGTCACAAACCAATGATCCAACACTTCACATTCACTCACCTCTGATCCAACACTTCCCACTCACACACAACTGATACAACGCTTCCCCTTTCACACTCCACTGATACAACACTTCCACGTTCACATACCACTGATCCAACAGACCCGATTCACAAACACTGATCCAACACTTCCCATTCACTCACCACTGTCCCGACTCTTCCCATTCACAAACCACTGATCCAACACTTCACATTCACACTCCACTGATCCAAAACTTCTCATTCAGACACAAATGATCCAACACTTCCCCATTCACAAACCACTGATCCAGCACTTCACATTCACTCACCACTGACCCGGCACTCCCCATTCACAAACCACTGATCCAAGAGTTCCCATTCACACACCACTGATCCAACAATTCCCATTTACAAACCACTCATCCGACACATCCAATTCACACACAACTGATCCAACACTTCCCATTCACACCCCACTGATCCAACACTTCCCATTCATCCCCCACTGATCCAACACTTCCCCTTTCACCCACGACTGATACAACACTTCCCCGTTCACACATCACTGATCCAACACTTCCCATTCACAAACCACTAATCCGACACTTCCCATTCACACACCACTGATCAAACACTTCCCAATCACACACCAATAATCTAACACTTCCTCAGTCACAAACCGCTGATCCAACACTTCCCATCGACACATTACTGATACAACGCTTCCCCTTTCACCCACCACTGATACAACATCTCCCCGTTCATTCATCACTGATCCAACACTTCCCATTCACAAACCACTGATCCAACACTTTCTATTCACAAACCATTGATCCAACAGTTCCCATTAACACGCCACTGATCGAACAATTCCCATTCACAAACCACTCATCCGACACATCCAATTCACACACAACTGATCAAACACTTCCCATTCATACACCAATAACCCAACAGTTCCCGTTTAAACACCACTGATCCAACACTTCCCAGTCAAACCAATGATCCAACACTTCACATTCACTCACCACTGATCCAAAACATCCCATTCACAAACCACTGATCCAACACTTCCCATTCAGAAACCACTGATCCAACAGTTCCCATTCACACACCAATAATCCAACAGTTCCCGGTCAAACACCACTGATAACACACTTCCCCGTTCAGACACCACTGATCCAACACTTTACTTTCATTCACCACGGATCCAACACGTCCCACTCACACACAACTTATACAACGCTTCCCCTTTCACACACCACTGATACAACTCTTCCCCGTTCACACATCACTAATCCAACACATCCCATCCACAAACCACTCATCCAACACCCCCCATTCGCGCACCACTGACGCAACACTTCCCCGTTCACACAACACTGATCCAACACTTCCAACACAGAAACCACTGATCCAGCAATTCCCATTCACTCACCACTGACCCGACGCTCCCCATTCACAAAACATTGATCCAACAGTTCACATTAACACACCACTGATCCAACAATTCCCATTCACAAACCACTCATCCGACACATCCAATTCACACACAACTGATCAAACACTTCCCATTCATACACCAATAATCCAACAGTTCCCGTTCACACTCCACTGCTCCAACACTTCCCATTCACACACCAATAATCCAACAGTTCCCGTTCAAACACCACTGATACAACACTTCCCCATTCACACACCACTGATCCAACACTTCCCAGTCACAAACCAATGATCCAACACTTCACATTCACTCACCACTGACCCAACACTTCCCACTCACATACAACTGATACAACGCTTCCCCTTTCACACTCCACTGATACAACGCTTCCCCTTTCACACTCCACTGATTCAACACTACCCTGTTCACACAGCAATGATCAAACAGTTCCGATTCACACACCACTAAGCCGACACTTCCCATTCACACCCCACTGATCCAACAATTCCCATTCACCCACCACTGACCCGAAACTTCCCACTCACAGACCACTGATCCAAGACTTCCCATTCACTCCCCACTGATACAACACATTCCGTTCACACATTACTGATACAACACTTCCCCGTTCACACACCACTGATACAACACTTCCCCGTTCACACACCACTGTACCAACACATCCCATTCACACACCACTGATACAACACTTCCCGTTCAAACGCCACTGATCCAACACTTCACATTCACTCACCACTGATCCAACACTTCCCCAGTCACAAACCACTGATCCAACAGTTCCCATTAACACACCACTGATTCAACACTTCCAACACACAAACCACTGATCCAACAACTCCCCATTCACACACCACAGAAACACTTCCCCGTTCACACACCACTGATCCAACACTTCCCATTCACCCACCACTGACCAGAAACTTCCCATTCACAGACCACTGATCCAACAATTCCCATTCACACACCACTGAGCCGATACTCCCCATTCACACCCCACTGATTCAACACATCCCATTCACACATTACTGATACAACACATCCCCGTTCACACACCACTGATACAACACTTCCCCGTTCACAAACCAATGATCCAACACCTCCCCATTCACACACCACAGAAACACTTCCCCGTTCACACACCACTGATCCAACACTTCCCATTCATACACCAATAATCCAACAGTTCCCGTTCACACTCCACTGCTCCAACACTTCCCATTCACACACCAAGAATCCAACAGTTCCCGTTCAAACACCACTGATACAACACTTCCCCGTTCACACACCACTGATCCAACACTTCCCAGTCACAAACCAATGATCCAACACTTCACATTCACTCACCACTGATCCAACACTTCCCACTCACATACAACTGATACAACGCTTCCCCTTTCACACTCCACTGATACAACGCTTCCCCTTTCACACTCCACTGATTCAACACTACCCTGTTCACACAGCAATGATCAAACAGTTCCGATTCACACACCACTAAGCCGACACTTCCCATTCACACCCCACTGATCCAACAATTCCCATTCACACATTACTGATACAACACATCCCAGTTCACACACCACTGATCCAACACTTCCCATTCACCCACCACTGACCCGAAACTTCCCACTCACAGACCACTGATCCAAGACTTCCCATTCACTCCCCACTAATACAACACTTCCCATTCACACATTACTGATACAACACTTCCCCGTTCACACACCACTGATACAACACTTCCCCGTTCACACACCACTGTACCAACACATCCCATTCACACACCACTGATACAACACTTCCCGTTCAAACGCCACTGATCCAACACTTCACATTCACTCACCACTGATCCAACACTTCCCCAGTCACACATTACTGATACAACACATCCCCGTTCACAAACCACTGATCCAACACTTCCCATTCACACATTACTGATACAACACATCCCCGTTCACAAACCACTGATCCAACACTTCCCATTCACACATTACTGATACAACACATCCCCGTTCACACACCACAGAGACAACACTTCCCCGTTCACAAACCACTGATCCAACACTTCACATTCACTCACCACTGATCCAACAGTTCCCACTCACAGACCACTGATCCAACACTTCCCATTCACTCCCCACTGATACAACACATTCCGTTCACACATTACTGATACAACACTTCCCCGTTCACACACCACTGATACAACACTTCCCCGTTCACACACCACTGTACCAACACATCCCACTCACACACCACTGATACAACACTTCCCGTTCAAACGCCACTGATCCAACACTTCACATTCACTCACCACTGATCCAACACTTCCCCAGTCACAAACCACTGATCCAACACTTCCCATTCACACATTACTGATACAACACATCCCCGTTCACACACCACAGAGACAACACTTCCCCGTTCACAAACCACTGATCCAACACTTCACATTCACTCACCACTGATCCAACAGTTCCCACTCACACACAACTGATACAACGCTTCCCCTTTCACACTCCACTGATACAACGCTTCCACGTTCACACACCACTGATCCAACAGATCCGATTCACAAACACTGATACAACACTTCCCCGTTCACACACCACTGATACAACAGATCCGATTCACAAACTCTGATCCAACACTTCCCATTCACAAACCACTGATCCAACACTTCACTTTCACACTCCACTGATCCAATCCTTCCCAATCACACACCAATAATCCAACACTTCCCCAGTCACAAACCACTGATCCAACACTTCCCATTCGCACACCACTGATCCAACACTTCCCATTCACAACCCACTAATCCGACACTTCCCATTCACACATTACTGATACAAAACTTCTCCGTTCACACACCGCTGATCCAACACATCCCATTCACACACCACTGATTCAACACTATCCCGTTCACACAGCAATGATCAAACAGTTCCGATTCACACACCACTGCCGACACTTCCCATTCACACACCACTGATCCAACACATCCCAGTCACAAACCAATGATCCAACACTTCACATTCACTCACCACTGATCCAACACTTCCCACTCACACACAACTGATAGAACGCTTCCCCTTTAACACTCCACTGATACAACACTTCCACGTTCACACACCACTGATCCAACAGATCCGATTCACAAACTCTGATCCAACACTTCCCATTCACTCTCCACTGTCCCGATTCTTCCCATTCACAAACCACTGATCCAACACGTCCCATTCACAAACCACTGATCCAAAACTTCACATTCTCACTCCACTGATCCAAAACTTCTCATTCACACACAAATGATCCAACACTTCCCCGTTCACACACCACTGACCAACCCATCACTATCACTCACCAATAATCCAACACTTCCCCAGTTAAACATCTTTGCTCCAACACTACCCATTCACACGCCAATGATCCAACACTTCCCATTCACAGCCCACTGATCCAACCCCTCCCAATCACACACCACTGATCCAACACTTCCCATTCACACACCACTGATCCAACACTTCCCATTCACAAACCACTGATCCAACCCTTCCCATTCACAAACCACTGATCCAACACTTCCCAATCACACACCAATAATCCAACACTTCCCCAGTCACAAACCACTGATCCAACACTTCCCATTCACATACCACTGACCCGACATTTCCCATTCAGAAACCCCTGATCCGACACTTCCCATTAACACCCCACTGATCCAACACTTCCCATTCACAAACCACTAATCCGACACTTGCCATTCACACATTACTGATACAAAACTTCCCCGTGCACACAACACTGATCCAACACTTCCAACACACAAACCACTGATCCAGCACTTCACATTCACCCACCACTGACCCGACACTCCCCATTCTCAAACCACTGATCCAACAGTTCCCATTAACACACCACTGATCCAACACTTCCCATTCACGAACCACTGATTCAACACTATCCCGTTCACACAGCAATGATCAAACAGATCCGATTCACACACCACTGATCCTACACTTCCCATTCAGAAACCACTGATCCAGCAATTCACATCCACACACCACTGACACAACACTTCCCCGTTCACACAACACAGATCCCACACATCCAACACACAAACCACTGATCCAGCACTCACCACTACTGATACAAAACTTCTCCGTTCACACACCACTGATCCAACACATCCCATTCACAAACCACTGATCCAACACTTCCCATTCACAAACCACTGTCCGACACTTCACAGTCACACACCTCTGTCCGACACTTCACATTCGCTCACCACTGACACGACACTCCCCATTCACAAATCACTGATCCAACAGTTCCCATTAACACACCACTGATTCAACACTATTCCGTTCACACAACACTGATCCAACACTTCCAACACACAAACCACTGATCCAACAACTCCCCATTCACACACCACAGAAACACTTCCCCGTTCACACACCACTGATCCAACACTTCCCATTCACCCACCACTGACCAGAAACTTCCCATTCACAGACCACTGATCCAACAATTCCCATTCACACACCACTGAGCCGATACTCCCCATTCACACCCCACTGATTCAACACATCCCATTCACACATTACTGATACAACACATCCCCGTTCACACACCACTGATACAACACTTCCCCGTTCACAAACCAATGATCCAACACCTCCCCATTCACACACCACAGAAACACTTCCCCGTTCACACACCACTGATCCAACACTTCCCATTCACCCACCAATGACCCGAAACTTCCCATTCACAGACCACTGATCCAACACTTCCCATTCACACCCCACAGATACGACACTTTCCGCTCACACATTACTGATACAACACTTCCCCGTTCACACACCACTGATCCAACACTTCCCCGTTCACACACCACTGATCCAACACATCCCATTCACAAACCACTGATCCTACAGTTCCCATTCACAAACCACTGATCCAACGCTTCCCAATCACACACCAATAATCCAACACTTCCCCAGTCACAAACCACTGATCCAACACTTCCCATCCACATACCACTGACCCGACATTTCCCATTCAGAAACCCCTCATCCGACACTTCCCATTAACACCCCACTGATCCAACACTTCCCATTCACAAACCACTAATCCGACACTTGCCATTCACACATTACTGATACAAAACTTCCCCGTTCACACAACACTGATCCAACACTTCCAACACACAAACCACTGATCCAGCACTTCACATTCACTCACCACTGACCCGACAATCCCCGTTCACACACAACTGACCCGACACTCCCCATTCTCAAACCACTGATCCAACACTTCCCATTCACGAACCACTGATTCAACACTATCCCGTTCACACAGCAATGATCAAACAGTTCCGATTCACACACCACTGATCCTACACTTCCCATTCAGAAACCACTGATCCAGCAATTCACATCCACACACCACTGACACAACACTTCCCCGTTCACACAACACAGATCCCACACATCCAACACACAAACCACTGATCCAGCACTCACCACTACTGATACAAAACTTCTCCGTTCACACACCACTGATCCAACACATCCCATTCACAAACCACTGATCCAACACTTCCCATTCACAAACCACTGTCCGACACTTCACAGTCACACACCACTGTCCGACACTTCACATTCACTCACCACTGACACGACACTCCCCATTCACAAATCACTGATCCAACAGTTCCCATTAACACACCACTGATTCAACACTATCCCGTTCACACAACACTGATCCAACACTTCCAACACACAAACCACTGATCCAACAACTCCCCATTCACCCACCACTGACCAGAAACTTCCCATTCACAGACCACTGATCCAACAATTCCCATTCACACACCACTGAGCCGAAACTCCCCATTCACACCCCACTGATCCAACACATCCCATTCACACACCACTGATCCAACACTTCCCATTCACAAACCACTGATCCAACACCTCCCCATTCACACACCACAGAAACAACACTTCCCCGTTCACACACCACTGATCCAACACTTCCCATTCACCCACCAATGACCCGAAACTTCCCATTCACAGACCACTGATCCAACACTTCCCATTCACACCCCACAGATACGAAACTTCCTAGTCACAAACCAATGATCCAACACTTCACATTCACTCACCACTGATCCAACACTTCCCACTCACACACAACTGATAGAACGCTTCCCCTTTCACACTCCACTGATACAACACTTCCACGTTCACACACCACTGACCGGACACTTCCCATTCGCAAACCACTGAACCACACTTCAAATTCACACACCAGTAATCCGACACTTCCCATTCAGACACCTCTGACCGGACACATCCAATTCACAAACCTCTGGTCCAACACCTCCCATTCACACACGACTTAACCGACACGGCAAATTCACAAACAACTGTCTGAAACTTCCCATTCACACACCACTGATCCAACACTTCCCATTCACAAACCACTGATCCAACACCTCCCCATTCACACACCACAGAAACAACACTTCCCCGTTCACACACCACTGATCCAACACTTCCCATTCACCCACCAATGACCCGAAACTTCCCATTCACACCCCACAGATACGAAACTTTCCGCTCACACATTACTGATACAACACATCCCCGTTCACACACCACTGATACAACACTTCCCATTCACACATTACTGATACAACACATCCCCGTTCACACACCACTGATACAACACTTCCCCGTTCACACACCACTGATACAACACTTCCCCGTTCACACACCACTGATCCAACACATCCCATTCACAAACCACTGATCCTACACTTCCCATTCAGAAACCACTGATCCAAAACTTCACATTCACTCACCACTGATCCAACACTTCCCATTCACACATTACTGATACAACACATCCCCTTTCACACACCACTAATACAACACTTCCCCGTTCACACACCACAGAGACACTTCCCCGTTCACACACAACTGATCCAACACTTCCCAGTTACAAACCACTGATCGAACACTTCACATTCACACACCACCGATCCAAAACTTCTCATTCACACACAAATGATCCAACACTTCCCCATTCACACACCACTGACAAACCCATCACTTTCACTCACCAATAATCCAACACTTCCCCAGTTAAACACCTTTGCTCCAACACTACCCATTCACAAGCCAATGATCCAACACTTCCCATTCACACTCCACTGATCCAACCCTTCCCATTCACAAACCACTAATCCGACACTTCCCATTCACACACCACTGACCAACCCATCACTTTCGCTCACCAATAATCCAACACTTCCCCAGTTAAACACCTTTGCTCCAGCACTACCTATTCACACGCCAATGATCCAACACTTCCCATTCACACTCCACTGAACCAACCCTTCCCAATCACAGACCAAAAATCCAACACTTCCCCAGTCACAAACCACTGATCCAACACTTCCCATTCACACACCACTGATCCAACACTTCCCATTCACAAACCACTAATCCGACACTTCCCATTCACACATTACTGATACAAAACTTCTCCGTTCACACACCGCTGTTCCAACACATCCCAATCACAAACCACTGATCCAACACTTCCCATTCACACACCACTGATTCAACACTATCCCGTTCACACAGCAATGATCAAACAGTTTCGATTCACACACCACTGAGCCGACACTTCCCATTCAAACACCACTGATCCAACACTTCCTAGTCACAAACCAATGATCCAACACTTCACATTCACTCACCACTGATCCAACACTTCCCACTCACACACAACTGATAGAACGCTTCCCCTTTCACACTCCACTGATACAACACTTCCACGTTCACACACCACTGACCGGACACTTCCCATTCGCAAACCACTGAACCACACTTCAAATTCACACACCAGTAATCCGACACTTCCCATTCAGACACCTCTGACCGGACACATCCAATTCACAAACCTCTGGTCCAACACCTCCCATTCACACACGACTTAACCGACACGGCAAATTCACAAACAACTGTCTGAAACTTCCCATTCACACACCACTGATCCAACACTTCCCATTCACAAACCACTGATCCAACACCTCCCCATTCACACACCACAGAAACAACACTTCCCCGTTCACACACCACTGATCCAACACTTCCCATTCACCCACCAATGACCCGAAACTTCCCATTCACAGACCACTGATCCAACACTTCCCATTCACACCCCACAGATACGAAACTTTCCGCTCACACATTACTGATACAACACATCCCCGTTCACACACCACTGATACAACACTTCCCATTCACACATTACTGATACAACACATCCCCGTTCACACACCACTGATACAACACTTCCCCGTTCACACACCACTGATACAACACTTCCCCGTTCACACACCACTGATCCAACACATCCCATTCACAAACCACTGATCCTACACTTCCCATTCAGAAACCACTGATCCAAAACTTCACATTCACTCACCACTGATCCAACACTTCCCATTCACACATTACTGATACAACACATCCCCTTTCACACACCACTAATACAACACTTCCCCGTTCACACACCACAGAGACACTTCCCCGTTCACACACAACTGATCCAACACTTCCCATTCACCCACCACTGACCCTACACTTTACATTCACAAACCACTGATCTAACACTTCCCATTCACACCCCACTGATCCAACACTTCACATTCACACATTACTGATATAACACTTCCCCGTTCACACACCACTGATACAACACTTCCCCGTTCACACACCACTGATCCAACACATCCCATTCACAAACCACTGATCCTACACTTCCCATTCAGAAACCACTGATCCAACAATTCCCCGTTCACACACCACTGATACAACACTTTCCCGTTCACACAACACTGATCCAACACTTCCAACACACAAACCACTGATCCAGCACTTCACATTCACTCACCACTGACCCGACACTCCCCATTCACAAACCGCTGATCCAACAGTTCCCATTAACACACCACTGATCCAACAATTCACATTCACAAACCACTCATCCGACACATCCAATTCACACACAACTGATCAAACACTTCCCATTCATACACCAATAATCCAACAGTTCCCGTTCACACTCCACCGATCCAAAACTTCTCATTCACACACAAATGATCCAACACTTCCCCATTCACACACCACTGACAAACCCATCACTTTCACTCACCAATAATCCAACACTTCCCAAGTTAAACACCTTTGCTCCAACACTACCCATTCACAAGCCAATGATCCAACACTTCCCATTCACACTCCACTGATCCAACCCTTCCCATTCACAAACCACTAATCCGACACTTCCCATTCACACACCACTGACCAACCCATCACTTTCGCTCACCAATAATCCAACACTTCCCCAGTTAAACACCTTTGCTCCAGCACTACCTATTCACACGCCAATGATCCAACACTTCCCATTCACACTCCACTGAACCAACCCTTCCCAATCACAGACCAAAAATCCAACACTTCCCCAGTCACAAACCACTGATCCAACACTTCCCATTCACACACCACTGATCCAACACTTCCCATTCACAAACCACTAATCCGACACTTCCCATTCACACATTACTGATACAAAACTTCTCCGTTCACACACCGCTGTTCCAACACATCCCAATCACAAACCACTGATCCAACACTTCCCATTCACACACCACTGATTCAACACTATCCCGTTCACACAGCAATGATCAAACAGTTCCGATTCACACACCACTGAGCCGACACTTCCCATTCACACACCACTGATCCAACACTTCCTAGTCACAAACCAATGATCCAACACTTCACATTCACTCACCACTGATCCAACACTTCCCACTCACACACAACTGATAGAACGCTTCCCCTTTCACACTCCACTGATACAACACTTCCACGTTCACACACCACTGATCCAACACACCCCATTCACAAACCACTGACCTGACAGTTCCCATTCACACACAACTGACCGGACACTTCCCATTCGCAAACCACTGAACCACACTTCAAATTCACACACCAGTAATCCGACACTTCCCATTCAGACACCTCTGACCGGACACATCCAATTCACAAACCTCTGGTCCAACACCTCCCATTCACACACGACTTAACCGACACGGCAAATTCACAAACAACTGTCTGAAACTTCCCATTCACACACCACTGATCCAACACTTCCCTTTCACACACCACTGATCCAAACCTTCCCAATACACAGACCACTGATCCTTGACTTCCCATTCACAAACTACTGATCCAACACAGCCCATTCACAATCCACTGATCCAACACTTCCCAATTCAAACACCGCTGATCCAAAAGTACCCATTCACAAAACACTGATCCAACAATTCCCCATACACACAACACTGATGCAACACTTCCCATTCATATACTACTGACCCGAAACTTCACATTCACCCACCATTGATCCAACACTACTCTAACCCACTCCACTGACCCGACACTTTCCATTCACAAACCACTGACCCAACTCTTCCCATTCACACACCACTGACCTGACACTTCCCATTCACACTCCACTGACCTGACACTTCCCATTCACACACAACTGATCCCACACTTCCCTTTCACAAACCACTGAACCCACACTTCCTATTCACACACCACATATCCAACTCATCCGCATTCACACACCACTGATCCAACCCTTCCCAATACACAGACCACTGATCCTTGACTTCCCATGCACAAAGCACTGATCCAACACTTCCCATTCACACACCACTGATCCAACAGTTCCCATTCACAAAACACCTGATCCAACAATTCCCCATACGCACAACACTGATGCAACACTTCCCATTCATATACTACTGACCCGAAACTTCATATTCACCCACCATTGATACAACACTTCTCAAACCCACTTCACTGACCCGACACTTCCCATTCACAAAACACTGACCCAACTCTTCCCATTCACGAACCACTGTCCGACACATCCCATTCACACACCACTGACCAAACACTTCCCATTCACACACAACTAATCCAACACTCCCCATTCACATACAACTGATGCAACACGTCCCATTCACAAACCACTGACCTGACAGTTCCCATTCACACACAACTGACCGGACACTTCCCATTCACAAACCACTGAACCCACACTTCCCATTCACACACCTGTAATCCGACACTTCCCATTCAGACACCTCTGACCCGACACATCCAAATCACAAACCACTGGTCCAACATTTCCCATTCACACACGACATAACCGACACGACACATTCACAAACAACTGTCCGAAACTTCCCCTTCACACTCCACTGACCCGACACTTCCCATACACAAACCACTTACCTGACAGTTCCCTTTCACACACCACTGACACGACACTTCCCATTCACAAACCACTGAACCCACATTTCCCATTCACACACCACTGATCCAACACTTCCCAATTCACACACCTCTGATCCAACACTTCCCAATTCACACACGACTGATCCAACACTTCCCTTTCACCAACCACTGATCGAACACGTCCCATTCACAAACCATTGAACTGACAGTTCCCATTCACGCGCCAAATACCCAACACTTCCAATCACAGGCCACTGTCCAGACACTTCCCATTCACAAACCACTGATCGAACCCTCTCCATTCACAGACCACTGATCCCACACTTCCCAATCACACATCACTGATCCAACACTTCCCAGTTCACAGACCTCTGATCCAACAATTCCCAATTCACACACCACTGATCCAACACATCCCATTCACAAACCAGTGATCCAACACTCAACATTCAGAAACCACTGATCCAAAACTTTCCAATTAACACACCGCTGCTCCAACTCTTCCCCATTTACACAACACTGATACAACGCTTCCCATTCATATCCTACTGACCTGAAATTTCCCATTCATACACCACTGTCCGACACTTCCCATTCACACCCCACTGACCCGACACTTCCCATTCACAAACCACTGTCCGACACATCCCATTCACGCACCACTGACCAAACACTTTCCATTCACACACCGCTAATCCAACACTCCCCATTCACACACCACTGATGCAACACGTCCCATTCACAAGCCACTGACCTGACACTTCCCATTCACACACAACTGACCGGACAGTTCCCATTCACAAACCACTGAACCCACACTTCCCATTCACTCACCTGTAATCCGAAACTTCCCATTCAGACACCTCTGACCCGACACATCCAATTCACAAACCACTGGTCCAAACATTTCCCATTCACACACGACATAACCGACACGACACATTCACAAACAACTGTCCGAAACTTCCCCTTCACACTCCACTGACCCGACACTTCCCATACACAAACCACTCACCTGACAGTTCCCTTTCACACAACACTGACACGACACTTCCCATTCACAAACCACTGAACCCACACTTCCTATTCACGCACCACAGATCCAACTCATCCGCATTCACACACCACTGATCCAACACAACCCATTCACAAACCACTGATCCCACACTTCCCTTTCACACACCACTGATCCAACCCTTCGCAATTCACAGACCACTGATCCTTGACTTCCCATTCACAAACCACTGATCCAAAAGTACCCATTCACAAGCCGCTGATCCAACACTTCCTCATATACACAACACTGATGCAACACTTCCCATTCATATACTTCTGACCCGAAACTTCACATACACCCACCATTGATCCAACATTTCTCAATCCCACTCCACAGACCGGACACTTCCCATTCAGACACCTCTAAACCGACTCTTCCCATTCACCAACAACTGATCCAACACGTCCCATTCAAAAACCATTGAACTGACAGTTCCCATTCACGCACCAATGACCCAACACTTCCCATTCAAACACCCGTAATCCGACACTTCCCATTCACACCCCACTGACCCAACTCTTCCCATTCACACACCACTGACCTGACACTTCCCATTCACACTCCACTGACCTGACACTTCCCATTCACACATCACTGATCCCACACTTCCCATTCACAAACCACTGATCCCACACTTCCTATTCACACACCACATATCCAACTCATCCGCATTCACACACCACTGATCCAACACTTCCCAATACACAGACCACTGATCCTTGACTTCCCATGCACAAAGCACTGATCCAACACATCCCATTCACAAACCACTGATCCAACACTTCCCAATTCACACACCACTGATCCAACAGTTCCCATTCACAAAACACCTGATCCAACAATTCCCCATACGCACAACACTGATGCAACACTTCCCATTCATATACTACTGACCCGAAACTTCATATTCACCCACCATTGATACAACACTTCTCAAACCCACTCCACTGACCCGACACTTCCCATTCACAAAACACTGACCCAACTCTTCCCATTCGCGACCCACTGTCCGACACATCACATTCACACACCACTGACCAAACACTTCCCATTCAGACATCACTGACCTGACAGTTCCCATTCACACACAACTGACCGGACACTTCACATTCACAAACCACTGAACCCACACTTCCCATTCACACACCTGTAATCCGACACTTCCCATTCAGACACCTCTGACCCGACACATCCAATTCACAAACCACTGGTCCAACATTTCCCATTCACACACGACATAACCGACACGACACATTCACAAACAACTGTCCGAAACTTCCCCTTCACACTCCACTGACCCGACACTTCCCATTCACAAACCACTGACCTGACAGTTCCCATTCACAAACCACTGACACGACACTTCCCATTCACAAACCACTGAACCCACATTTCCCATTCACACACCACTGATGCACCACGTCCCATTCACAAACCACTGACCTGACAGTTCCCATTCACACACAACTGACCGGACACTTCCCATTCGCAAACCACTGAACCCACACTTCCCTTTCACACACCACTGATCCAACCCTTCCCAATACACAGACCACTGATCCTTGACTTCCCATTCACAAACCACTGATCCAACACTGCCCATTCAGAAACCACTGATCCAACACTTCCCAATTCAAACACCGCTGATCCAACAGTACCCATTCACAAACCACTGATCCAACAATTCCCCATTCACACACCACTGATGCACCACGTCCCATTCACAAACCACTGACCTGACAGTTCCCATTCACACACAACTGACCGGACACTTCCCATTCACAAACCACTGAACCCACACTTCCCATTCACACACCACTGATCCAACACTTCCTAGTCACAAACCAATGATCCATCACTTCACATTCACTCACCACTGATCCAACACTTCCCACTCACACACAACTGATAGAACGCTTCCCCTTTCACACTCCACTGATACAACACTTCCACGTTCACACACCACTGATCCAACACACCCCATTCACAAACCACTGACCTGACAGTTCCCATTCACACACAACTGACCGGACACTTCCCATTCGCAAACCACTGAACCACACTTCAAATTCACACACCAGTAATCCGACACTTCCCATTCAGACACCTCTGACCGGACACATCCAATTCACAAACCTCTGGTCCAACACCTCCCATTCACACACGACTTAACCGACACGGCAAATTCACAAACAACTGTCTGAAACTTCCCATTCACACACCACTGATCCAACACTTCCCATTCACAAACCACTGATCCAACACCTCCCCATTCACACACCACAGAAACAACACTTCCCCGTTCACACACCACTGATCCAACACTTCCCATTCACCCACCAATGACCCGAAACTTCCCATTCACAGACCACTGATCCAACACTTCCCATTCACACCCCACAGATACGAAACTTTCCGCTCACACATTACTGATACAACACATCCCCGTTCACACACCACTGATACAACACTTCCCATTCACACATTACTGATACAACACATCCCCGTTCACACACCACTGATACAACACTTCCCCGTTCACACACCACTGATACAACACTTCCCCGTTCACACACCACTGATCCAACACATCCCATTCACAAACCACTGATCCTACACTTCCCATTCAGAAACCACTGATCCAAAACTTCACATTCACTCACCACTGATCCAACACTTCCCATTCACACATTACTGATACAACACATCCCCTTTCACACACCACTAATACAACACTTCCCCGTTCACACACCACAGAGACACTTCCCCGTTCACACACAACTGATCCAACACTTCCCATTCACCCACCACTGACCCTACACTTTACATTCACAAACCACTGATCTAACACTTCCCATTCACACCCCACTGATCCAACACTTCACATTCACACATTACTGATATAACACTTCCCCGTTCACACACCACTGATACAACACTTCCCCGTTCACACACCACTGATCCAACACATCCCATTCACGAACCACTGATCCTACACTTCCCATTCAGAAACCACTGATCCAACAATTCCCCGTTCACACACCACTGATACAACACTTTCCCGTTCACACAACACTGATCCAACACTTCCAACACACAAACCACTGATCCAGCACTTCACATTCACTCACCACTGACCCGACACTCCCCATTCACAAACCGCTGATCCAACAGTTCCCATTAACACACCACTGATCCAACAATTCACATTCACTCACCACTGATCCAACACTTCCCATTCACACACAACTGATCAAACACTTCCCATTCATACACCAATAATCCAACAGTTCCCGTTCACACTCCACCGATCCAAAACTTCTCATTCACACACAAATGATCCAACACTTCCCCATTCACACACCACTGACAAACCCATCACTTTCACTCACCAATAATCCAACACTTCCCCAGTTAAACACCTTTGCTCCAACACTACCCATTCACAAGCCAATGATCCAACACTTCCCATTCACACTCCACTGATCCAACCCTTCCCATTCACAAACCACTAATCCGACACTTCCCATTCACACACCACTGACCAACCCATCACTTTCGCTCACCAATAATCCAACACTTCCCCAGTTAAACACCTTTGCTCCAGCACTACCTATTCACACGCCAATGATCCAACACTTCCCATTCACACTCCACTGAACCAACCCTTCCCAATCACAGACCAAAAATCCAACACTTCCCCAGTCACAAACCACTGATCCAACACTTCCCATTCACACACCACTGATCCAACACTTCCCATTCACAAACCACTAATCCGACACTTCCCATTCACACATTACTGATACAAAACTTCTCCGTTCACACACCGCTGTTCCAACACATCCCAATCACAAACCACTGATCCAACACTTCCCATTCACACACCACTGATTCAACACTATCCCGTTCACACAGCAATGATCAAACAGTTCCGATTCACACACCACTGAGCCGACACTTCCCATTCACACACCACTGATCCAACACTTCCTAGTCACAAACCAATGATCCAACACTTCACATTCACTCACCACTGATCCAACACTTCCCACTCACACACAACTGATAGAACGCTTCCCCTTTCACACTCCACTGATACAACACTTCCACGTTCACACACCACTGATCCAACACACCCCATTCACAAACCACTGACCTGACAGTTCCCATTCACACACAACTGACCGGACACTTCCCATTCGCAAACCACTGAACCACACTTCAAATTCACACACCAGTAATCCGACACTTCCCATTCAGACACCTCTGACCGGACACATCCAATTCACAAACCTCTGGTCCAACACCTCCCATTCACACACGACTTAACCGACACGGCAAATTCACAAACAACTGTCTGAAACTTCCCATTCACACACCACTGATCCAACACTTCCCTTTCACACACCACTCATCCAAACCTTCCCAATACACAGACCACTGATCCTTGACTTCCCATTCACAAACTACTGATCCAACACAGCCCATTCACAATCCACTGATCCAACACTTCCCAATTCAAACACCGCTGATCCAAAAGTACCCATTCACAAAACACTGATCCAACAATTCCCCATACACACAACACTGATGCAACACTTCCCATTCATATACTACTGACCCGAAACTTCACATTCACCCACCATTGATCCAACACTACTCTAACCCACTCCACTGACCCGACACTTTCCATTCACAAACCACTGACCCAACTCTTCCCATTCACACACCACTGACCTGACATTTCCCATTCACACTCCACTGACCTGACACTTCCCATTCACACACAACTGATCCCACACTTCCCTTTCACAAACCACTGAACCCACACTTCCTATTCACACACCACATATCCAACTCATCCGCATTCACACACCACTGATCCAACCCTTCCCAATACACAGACCACTGATCCTTGACTTCCCATGCACAAAGCACTGATCCAACACTTCCCATTCACACACCACTGATCCAACAGTTCCCATTCACAAAACACCTGATCCAACAATTCCCCATACGCACAACACTGATGCAACACTTCCCATTCATATACTACTGACCCGAAACTTCATATTCACCCACCATTGATACAACACTTCTCAAACCCACTTCACTGACCCGACACTTCCCATTCACAAAACACTGACCCAACTCTTCCCATTCACGAACCACTGTCCGACACATCCCATTCACACACCACTGACCAAACACTTCCCATTCACACACCACTAATCCAACACTCCCCATTCACATACAACTGATGCAACACGTCCCATTCACAAACCACTGACCTGACAGTTCCCATTCACACACAACTGACCGGACACTTCCCATTCACAAACCACTGAACCCACACTTCCCATTCACACACCTGTAATCCGACACTTCCCATTCAGACACCTCTGACCCGACACATCCAATTCACAAACCACTGGTCCAACATTTCCCATTCACACACGACATAACCGACACGACACATTCACAAACAACTGTCCGAAACTTCCCCTTCACACTCCACTGACCCGACACTTCCCATACACAAACCACTTACCTGACAGTTCCCTTTCACACACCACTGACACGACACTTCCCATTCACAAACCACTGAACCCACATTTCCCATTCACACACCACTGATCCAACACTTCCCAATTCACACACCTCTGATCCAACACTTCCCAATTCACACACGACTGATCCAACACTTCCCAATTCACAGACCACTGATCCAACACTTCCCAATTCACACACCACTGATCCAACACGTTCCATTCACAAACCACTGACCCGACTCTTTCCATTCACATACCACTGATCCGACACTTCCCATTCACATACCAATGAACAGACTCGTCTCATTCACAAACTACTGACCCGACGCTTCCCATTCACCAATCACTGAACCCACACTTCCTATTCACGCACCACAGATCGAACTCATCCGCATTCACACACCACTGATCCAACCCTTCCAAATTCACAGACCACTGATCCTTGACTTCCCATTCACAAACCATTGATAAAACACATCCCATTCACAAACCACTGACCTGACACCTCCCATTCACACACCACTGATCCAACACTTCCCATTCACACACCCGTAATCCGACACTTCCCATTCAGACACCTCTAAACCGACACTTCCCTTTCACCAACCACTGATCGAACACGTCCCATTCACAAACCATTGAACTGACAGTTCCCATTCACGCGCCAAATACCCAACACTTCCAATCACAGGCCACTGTCCAGACACTTCCCATTCACAAACCACTGATCGAACACTCTCCATTCACAGACCACTGATCCCACACTTCCCAATCACACATCACTGATCCAACACTTCCCAGTTCACAGACCACTGATCCAACAATTCCCAATTCACACACCACTGATCCAACACATCCCATTCACAAACCAGTGATCCAACACTCAACATTCAGAAACCACTGATCCAAAACTTTCCAATTAACACACCGCTGCTCCAACTCTTCCCCATTTACACAACACTGATACAACGCTTCCCATTCATATCCTACTGACCTGAAATTTCCCATTCATACACCACTGTCCGACACTTCCCATTCACACCCCACTGACCCGACACTTCCCATTCACAAACCACTGTCCGACACATCCCATTCACACACCACTGACCAAACACTTTCCATTCACACACCGCTAATCCAACACTCCCCATTCACACACCACTGATGCAACACGTCCCATTCACAAGCCACTGACCTGACAGTTCCCATTCACACACAACTGACCGGACAGTTCCCATTCACAAACCACTGAACCCACACTTCCCATTCACTCACCTGTAATCCGAAACTTCCCATTCAGACACCTCTGACCCGACACATCCAATTCACAAACCACTGGTCCAAACATTTCCCATTCACACACGACATAACCGACACGACACATTCACAAACAACTGTCCGAAACTTCCCCTTCACACTCCACTGACCCGACACTTCCCATACACAAACCACTCACCTGACAGTTCCCTTTCACACAACACTGACACGACACTTCCCATTCACAAACCACTGAACCCACACTTCCTATTCACGCACCACAGATCCAACTCATCCGCATTCACACACCACTGATCCAACACAACCCATTCACAAACCACTGATCCCACACTTCCCTTTCACACACCACTGATCCAACCCTTCGCAATTCACAGACCTCTGATCCTTGACTTCCCATTCACAAACCACTGATCCAAAAGTACCCATTCACAAGCCGCTGATCCAACACTTCCTCATATACTCAACACTGATGCAACACTTCCCATTCATATACTTCTGACCCGAAACTTCACATACACCCACCATTGATCCAACATTTCTCAATCCCACTCCACAGACCGGACACTTCCCATTCAGACACCTCTAAACCGACTCTTCCCATTCACCAACAACTGATCCAACAATTCCCCATACACGCAACTCTGATGCAACACTTTCCATTCATATACTACTGACACGAAACTTCACTTTCACCCACCATTGATCCAACACTTCTCAGTCCCACTCCACATAACCAACATTTCCCATTCACAAACATGTGACAGGAACTTCCCATTCACACGCCACTGATCCAACACTTCCCAATTCACACACCACTGATCGAACACGTCCCTTTGACACACCACTGATCCAACCCTTCCCAATACACAGACCACTGATCCTTGACTTCCCATTCACAAACCACTGATCCAACACTGCCCATTCACAAACCACTGATCCAACACTTCCCAATTCAAACACCGCTGATCTAACAGTACCCATTCACAAACCACTGATGCAACAATTCCCCATACACACAACACTGATGCAACACATCCCATACATATACTACTGAACCGAAACTTCACATTCACTCACCATTGATCCAACACATCTCAAACCCACTCCACTGACCCGACACTTCCCATTCACAAACCACTGACCCAACTCTTCCCATTCACACACCACTGACCTGACACTTCCCATTCACACTCCATTGACCTGACACTTCCCATTCACACTCCACTGATCCCACACTTCCCATTCACAAACCACTGAACCCACACTTCCTATTCACACACCACCTATCCAACGCATCCGCATTCACACACCACTGATCCAACCCTTCCCAAATCACAAACCACTGGTCCAACATTTCCCATTCACACACGACATAACCGACACGACACATTCACAAACAACTGTCCGAAACTTCCCCTTCACACTCCACTGACCCGACACTTCCCATACACAAACCACTGAACCCACATTTCCCATTCACACACCACTGATCCAACACTTCCCAATTCACACACCTCTGATCCAACACTTCCCTTTCACACACCACTGATCCAACCCTTCCCAATACACAGACCACTGATCCTTGACTTCCCATGCACAAACCACTAATCCAACACTGCCCATTCACAAACCACTGATTCAACACTTCCTAATTCACACACCACTGATCCAACAGTCCCCATTCACAAAACACCTGACCCAACAATTCCCCATACACACAACACTGATGCAACTCGTTCCATTCATATACTACTGACCCGAAACTTCACATTCACCCACCATTGATCCAACACTTCTCAGTCCCACTCCACATAACCGACATTTCCCATTCACAAACATGTGTCCGGAACTTCCCATTCACACACCACTTTCCGACACGTCCCATTCACAAACCACCGACCCCACTCTTCACATTCACACATAACTAATCCAACAATTCCCAATCACCAACACTGTCCCGACACATCCCATTCACAAACCACTGATCCCACACTTCCCATTCACAAACCACTGAACCCACACTTCCTATTCACGTACCACAGATCCAACTCATCCGCATTCACAAACTCACTGATCCAACACTACCCATTCACAAACCACTGATCCCACACTTCCCTTTCACACACCACTGATCCAACCCTTCGCAATTCACAGACCACTGATCCTTGACTTCCCATGCACAAACCACTAATCCAACACTGCCCATTCACAAACCACTGATCCAACACTTCCCAATTCACACACCACTGATCCAACAGTCCCCATTCACAAAACACCTGATCCAACAATTCCCCATACACACAACTCTGATGCAACACTTCCCATTCATATCCTACTGACCTGAAACTTCCCATTCATATACCACTGTCCGACACTTCCCATTCACACCCCACTGACCCGACACTTCCCATTCACAAACCACTGTCCAACACATCCCATTCACACACCACTGACCAAACACTTTCCATTCACACACCGCTAATCCAACACTCCCCATTTACACACCACTGATGCAACACGTCCCATTCAGAAACCACTGACCTGACAGTTCCCATTCACACACAACTGACCGGACACTTCCCATTCACAAACCACTGAACCCACACTTCCCATTCACACACCTGTAATCCGAAACTTCCCATTCAGACACCTCTGACCCGACAGATCCAATTCACAAACCACTGGTCCAACACCTCCCATTCACACACGACATAACCGACACGACACATTCACAAACAACTGTCCGAAACTTCCCCTTCACACTCCACTGACCCGACACATCCCATTCACAAACCACTGACCTGACAGTTCCCATTCACACACAACTGACCCGACACATCCCATTCACACACCACTGATCCAACACTGCCCAATTAACACACGACTGATCCATCCCTTCCCAATTCACACACCACTGATCCAACACTTCCCTTTCACACACCACTGATCCAACCCTTCCCAATACACAGACCACTGATCCTTGACTTCCGATGCACAAACCACTAATCCAACACTGCCCATTCACAAACCACTGATCCAACACTTCCCAATTCACACACCACTGATCCAACAGTCCCCATTCACAAAACACCTGATCCAACAATTCCCCATACACACAACACTGATGAAACTCGTTCCATTCATATACTACTGACCCGAAACTTCACATTCACCCACCATTGATCCAACACTTCTCAGTCCCACTCCACATAACCGACATTTCCCATTCACAAACATGTGTCCGGAACTTCCCATTCACACACCACTTTCCGACACGTCCCATTCACAAACCACCGACCCCACTCTTCACATTCAGACATAACTAATCCAACAATTCCCAATCACCAACACTGTCCCGACACATCCCATTCACAAACCACTGATCCCACACTTCCCATTCACAAACCACTGAACCCACACTTCCTATTCACGTACCACAGAAACAACTCATCCGCATTCACAAACTCACTGATCCAACACTACCCATTCACAAACCACTGATCCCACACTTCCCTTTCACACACCACTGATCCAACCCTTCGCAATTCACAGACCACTGATCCTTGACTTCCCATGCACAAACCACTAATCCAACACTGCCCATTCACAAACCACTGATCCAACACTTCCCAATTCACACACCACTGATCCAACAGTCCCCATTCACAAAACACCTGATCCAACAATTCCCCATACACACAACTCTGATGCAACACTTTCCATTCATATACTACTGACCCGAAACTTCACTTTCACCCACCATTGATCCAACACTTCTCAGTCCCACTCCACATAACCAACATTTCCCATTCACAAACATGTGACAGGAACTTCCCATTCACACGCCACTGATCCAACACTTCCCAATTCACACACCACTGATCGAACACGTCCCTTTGACACACCACTGATCCAACCCTTCCCAATACACAGACCACTGATCCTTGACTTCCCATTCACAAACCACTGATCCAACACTGCCCATTCACAAACCACTGATCCAACACTTCCCAATTCAAACACCGCTGATCCAACAGTACCCATTCACAAACCACTGATGCAACAATTCCCCATACACACAACACTGATGCAACACTTCCCATTCATATACTACTGACCCGAAACTTCATATTCACCCACCATTGATACAACACTTCTCAAACCCACTTCACTGACCCGACACTTCCCATTCACAAAACACTGACCCAACTCTTCCCATTCACGAACCACTGTCCGACACATCCCATTCACACACCACTGACCAAACACTTCCCATTCACACACCACTAATCCAACACTCCCCATTCACATACAACTGATGCAACACGTCCCATTCACAAACCACTGACCTGACAGTTCCCATTCACACACAACTGACCGGACACTTCCCATTCACAAACCACTGAACCCACACTTCCCATTCACACACCTGTAATCCGACACTTCCCATTCAGACACCTCTGACCCGACACATCCAATTCACAAACCACTGGTCCAACATTTCCCATTCACACACGACATAACCGACACGACACATTCACAAACAACTGTCCGAAACTTCCCCTTCACACTCCACTGACCCGACACTTCCCATACACAAACCACTTACCTGACAGTTCCCTTTCACACACCACTGACACGACACTTCCCATTCACAAACCACTGAACCCACATTTCCCATTCACACACCACTGATCCAACACTTCCCAATTCACACACCTCTGATCCAACACTTCCCAATTCACACACGACTGATCCAACACTTCCCAATTCACAGACCACTGATCCAACACTTCCCAATTCACACACCACTGATCCAACACGTTCCATTCACAAACCACTGACCCGACTCTTTCCATTCACATACCACTGATCCGACACTTCCCATTCACATACCAATGAACAGACTCGTCTCATTCACAAACTACTGACCCGACGCTTCCCATTCACCAATCACTGAACCCACACTTCCTATTCACGCACCACAGATCCAACTCATCCGCATTCACACACCACTGATCCAACCCTTCCAAATTCACAGACCACTGATCCTTGACTTCCCATTCACAAACCATTGATAAAACACATCCCATTCACAAACCACTGACCTGACACCTCCCATTCACACACCACTGATCCAACACTTCCCATTCACACACCCGTAATCCGACACTTCCCATTCAGACACCTCTAAACCGACACTTCCCTTTCACCAACCACTGATCGAACACGTCCCATTCACAAACCATTGAACTGACAGTTCCCATTCACGCGCCAAATACCCAACACTTCCAATCACAGGCCACTGTCCAGACACTTCCCATTCACAAACCACTGATCGAACACTCTCCATTCACAGACCACTGATCCCACACTTCCCAATCACACATCACTGATCCAACACTTCCCAGTTCACAGACCACTGATCCAACAATTCCCAATTCACACACCACTGATCCAACACATCCCATTCACAAACCAGTGATCCAACACTCAACATTCAGAAACCACTGATCCAAAACTTTCCAATTAACACACCGCTGCTCCAACTCTTCCCCATTTACACAACACTGATACAACGCTTCCCATTCATATCCTACTGACCTGAAATTTCCCATTCATACACCACTGTCCGACACTTCCCATTCACACCCCACTGACCCGACACTTCCCATTCACAAACCACTGTCCGACACATCCCATTCACACACCACTGACCAAACACTTTCCATTCACACACCGCTAATCCAACACTCCCCATTCACACACCACTGATGCAACACGTCCCATTCACAAGCCACTGACCTGACACTTCCCATTCACACACAACTGACCGGACAGTTCCCATTCACAAACCACTGAACCCACACTTCCCATTCACTCACCTGTAATCCGAAACTTCCCATTCAGACACCTCTGACCCGACACATCCAATTCACAAACCACTGGTCCAAACATTTCCCATTCACACACGACATAACCGACACGACACATTCACAAACAACTGTCCGAAACTTCCCCTTCACACTCCACTGACCCGACACTTCCCATACACAAACCACTCACCTGACAGTTCCCTTTCACACAACACTGACACGACACTTCCCATTCACAAACCACTGAACCCACACTTCCTATTCACGCACCACAGATCCAACTCATCCGCATTCACACACCACTGATCCAACACAACCCATTCACAAACCACTGATCCCACACTTCCCTTTCACACACCACTGATCCAACCCTTCGCAATTCACAGACCACTGATCCTTGACTTCCCATTCACAAACCACTGATCCAAAAGTACCCATTCACAAGCCGCTGATCCAACACTTCCTCATATACTCAACACTGATGCAACACTTCCCATTCATATACTTCTGACCCGAAACTTCACATACACCCACCATTGATCCAACATTTCTCAATCCCACTCCACAGACCGGACACTTCCCATTCAGACACCTCTAA
Source organism: Hypanus sabinus (assembly GCF_030144855.1). Classification (NCBI taxonomy): domain Eukaryota; kingdom Metazoa; phylum Chordata; class Chondrichthyes; order Myliobatiformes; family Dasyatidae; genus Hypanus; species Hypanus sabinus. The sequence continues at coordinate 182,844 of NW_026779928.1, forward strand.
ACCGACTCTTCCCATTCACCAACAACTGATCCAACAATTCCCCATACACGCAACTCTGATGCAACACTTTCCATTCATATACTACTGACACGAAACTTCACTTTCACCCACCATTGATCCAACACTTCTCAGTCCCACTCCACATAACCAACATTTCCCATTCACAAACATGTGACAGGAACTTCCCATTCACACGCCACTGATCCAACACTTCCCAATTCACACACCACTGATCGAACACGTCCCTTTGACACACCACTGATCCAACCCTTCCCAATACACAGACCACTGATCCTTGACTTCCCATTCACAAACCACTGATCCAACACTGCCCATTCACAAACCACTGATCCAACACTTCCCAATTCAAACACCGCTGATCTAACAGTACCCATTCACAAACCACTGATGCAACAATTCCCCATACACACAACACTGATGCAACACATCCCATACATATACTACTGAACCGAAACTTCACATTCACTCACCATTGATCCAACACATCTCAAACCCACTCCACTGACCCGACACTTCCCATTCACAAACCACTGACCCAACTCTTCCCATTCACACACCACTGACCTGACACTTCCCATTCACACTCCATTGACCTGACACTTCCCATTCACACTCCACTGATCCCACACTTCCCATTCACAAACCACTGAACCCACACTTCCTATTCACACACCACCTATCCAACGCATCCGCATTCACACACCACTGATCCAACCCTTCCCAAATCACAAACCACTGGTCCAACATTTCCCATTCACACACGACATAACCGACACGACACATTCACAAACAACTGTCCGAAACTTCCCCTTCACACTCCACTGACCCGACACTTCCCATACACAAACCACTGAACCCACATTTCCCATTCACACACCACTGATCCAACACTTCCCAATTCACACACCTCTGATCCAACACTTCCCTTTCACACACCACTGATCCAACCCTTCCCAATACACAGACCACTGATCCTTGACTTCCCATGCACAAACCACTAATCCAACACTGCCCATTCACAAACCACTGATTCAACACTTCCTAATTCACACACCACTGATCCAACAGTCCCCATTCACAAAACACCTGACCCAACAATTCCCCATACACACAACACTGATGCAACTCGTTCCATTCATATACTACTGACCCGAAACTTCACATTCACCCACCATTGATCCAACACTTCTCAGTCCCACTCCACATAACCGACATTTCCCATTCACAAACATGTGTCCGGAACTTCCCATTCACACACCACTTTCCGACACGTCCCATTCACAAACCACCGACCCCACTCTTCACATTCACACATAACTAATCCAACAATTCCCAATCACCAACACTGTCCCGACACATCCCATTCACAAACCACTGATCCCACACTTCCCATTCACAAACCACTGAACCCACACTTCCTATTCACGTACCACAGATCCAACTCATCCGCATTCACAAACTCACTGATCCAACACTACCCATTCACAAACCACTGATCCCACACTTCCCTTTCACACACCACTGATCCAACCCTTCGCAATTCACAGACCACTGATCCTTGACTTCCCATGCACAAACCACTAATCCAACACTGCCCATTCACAAACCACTGATCCAACACTTCCCAATTCACACACCACTGATCCAACAGTCCCCATTCACAAAACACCTGATCCAACAATTCCCCATACACACAACTCTGATGCAACACTTCCCATTCATATCCTACTGACCTGAAACTTCCCATTCATATACCACTGTCCGACACTTCCCATTCACACCCCACTGACCCGACACTTCCCATTCACAAACCACTGTCCAACACATCCCATTCACACACCACTGACCAAACACTTTCCATTCACACACCGCTAATCCAACACTCCCCATTTACACACCACTGATGCAACACGTCCCATTCAGAAACCACTGACCTGACAGTTCCCATTCACACACAACTGACCGGACACTTCCCATTCACAAACCACTGAACCCACACTTCCCATTCACACACCTGTAATCCGAAACTTCCCATTCAGACACCTCTGACCCGACAGATCCAATTCACAAACCACTGGTCCAACACCTCCCATTCACACACGACATAACCGACACGACACATTCACAAACAACTGTCCGAAACTTCCCCTTCACACTCCACTGACCCGACACATCCCATTCACAAACCACTGACCTGACAGTTCCCATTCACACACAACTGACCCGACACATCCCATTCACACACCACTGATCCAACACTGCCCAATTAACACACGACTGATCCATCCCTTCCCAATTCACACACCACTGATCCAACACTTCCCTTTCACACACCACTGATCCAACCCTTCCCAATACACAGACCACTGATCCTTGACTTCCGATGCACAAACCACTAATCCAACACTGCCCATTCACAAACCACTGATCCAACACTTCCCAATTCACACACCACTGATCCAACAGTCCCCATTCACAAAACACCTGATCCAACAATTCCCCATACACACAACACTGATGAAACTCGTTCCATTCATATACTACTGACCCGAAACTTCACATTCACCCACCATTGATCCAACACTTCTCAGTCCCACTCCACATAACCGACATTTCCCATTCACAAACATGTGTCCGGAACTTCCCATTCACACACCACTTTCCGACACGTCCCATTCACAAACCACCGACCCCACTCTTCACATTCAGACATAACTAATCCAACAATTCCCAATCACCAACACTGTCCCGACACATCCCATTCACAAACCACTGATCCCACACTTCCCATTCACAAACCACTGAACCCACACTTCCTATTCACGTACCACAGAAACAACTCATCCGCATTCACAAACTCACTGATCCAACACTACCCATTCACAAACCACTGATCCCACACTTCCCTTTCACACACCACTGATCCAACCCTTCGCAATTCACAGACCACTGATCCTTGACTTCCCATGCACAAACCACTAATCCAACACTGCCCATTCACAAACCACTGATCCAACACTTCCCTATTCACACACCACTGATCCAACAGTCCCCATTCACAAAACACCTGATCCAACAATTCCCCATACACACAACTCTGATGCAACACTTTCCATTCATATACTACTGACCCGAAACTTCACTTTCACCCACCATTGATCCAACACTTCTCAGTCCCACTCCACATAACCAACATTTCCCATTCACAAACATGTGACAGGAACTTCCCATTCACACGCCACTGATCCAACACTTCCCAATTCACACACCACTGATCGAACACGTCCCTTTGACACACCACTGATCCAACCCTTCCCAATACACAGACCACTGATCCTTGACTTCCCATTCACAAACCACTGATCCAACACTGCCCATTCACAAACCACTGATCCAACACTTCCCAATTCAAACACCGCTGATCCAACAGTACCCATTCACAAACCACTGATGCAACAATTCCCCATACACACAACACTGATGCAACACATCCCGTACATATACTACTGAACCGAAACTTCACATTCACTCACCATTGATCCAACACATCTCAAACCCACTCCACTGACCCGACACTTCCCATTCACAAACCACTGACCCAACTCTTCCCATTCACACACCACTGACCTGACACTTCCCATTCACACTCCACTGATCCCACACTTCCCATTCACAAACCACTGAACCCACACTTCCTATTCACACACCACCTATCCAACTCATCCGCATTCACACACCACTGATCCAACCCTTCCCAAATCACAAACCACTGGTCCAACATTTCCCATTCACACACGACATAACCGACACGACACATTCACAAACAACTGTCCGAAACGTCCCCTTCACACTCCACTGACCCGACACTTCCCATACACAAACCACTCACCTGACAGTTCCCTTTCACACAACACTGACACGACACTTCCCATTCACAAACCACTAAACCCACGTTTCCCATTCACACACCACTGATCCAACACTTCCCTTTCACACACCACTGATCCAACCCTTCCCAATACACAGACCACTGATCCTTGACTTCCCATGCACAAACCACTAATCCAACACTGCCCATTCACAAACCACTGATCCAACACTTCCCAATTCACACACCACTGATCCAACAGCCCCCATTCACAAAACACCTGATCCAACAATTCCCCATACACACAACAATGATGCAACACTTTCCATTCATATACTACTGACCCGAAACTTCACTTTCACCCACCATTGATCCAACACTTCTCAAACCCACTCCACTGACCCGACACTTCCCAATCACAAAACACTGACCCAACTCTTCCCATTCACACACCACAGATCCAACACTTCCCATTCACACACCCGTCATCCGACACTTCCCATTTAGGCACCTCTGAACCGACACTTCACATTCACCAATCACTGATCCAACACGTCCCATTCACAAACCACTGAACTGACAGTTCCCATTCACGCACCAATGACCCAACACTTCCAATCACAGGCCACTGTCCAGACACTTCCCATTCACAAACCACTGATCCGACACTCTCCATTCACAAACCACTGATCCCACACTTCCCATTCACACATCACTGATCCAACACTTCCCAGTTCACAGACTACTGATCCAACACTTCCCAATTCACACACCACTGATCCAACACTTCCCAATTCACACAGCACTGATCGAACACTTCCCTTTCACACACCACTGATCCCACACTTCCCATTCACAAACCACTGAACCCACACTTCCTATTCACGCACCACAGATCCAACTCATCCGCATTCACAAACCACTGATCCAACACTACCCATTCACACACCACTGATCCAACGCTTCGCAATTCACAGACCACTGATCCTTGACTTCCCATTCACAAACCACTGATCCAAAAGTACCCATTCACAAACCGCTGATCCAACACTTCCTCATATACACAACACTGACGCAACACTTCCCATTCATATACTTCTGACCCGAAACTTCACATACACCCACCATTGATCCAACATTTCTCAATCCCACTCCACAGACCGTACACTTCCCATTCAGACACTTCTAAACCGACACTTCCCATTCACCAACCACTGATCCAACACGTCCCATTCACAAACCATTGAACTGACAGTTCCCATTCACGCACCAATGACCCAACACTTCCAATCACAGGCCACTGTCCCGACACTTCCCATTCACAAAGCACTGATCCGACACTCTCCATTCACAGTCCACTGATCCCACACTTCCCAATTAACACACCACTGCTCCAACTCTTCCCCATTTACACAACACTGATACAACACTTCCCATTCATATCCTACTGACCCGAAACTTCCCATTCATACACCACTGACCAAACACATCCCATTCACACACCATTAATCCAACACTTCCCATTCACACACCACTGATGCACCACGACCCATTCACAAACCACTGACCTGACAGTTCCCATTCACCAACCACTGATCCAACACGTACCATTCACAAACCACTGAACTGACAGTTCCCATTCACGCACCAATGACCCAACACTTCCAATCACAGGCCACTGTCCAGACACTTCCCATTCACAAACCACTGATCCGACACTCTCCATTCACAAACCACTGATCCCACACTTCCCATTCACACATCACTGATCCAACACTTCCCAGTTCACAGACCACTGATCCAACACTTCCCAATTCACACACCACTGATCCAACACGTCCCATTCACAAACCACTGACCCGACTCTTCCCATTCACAAACCACTGAACCCACATTTCCCATTCACACACCACTGATCCAACACTTCCCAATTCACACACCTCTGATCCAACACTTCCCTTTCACACACCACTGATCCAACCCTTCCCAATACACAGACCACTGATCCTTGACTTCCCATGCACAAACCACTAATCCAACACTGCCCATTCACAAACCACTGATTCAACACTTCCTAATTCACACACCACTGATCCAACAGTCCCCATTCACAAAACACCTGACCCAACAATTCCCCATACACACAACACTGATGCAACTCGTTCCATTCATATACTACTGACCCGAAACTTCACATTCACCCACCATTGATCCAACACTTCTCAGTCCCACTCCACATAACCGACATTTCCCATTCACAAACATGTGTCCGGAACTTCCCATTCACACACCACTTTCCGACACGTCCCATTCACAAACCACCGACCCCACTCTTCACATTCACACATAACTAATCCAACAATTCCCAATCACCAACACTGTCCCGACACATCCCATTCACAAACCACTGATCCCACACTTCCCATTCACAAACCACTGAACCCACACTTCCTATTCACGCACCACAGATCCAACTCATCCGCATTCACACACCACTGATCCAACACAACCCATTCACAAACCACTGATCCCACACTTCCCTTTCACACACCACTGATCCAACCCTTCGCAATTCACAGACCACTGATCCTTGACTTCCCATTCACAAACCACTGATCCAAAAGTACCCATTCACAAGCCGCTGATCCAACACTTCCTCATATACTCAACACTGATGCAACACTTCCCATTCATATACTTCTGACCCGAAACTTCACATACACCCACCATTGATCCAACATTTCTCAATCCCACTCCACAGACCGGACACTTCCCATTCAGACACCTCTAAACCGACTCTTCCCATTCACCAACAACTGATCCAACAATTCCCCATACACGCAACTCTGATGCAACACTTTCCATTCATATACTACTGACACGAAACTTCACTTTCACCCACCATTGATCCAACACTTCTCAGTCCCACTCCACATAACCAACATTTCCCATTCACAAACATGTGACAGGAACTTCCCATTCACACGCCACTGATCCAACACTTCCCAATTCACACACCACTGATCGAACACGTCCCTTTGACACACCACTGATCCAACCCTTCCCAATACACAGACCACTGATCCTTGACTTCCCATTCACAAACCACTGATCCAACACTGCCCATTCACAAACCACTGATCCAACACTTCCCAATTCAAACACCGCTGATCTAACAGTACCCATTCACAAACCACTGATGCAACAATTCCCCATACACACAACACTGATGCAACACATCCCATACATATACTACTGAACCGAAACTTCACATTCACTCACCATTGATCCAACACATCTCAAACCCACTCCACTGACCCGACACTTCCCATTCACAAACCACTGACCCAACTCTTCCCATTCACACACCACTGACCTGACACTTCCCATTCACACTCCATTGACCTGACACTTCCCATTCACACTCCACTGATCCCACACTTCCCATTCACAAACCACTGAACCCACACTTCCTATTCACACACCACCTATCCAACGCATCCGCATTCACACACCACTGATCCAACCCTTCCCAAATCACAAACCACTGGTCCAACATTTCCCATTCACACACGACATAACCGACACGACACATTCACAAACAACTGTCCGAAACTTCCCCTTCACACTCCACTGACCCGACACTTCCCATACACAAACCACTGAACCCACATTTCCCATTCACACACCACTGATCCAACACTTCCCAATTCACACACCTCTGATCCAACACTTCCCTTTCACACACCACTGATCCAACCCTTCCCAATACACAGACCACTGATCCTTGACTTCCCATGCACAAACCACTAATCCAACACTGCCCATTCACAAACCACTGATTCAACACTTCCTAATTCACACACCACTGATCCAACAGTCCCCATTCACAAAACACCTGACCCAACAATTCCCCATACACACAACACTGATGCAACTCGTTCCATTCATATACTACTGACCCGAAACTTCACATTCACCCACCATTGATCCAACACTTCTCAGTCCCACTCCACATAACCGACATTTCCCATTCACAAACATGTGTCCGGAACTTCCCATTCACACACCACTTTCCGACACGTCCCATTCACAAACCACCGACCCCACTCTTCACATTCACACATAACTAATCCAACAATTCCCAATCACCAACACTGTCCCGACACATCCCATTCACAAACCACTGATCCCACACTTCCCATTCACAAACCACTGAACCCACACTTCCTATTCACGTACCACAGATCCAACTCATCCGCATTCACAAACTCACTGATCCAACACTACCCATTCACAAACCACTGATCCCACACTTCCCTTTCACACACCACTGATCCAACCCTTCGCAATTCACAGACCACTGATCCTTGACTTCCCATGCACAAACCACTAATCCAACACTGCCCATTCACAAACCACTGATCCAACACTTCCCAATTCACACACCACTGATCCAACAGTCCCCATTCACAAAACACCTGATCCAACAATTCCCCATACACACAACTCTGATGCAACACTTCCCATTCATATCCTACTGACCTGAAACTTCCCATTCATATACCACTGTCCGACACTTCCCATTCACACCCCACTGACCCGACACTTCCCATTCACAAACCACTGTCCAACACATCCCATTCACACACCACTGACCAAACACTTTCCATTCACACACCGCTAATCCAACACTCCCCATTTACACACCACTGATGCAACACGTCCCATTCAGAAACCACTGACCTGACAGTTCCCATTCACACACAACTGACCGGACACTTCCCATTCACAAACCACTGAACCCACACTTCCCATTCACACACCTGTAATCCGAAACTTCCCATTCAGACACCTCTGACCCGACAGATCCAATTCACAAACCACTGGTCCAACACCTCCCATTCACACACGACATAACCGACACGACACATTCACAAACAACTGTCCGAAACTTCCCCTTCACACTCCACTGACCCGACACATCCCATTCACAAACCACTGACCTGACAGTTCCCATTCACACACAACTGACCCGACACATCCCATTCACACACCACTGATCCAACACTGCCCAATTAACACACGACTGATCCATCCCTTCCCAATTCACACACCACTGATCCAACACTTCCCTTTCACACACCACTGATCCAACCCTTCCCAATACACAGACCACTGATCCTTGACTTCCGATGCACAAACCACTAATCCAACACTGCCCATTCACAAACCACTGATCCAACACTTCCCAATTCACACACCACTGATCCAACAGTCCCCATTCACAAAACACCTGATCCAACAATTCCCCATACACACAACACTGATGAAACTCGTTCCATTCATATACTACTGACCCGAAACTTCACATTCACCCACCATTGATCCAACACTTCTCAGTCCCACTCCACATAACCGACATTTCCCATTCACAAACATGTGTCCGGAACTTCCCATTCACACACCACTTTCCGACACGTCCCATTCACAAACCACCGACCCCACTCTTCACATTCAGACATAACTAATCCAACAATTCCCAATCACCAACACTGTCCCGACACATCCCATTCACAAACCACTGATCCCACACTTCCCATTCACAAACCACTGAACCCACACTTCCTATTCACGTACCACAGAAACAACTCATCCGCATTCACAAACTCACTGATCCAACACTACCCATTCACAAACCACTGATCCCACACTTCCCTTTCACACACCACTGATCCAACCCTTCGCAATTCACAGACCACTGATCCTTGACTTCCCATGCACAAACCACTAATCCAACACTGCCCATTCACAAACCACTGATCCAACACTTCCCTATTCACACACCACTGATCCAACAGTCCCCATTCACAAAACACCTGATCCAACAATTCCCCATACACACAACTCTGATGCAACACTTTCCATTCATATACTACTGACCCGAAACTTCACTTTCACCCACCATTGATCCAACACTTCTCAGTCCCACTCCACATAACCAACATTTCCCATTCACAAACATGTGACAGGAACTTCCCATTCACACGCCACTGATCCAACACTTCCCAATTCACACACCACTGATCGAACACGTCCCTTTGACACACCACTGATCCAACCCTTCCCAATACACAGACCACTGATCCTTGACTTCCCATTCACAAACCACTGATCCAACACTGCCCATTCACAAACCACTGATCCAACACTTCCCAATTCAAACACCGCTGATCCAACAGTACCCATTCACAAACCACTGATGCAACAATTCCCCATACACACAACACTGATGCAACACATCCCGTACATATACTACTGAACCGAAACTTCACATTCACTCACCATTGATCCAACACATCTCAAACCCACTCCACTGACCCGACACTTCCCATTCACAAACCACTGACCCAACTCTTCCCATTCACACACCACTGACCTGACACTTCCCATTCACACTCCACTGATCCCACACTTCCCATTCACAAACCACTGAACCCACACTTCCTATTCACACACCACCTATCCAACTCATCCGCATTCACACACCACTGATCCAACCCTTCCCAAATCACAAACCACTGGTCCAACATTTCCCATTCACACACGACATAACCGACACGACACATTCACAAACAACTGTCCGAAACGTCCCCTTCACACTCCACTGACCCGACACTTCCCATACACAAACCACTCACCTGACAGTTCCCTTTCACACAACACTGACACGACACTTCCCATTCACAAACCACTAAACCCACGTTTCCCATTCACACACCACTGATCCAACACTTCCCTTTCACACACCACTGATCCAACCCTTCCCAATACACAGACCACTGATCCTTGACTTCCCATGCACAAACCACTAATCCAACACTGCCCATTCACAAACCACTGATCCAACACTTCCCAATTCACACACCACTGATCCAACAGCCCCCATTCACAAAACACCTGATCCAACAATTCCCCATACACACAACAATGATGCAACACTTTCCATTCATATACTACTGACCCGAAACTTCACTTTCACCCACCATTGATCCAACACTTCTCAAACCCACTCCACTGACCCGACACTTCCCAATCACAAAACACTGACCCAACTCTTCCCATTCACACACCACAGATCCAACACTTCCCATTCACACACCCGTCATCCGACACTTCCCATTTAGGCACCTCTGAACCGACACTTCACATTCACCAATCACTGATCCAACACGTCCCATTCACAAACCACTGAACTGACAGTTCCCATTCACGCACCAATGACCCAACACTTCCAATCACAGGCCACTGTCCAGACACTTCCCATTCACAAACCACTGATCCGACACTCTCCATTCACAAACCACTGATCCCACACTTCCCATTCACACATCACTGATCCAACACTTCCCAGTTCACAGACTACTGATCCAACACTTCCCAATTCACACACCACTGATCCAACACTTCCCAATTCACACAGCACTGATCGAACACTTCCCTTTCACACACCACTGATCCCACACTTCCCATTCACAAACCACTGAACCCACACTTCCTATTCACGCACCACAGATCCAACTCATCCGCATTCACAAACCACTGATCCAACACTACCCATTCACACACCACTGATCCAACGCTTCGCAATTCACAGACCACTGATCCTTGACTTCCCATTCACAAACCACTGATCCAAAAGTACCCATTCACAAACCGCTGATCCAACACTTCCTCATATACACAACACTGACGCAACACTTCCCATTCATATACTTCTGACCCGAAACTTCACATACACCCACCATTGATCCAACATTTCTCAATCCCACTCCACAGACCGTACACTTCCCATTCAGACACTTCTAAACCGACACTTCCCATTCACCAACCACTGATCCAACACGTCCCATTCACAAACCATTGAACTGACAGTTCCCATTCACGCACCAATGACCCAACACTTCCAATCACAGGCCACTGTCCCGACACTTCCCATTCACAAAGCACTGATCCGACACTCTCCATTCACAGTCCACTGATCCCACACTTCCCAATTAACACACCACTGCTCCAACTCTTCCCCATTTACACAACACTGATACAACACTTCCCATTCATATCCTACTGACCCGAAACTTCCCATTCATACACCACTGACCAAACACATCCCATTCACACACCATTAATCCAACACTTCCCATTCACACACCACTGATGCACCACGACCCATTCACAAACCACTGACCTGACAGTTCCCATTCACCAACCACTGATCCAACACGTACCATTCACAAACCACTGAACTGACAGTTCCCATTCACGCACCAATGACCCAACACTTCCAATCACAGGCCACTGTCCAGACACTTCCCATTCACAAACCACTGATCCGACACTCTCCATTCACAAACCACTGATCCCACACTTCCCATTCACACATCACTGATCCAACACTTCCCAGTTCACAGACCACTGATCCAACACTTCCCAATTCACACACCACTGATCCAACACGTCCCATTCACAAACCACTGACCCGACTCTTCCCATTCACAAACCACTGAACCCACATTTCCCATTCACACACCACTGATCCAACACTTCCCAATTCACACACCTCTGATCCAACACTTCCCTTTCACACACCACTGATCCAACCCTTCCCAATACACAGACCACTGATCCTTGACTTCCCATGCACAAACCACTAATCCAACACTGCCCATTCACAAACCACTGATTCAACACTTCCTAATTCACACACCACTGATCCAACAGTCCCCATTCACAAAACACCTGACCCAACAATTCCCCATACACACAACACTGATGCAACTCGTTCCATTCATATACTACTGACCCGAAACTTCACATTCACCCACCATTGATCCAACACTTCTCAGTCCCACTCCACATAACCGACATTTCCCATTCACAAACATGTGTCCGGAACTTCCCATTCACACACCACTTTCCGACACGTCCCATTCACAAACCACCGACCCCACTCTTCACATTCACACATAACTAATCCAACAATTCCCAATCACCAACACTGTCCCGACACATCCCATTCACAAACCACTGATCCCACACTTCCCATTCACAAACCACTGAACCCACACTTCCTATTCACGTACCACAGATCCAACTCATCCGCATTCACAAACTCACTGATCCAACACAACCCATTCACAAACCACTGATCCCACACTTCCCTTTCACACACCACTGATCCAACCCTTCGCAATTCACAGACCACTGATCCTTGACTTCCCATGCACAAACCACTAATCCAACACTGCCCATTCACAAACCACTGATCCAACACTTCCCAATTCACACACCACTGATCCAACAGTCCCCATTCACAAAACACCTGATCCAACAATTCCCCATACACACAACTCTGATGCAACACTTCCCATTCATATCCTACTGACCTGAAACTTCCCATTCATATACCACTGTCCGACACTTCCCATTCACACCCCACTGACCCGACACTTCCCATTCACAAACCACTGTCCAACACATCCCATTCACACACCACTGACCAAACACTTTCCATTCACACACCGCTAATCCAACACTCCCCATTTACACACCACTGATGCAACACGTCCCATTCAGAAACCACTGACCTGACAGTTCCCATTCACACACAACTGACCGGACACTTCCCATTCACAAACCACTGAACCCACACTTCCCATTCACACACCTGTAATCCGAAACTTCCCATTCAGACACCTCTGACCCGACAGATCCAATTCACAAACCACTGGTCCAACACCTCCCATTCACACACGACATAACCGACACGACACATTCACAAACAACTGTCCGAAACTTCCCCTTCACACTCCACTGACCCGACACATCCCATTCACAAACCACTGACCTGACAGTTCCCATTCACACACAACTGACCCGACACATCCCATTCACACACCACTGATCCAACACTGCCCAATTAAGACACGACTGATCCATCCCTTCCCAATGCACACACCACTGATCCAACACTTCCCTTTCACACACCACTGATCCAACCCTTCCCAATACACAGACCACTGATCCTTGACTTCCGATGCACAAACCACTAATCCAACACTGCCCATTCACAAACCACTGATCCAACACTTCCCAATTCACACACCACTGATCCAACAGTCCCCATTCACAAAACACCTGATCCAACAATTCCCCATACACACAACACTGATGAAACTCGTTCCATTCATATACTACTGACCCGAAACTTCACATTCACCCACCATTGATCCAACACTTCTCAGTCCCACTCCACATAACCGACATTTCCCATTCACAAACATGTGTCCGGAACTTCCCATTCACACACCACTTTCCGACACGTCCCATTCACAAACCACCGACCCCACTCTTCACATTCAGACATAACTAATCCAACAATTCCCAATCACCAACACTGTCCCGACACATCCCATTCACAAACCACTGATCCCACACTTCCCATTCACAAACCACTGAACCCACACTTCCTATTCACGTACCACAGAAACAACTCATCGGCATTCACAAACTCACTGATCCAACACTACCCATTCACAAACCACTGATCCCACACTTCCCTTTCACACACCACTGATCCAACCCTTCGCAATTCACAGACCACTGATCCTTGACTTCCCATGCACAAACCACTAATCCAACACTGCCCATTCACAAACCACTGATCCAACACTTCCCAATTCACACACCACTGATCCAACAGTCCCCATTCACAAAACACCTGATCCAACAATTCCCCATACACACAACTCTGATGCAACACTTTCCATTCATATACTACTGACCCGAAACTTCACTTTCACCCACCATTGATCCAACACTTCTCAGTCCCACTCCACATAACCAACATTTCCCATTCACAAACATGTGACAGGAACTTCCCATTCACACGCCACTGATCCAACACTTCCCAATTCACACACCACTGATCGAACACGTCCCTTTGACACACCACTGATCCAACCCTTCCCAATACACAGACCACTGATCCTTGACTTCCCATTCACAAACCACTGATCCAACACTGCCCATTCACAAACCACTGATCCAACACTTCCCAATTCAAACACCGCTGATCCAACAGTACCCATTCACAAACCACTGATGCAACAATTCCCCATACACACAACACTGATGCAACACATCCCATACATATACTACTGAACCGAAACTTCACATTCACTCACCATTGATCCAACACATCTCAAACCCACTCCACTGACCCGACACTTCCCATTCACAAACCACTGACCCAACTCTTCCCATTCACACACCACTGACCTGACACTTCCCATTCACACTCCACTGATCCCACACTTCCCATTCACAAACCACTGAACCCACACTTCCTATTCACACACCACCTATCCAACTCATCCGCATTCACACACCACTGATCCAACCCTTCCCAAATCACAAACCACTGGTCCAACATTTCCCATTCACACACGACATAACCGACACGACACATTCACAAACAACTGTCCGAAACGTCCCCTTCACACTCCACTGACCCGACACTTCCCATACACAAACCACTCACCTGACAGTTCCCTTTCACACAACACTGACACGACACTTCCCATTCACAAACCACTAAACCCACGTTTCCCATTCACACACCACTGATCCAACACTTCCCTTTCACACACCACTGATCCAACCCTTCCCAATACACAGACCACTGATCCTTGACTTCCCATGCACAAACCACTAATCCAACACTGCCCATTCACAAACCACTGATCCAACACTTCCCAATTCACACACCACTGATCCAACAGCCCCCATTCACAAAACACCTGATCCAACAATTCCCCATACACACAACAATGATGCAACACTTTCCATTCATATACTACTGACCCGAAACTTCACTTTCACCCACCATTGATCCAACACTTCTCAAACCCACTCCACTGACCCGACACTTCCCAATCACAAAACACTGACCCAACTCTTCCCATTCACACACCACAGATCCAACACTTCCCATTCACACACCCGTCATCCGACACTTCCCATTTAGGCACCTCTGAACCGACACTTCACATTCACCAATCACTGATCCAACACGTCCCATTCACAAACCACTGAACTGACAGTTCCCATTCACGCACCAATGACCCAACACTTCCAATCACAGGCCACTGTCCAGACACTTCCCATTCACAAACCGCTGATCCGACACTCTCCATTCACAAACCACTGATCCCACACTTCCCATTCACACATCACTGATCCAACACTTCCCAGTTCACAGACTACTGATCCAACACTTCCCAATTCACACACCACTGATCCAACACTTCCCAATTCACACAGCACTGATCGAACACTTCCCTTTCACACACCACTGATCCCACACTTACCATTCACAAACCACTGAACCCACACTTCCTATTCACGCACCACAGATCCAACTCATCCGCATTCACAAACCACTGATCCAACACTACCCATTCACACACCACTGATCCAACGCTTCGCAATTCACAGACCACTGATCCTTGACTTCCCATTCACAAACCACTGATCCAAAAGTACCCATTCACAAACCGCTGATCCAACACTTCCTCATATACACAACACTGACGCAACACTTCCCATTCATATACTTCTGACCCGAAACTTCACATACACCCACCATTGATCCAACATTTCTCAATCCCACTCCACAGACCGTACACTTCCCATTCAGACACTTCTAAACCGACACTTCCCATTCACCAACCACTGATCCAACACGTCCCATTCACAAACCATTGAACTGACAGTTCCCATTCACGCACCAATGACCCAACACTTCCAATCACAGGCCACTGTCCCGACACTTCCCATTCACAAAGCACTGATCCGACACTCTCCATTCACAGTCCACTGATCCCACACTTCCCAATTAACACACCACTGCTCCAACTCTTCCCCATTTACACAACACTGATACAACACTTCCCATTCATATCCTACTGACCCGAAACTTCCCATTCATACACCACTGACCAAACACATCCCATTCACACACCATTAATCCAACACTTCCCATTCACACACCACTGATGCACCACGACCCATTCACAAACCACTGACCTGACAGTTCCCATCCACGCACCAATGACCCAACACTTCCAATCACAGGCCATTGTCCAGACACTTCCCATTCACAAACCTCTGATCCGACACTCTCCATTCACAAACCACTGATCCCACACTTCCCATTCACACATCACTGATCCAACACTTCCCAGTTCACAGACCACTGATCCAACACTTCCCAATTCACACACCACTGATCCAACACGTCCCATTCACAAACCACTGACCCGACTCTTCCCATTCACATACCACTGATCCGACACTTCCCATTCACATACCAATGAACAGACTCGTCTCATTCACAAACTACTGACCCGACACTTCCCATTAACCAATCACTGAACCCACACTTCCTATTCACGCACCACAGATCCAACTCATCCGCATTCACACACCACTGATCCAACCCTTCCAAATTCACAGACCACTGATTCTTGACTTCCCATTCACAAACCATTGATAAAACACATCCCATTCACAAACCACTGACATGACACCTCCCATTCACACACCACTGATCCAACACTTCCCATTCACACACCCGTAATCCGACACTTCCCATTCAGACACCTCTAAACCGACACTTCCCTTTCACCAACCACTGATCGAACACGTCCCATTCACAAACCATTGAACTGACAGTTCCCATTTCACGCGCCAAATACCCAACACTTCCAATCACAGGCCACTGTCCAGACACTTCCCATTCACAAACCACTGATCGAACACTCTCCATTCACAGACCACTGATCCCACACTTCCCAATCACACATCACTGATCCAACACTTCCCAGTTCACAGACCACTGATCCAACAATTCCCAATTCACACACCACTGATCCAACACATCCCATTCACAAACCAGTGATCCAACACTCAACATTCAGAAACCACTGATCCAAAACTTTCCAATTAACACACCGCTGCTGCAACTCTTCCCCATTTACACAACACTGATACAACGCTTCCCATTCATATCCTACTGACCTGAAATTTCCCATTCATACACCACTGTCCGACACTTCCCATTCACACCCCACTGACCCGACACTTCCCATTCACAAACCACTGACCAAACACTTTCCATTCACACACCGCTAATCCAACACTCCCCATTCACACACCACTGATGCAACACGTCCCATTCACAAGCCACTGACCTGACAGTTCCCATTCACACACAACTGACCGGACAGTTCCCATTCACAAACCACTGAACCCACACTTCCCTTTCACACACCTGTAATCCGAAACTTCCCATTCAGACACCTCTGACCCGACACATCCAATTCACAAACCACTGGTCCAACATTTCCCATTCACACACGACATAACCGACACGACACATTCACAAACAACTGTCCGAAACTTCCCATTCACACACCACTGACACGACACTTCCCATTCACAAACCACTGAACCCACACTCCCCATTCACAAACCACTGATTCAACACTATCCCGTTCACACAGCAATGATCAAACAGTTCCGATTCACACACCACTGATCCTACACTTCCCATTCAGAAACCACTGATCCAGCAATTCACATCCACACACCACTGACACAACACTTCCCCGTTCACACAACACAGATCCCACACATCCAACACACAAACCACTGATCCAGCACTCACCACTACTGATACAAAAGTTCTCCGTTCACACACCACTGATCCAACACATTCCATTCACAAACCACTGATCCAACACTTCCCATTCACAAACCACTGTCCGACACTTCACATTCACACACCACTGTCCGACACTTCACATTCACTCACCACTGACCCGACACTCCCCATTCACAAACCACAAATCCGACACTTGCCATTCACACATTACTGATACAAAACTTCTCCGTTCACACACCGCTGATCCAACACTTCCCATTCACACTCCCATGATTCAACACTACCCTGTTCACACAGCAATGATCAAACAGTTCCGATTCACACACCACTAAGCCAACACTTCCCATTCACACCCCACTGATCCAACACTTCCCATTCACACATTACTGATACAACACATCCCCGTTCACACACCACTGATCCAACACTTCCCATTCACCCACCACTGACCCGAAACTTCCCATTCACAGACCAGTGATCCAACACTTCCCATTCACTCCCCACTGATACAACACTTTCCGTTCACACATTACTGATACAACACTTCCCCGTTCACACACCACTGATACAACACTTCCCCGTTCACACACCACTGTACCAACACATCCCATTCACACACCACTGATACAACCCTTCCCGTTCAAACGCCACTGATCCAACACTTCACATTCACTCACCACTGATCCAACACTTCCCCAGTCACAAACCACTGATCCAACACTTCCCATTCACACACCACTTATCCAACACTTCCCATTCACACATTACTGATACAACACATCCCCGTTCACACACCACTGATACAACACTTCCACGTTCATACACCACTGATCCAACAGATCCGATTCACAAACACTGATCCAACACTTCCCATACACTCTCCATTGTGCCGACTCTTCCCATTCACAAACCACTGCTCCAACACGTCCCATTCACAAACGACTGATCCAACACTTCACATTCTCACTCCACTAGTCCAAAACTTCTCATTCACACACAAATGATCCAACACTACCCATTCACACGCCAATGATCCAACACTTCCTATTCACAGCCCACTGATCCAACCCTTCCCATCCACACACCACTGACCCGACATTTCCCATTCAGAAACCCCTGAACCGACACTTCCCACTAACACCCCACTTATGCAACACTTCCCATTCACAAACCACAAATCCGACACTTGCCATTCAGACATTACTGATACAAAACTTCTCCGTTCACACACCGCTGATCCAACACTTCCCATTCACACTCCACTGATTCAACGCTACCCTGTTCACACAGCAATGATCAAACAGTTCCGATTCACACACCACTAAGCCGACACTTCCCATTCACACCCCACTGATCCAACAATTCCCATTCACACATTACTGATACAACACATCCCCGTTCACACACCACTGATCCAACACTTCCCATTCACCCACCACTGACCCGAAACTTCCCATTCACAGACCACTGATCCAACACTTCCCATTCACTCCCCACTGATACAACACTTTCCGTTCACACATTACTGATACAACACTTCCCCGTTCACACACCACTGATCCAACACATCTCAAACCCACTCCACTGACCCGACACTTCCCATTCACAAACCACTGACCCAACTCTTCCCATTCACACACCACTGACCTGACACTTCCCATTCACACTCCATTGACCTGACACTTCCCATTCACACTCCACTGATCCCACACTTCCCATTCACAAACCACTGAACCCACACTTCCTATTCACACACCACCTATCCAACTCATCCGCATTCACACACCACTGATCCAACCCTTCCCAAATCACAAAACACTGGTCCAACATTTCCCATTCACACACGACATAACCGACACGACACATTCACAAACAACTGTCCGAAACGTCCCCTTCACACTCCACTGACCCGACACTTCCCATACACAAACCACTCACCTGACAGTTCCCTTTCACACAACACTGACACGACACTTCCCATTCACAAACCACTGAACCCACGTTTCCCATTCACACACCACTGATCCAACACTTCCCTTTCACACACCACTGATCCAACCCTTCCCAATACACAGACCACTGATCCTTGACTTCCCATGCACAAACCACTAATCCAACACTGCCCATTCACAAACCACTGATCCAACACTTCCCAATTCACACACCACTGATCCAACAGCCCCCATTCACAAAACACCTGATCCAACAATTCCCCATACACACAACACTGATGCAACACTTTCCATTCATATACTACTGACCCGAAACTTCACTTTCACCCACCATTGATCCAACACTTCTCAAACCCACTCCACTGACCCGACACTTCCCAATCACAAAACACTGACCCAACTCTTCCCATTCACACACCACAGATCCAACACTTCCCATTCACACACCCGTCATCCGACACTTCCCATTTAGGCACCTCTGAACCGACACTTCACATTCACCAATCACTGATCCAACACGTCCCATTCACAAACCACTGAACTGACAGTTCCCATTCACGCACCAATGACACAACACTTCCAATCACAGGCCACTGTCCAGACACTTCCCATTCACAAACTGCTGATCCGACACTCTCCATTCACAAACCACTGATCCCACACTTCCCATTCACACATCACTGATCCAACACTTCCCAGTTCACAGACTACTGATCCAACACTTCCCAATTCACACACCACTGATCCAACACTTCCCAATTCACACAGCACTGATCGAACACTTCCCTTTCACACACCACTGATCCCACACTTCCCATTCACAAACCACTGAACCCACACTTCCTATTCACGCACCACAGATCCAACTCATCCGCATTCACAAACCACTGATCCAACACTACCCATTCACACACCACTGATCCAACGCTTCGCAATTCACAGACCACTGATCCTTGACTTCCCATTCACAAACCACTGATCCAAAAGTACCCATTCACAAACCGCTGATCCAACACTTCCTCATATACACAACACTGACGCAACACTTCCCATTCATATACTTCTGACCCGAAACTTCACATACACCCACCATTGATCCAACATTTCTCAATCCCACTCCACAGACCGTACACTTCCCATTCAGACACTTCTAAACCGACACTTCCCATTCACCAACCACTGATCCAACACGTCCCATTCACAAACCATTGAACTGACAGTTCCCATTCACGCACCAATGACCCAACACTTCCAATCACAGGCCACTGTCCCGACACTTCCCATTCACAAAGCACTGATCCGACACTCTCCATTCACAGTCCACTGATCCCACACTTCCCAATTAACACACCACTGCTCCAACTCTTCCCCATTTACACAACACTGATACAACACTTCCCATTCATATCCTACTGACCCGAAACTTCCCATTCATACACCACTGACCAAACACATCCCATTCACACACCATTAATCCAACACTTCCCATTCACACACCACTGATGCACCACGACCCATTCACAAACCACTGACCTGACAGTTCCCATCCACGCACCAATGACCCAACACTTCCAATCACAGGCCATTGTCCAGACACTTCCCATTCACAAACCTCTGATCCGACACTCTCCATTCACAAACCACTGATCCCACACTTCCCATTCACACATCACTGATCCAACACTTCCCAGTTCACAGACCACTGATCCAACACTTCCCAATTCACACACCACTGATCCAACACGTCCCATTCACAAACCACTGACCCGACTCTTCCCATTCACATACCACTGATCCGACACTTCCCATTCACATACCAATGAACAGACTCGTCTCATTCACAAACTACTGACCCGACACTTCCCATTAACCAATCACTGAACCCACACTTCCTATTCACGCACCACAGATCCAACTCATCCGCATTCACACACCACTGATCCAACCCTTCCAAATTCACAGACCACTGATCCTTGACTTCCCATTCACAAACCATTGATAAAACACATCCCATTCACAAACCACTGACCTGACACCTCCCATTCACACACCACTGATCCAACACTTCCCATTCACACACCCGTAATCCGACACTTCCCATTCAGACACCTCTAAACCGACACTTCCCTTTCACCAACCACTGATCGAACACGTCCCATTCACAAACCATTGAACTGACAGTTCCCATTCACGCGCCAAATACCCAACACTTCCAATCACAGGCCACTGTCCAGACACTTCCCATTCACAAACCACTGATCGAACACTCTCCATTCACAGACCACTGATCCCACACTTCCCAATCACACATCACTGATCCAACACTTCCCAGTTCACAGACCACTGATCCAACAGTTCCCAATTCACACACCACTGATCCAACACATCCCATTCACAAACCAGTGATCCAACACTCAACATTCAGAAACCACTGATCCAAAACTTTCCAATTAACACACCGCTGCTGCAACTCTTCCCCATTTACACAACACTGATACAACGCTTCCCATTCATATCCTACTGACCTGAAATTTCCCATTCATACACCACTGTCCGACACTTCCCATTCACACCCCACTGACCCGACACTTCCCATTCACAAACCACTGTCCGACACATCCCATTCACACACCACTGACCAAACACTTTCCATTCACACACCGCTAATCCAACACTCCCCATTCACACACCACTGATGCAACACGTCCCATTCACAAGCCACTGACCTGACAGTTCCCATTCACACACAACCGACCGGACAGTTCCCATTCACAAACCACTGAACCCACACTTCCCATTCACACACCTGTAATCCGAAACTTCCCATTCAGTCACCTCTGACCCGACACATCCAATTCACAAACCACTGGTCCAACATTTCCCATTCACACACGACATAACCGACACGACACATTCACAAACAACTGTCCGAAACTTCCCATTCACACACCACTGACACGACACTTCCCATTCACAAACCACTGAACCCACACTCCCCATTCACAAACCACTGATTCAACACTATCCCGTTCACACAGCAATGATCAAACAGTTCCGATTCACACACCACTGATCCTACACTTCCCATTCAGAAACCACTGATCCAGCAATTCACATCCACACACCACTGACACAACACTTCCCCGTTCACACAACACAGATCCCACACATCCAACACACAAACCACTGATCCAGCACTCACCACTACTGATACAAAAGTTCTCCGTTCACACACCACTGATCCAACACATCCCATTCACAAACCACTGATCCAACACTTCCCATTCACAAACCACTGTCCGACACTTCACATTCACACACCACTGTCCGACACTTCACATTCACTCACCACTGACCCGACACTCCCCATTCACAAACCACAAATCCGACACTTGCCATTCACACATTACTGATACAAAACTTCTCCGTTCACACACCGCTGATCCAACACTTCCCATTCACACTCCCATGATTCAACACTACCCTGTTCACACAGCAATGATCAAACAGGTTCCGATTCACACACCACTAAGCCAACACTTCCCATTCACACCCCACTGATCCAACACTTCCCATTCAAACATTACTGATACAACACATCCCCGTTCACACACCACTGATCCAACACTTCCCATTCACCCACCACTGACCCGAAACTTCCCATTCACAGACCAGTGATCCAACACTTCCCATTCACTCCCCACTGATACAACACTTTCCGTTCACACATTACTGATACAACACTTCCCGTTCACACACCACTGATACAACACTTCCCCGTTCACACACCACTGTACCAACACATCCCATTCACACACCACTGATACAACCCTTCCCGTTCAAACGCCACTGATCCAACACTTCACATTCACTCACCACTGATCCAACACTTCCCCAGTCACAAACCACTGATCCAACACTTCCCATTCACACACCACTGATCCAACACTTCCCATTCACACATTACTGATACAACACATCCCCGTTCACACACCACTGATACAACACTTCCACGTTCATACACCACTGATCCAACAGATCCGATTCACAAACACTGATCCAACACTTCCCATACACTCTCCATTGTGCCGACTCTTCCCATTCACAAACCACTGCTCCAACACGTCCCATTCACAAACGACTGATCCAACACTTCACATTCTCACTCCACTAATCCAAAACTTCTCATTCACACACAAATGATCCAACACTACCCATTCACACGCCAATGATCCAACACTTCCTATTCACAGCCCACTGATCCAACCCTTCCCATCCACACACCACTGACCCGACATTTCCCATTCAGAAACCCCTGAACCGACACTTCCCACTAACACCCCACTTATGCAACACTTCCCATTCACAAACCACAAATCCGACACTTGCCATTCAGACATTACTGATACAAAACTTCTCCGTTCACACACCGCTGATCCAACACTTCCCATTCACACTCCACTGATTCAACACTACCCTGTTCACACAGCAATGATCAAACAGTTCCGATTCACACACCACTAACCCGACACTTCCCATTCACACCCCACTGATCCAACAATTCCCATTCACACATTACTGATACAACACATCCCCGTTCACACACCACTGATCCAACACTTCCCATTCACCCACCACTGACCCGAAACTTCCCATTCACAGACCACTGATCCAACACTTCCCATTCACTCCCCACTGATACAACACTTTCCGTTCACACATTACTGATACAACACTTCCCCGTTCACACACCACTGATCCAACACATCTCAAACCCACTCCACTGACCCGACACTTCCCATTCACAAACCACTGACCCAACTCTTCCCATTCACACACCACTGACCTGACACTTCCCATTCACACTCCATTGACCTGACACTTCCCATTCACACTCCACTGATCCCACACTTCCCATTCACAAACCACTGAACCCACACTTCCTATTCACACACCACCTATCCAACTCATCCGCATTCACACACCACTGATCCAACCCTTCCCAAATCACAAAACACTGGTCCAACATTTCCCATTCACACACGACATAACCGACACGACACATTCACAAACAACTGTCCGAAACGTCCCCTTCACACTCCACTGACCCGACACTTCCCATACACAAACCACTCACCTGACAGTTCCCTTTCACACAACACTGACACGACACTTCCCATTCACAAACCACTGAACCCACGTTTCCCATTCACACACCACTGATCCAACACTTCCCTTTCACACACCACTGATCCAACCCTTCCCAATACACAGACCACTGATCCTTGACTTCCCATGCACAAACCACTAATCCAACACTGCCCATTCACAAACCACTGATCCAACACTTCCCAATTCACACACCACTGATCCAACAGCCCCCATTCACAAAACACCTGATCCAACAATTCCCCATACACACAACACTGATGCAACACTTTCCATTCATATACTACTGACCCGAAACTTCACTTTCACCCACCATTGATCCAACACTTCTCAAACCCACTCCACTGACCCGACACTTCCCAATCACAAAACACTGACCCAACTCTTCCCATTCACACACCACAGATCCAACACTTCCCATTCACACACCCGTCATCCGACACTTCCCATTTAGGCACCTCTGAACCGACACTTCACATTCACCAATCACTGATCCAACACGTCCCATTCACAAACCACTGAACTGACAGTTCCCATTCACGCACCAATGACACAACACTTCCAATCACAGGCCACTGTCCAGACACTTCCCATTCACAAACTGCTGATCCGACACTCTCCATTCACAAACCACTGATCCCACACTTCCCATTCACACATCACTGATCCAACACTTCCCAGTTCACAGACTACTGATCCAACACTTCCCAATTCACACACCACTGATCCAACACTTCCCAATTCACACAGCACTGATCGAACACTTCCCTTTCACACACCACTGATCCCACACTTCCCATTCACAAACCACTGAACCCACACTTCCTATTCACGCACCACAGATCCAACTCATCCGCATTCACAAACCACTGATCCAACACTACCCATTCACACACCACTGATCCAACGCTTCGCAATTCACAGACCACTGATCCTTGACTTCCCATTCACAAACCACTGATCCAAAAGTACCCATTCACAAACCGCTGATCCAACACTTCCTCATATACACAACACTGACGCAACACTTCCCATTCATATACTTCTGACCCGAAACTTCACATACACCCACCATTGATCCAACATTTCTCAATCCCACTCCACAGACCGTACACTTCCCATTCAGACACTTCTAAACCGACACTTCCCATTCACCAACCACTGATCCAACACGTCCCATTCACAAACCATTGAACTGACAGTTCCCATTCACGCACCAATGACACAACACTTCCAATCACAGGCCACTGTCCAGACACTTCCCATTCACAAACTGCTGATCCGACACTCTCCATTCACAAACCACTGATCCCACACTTCCCATTCACACATCACTGATCCAACACTTCCCAGTTCACAGACTACTGATCCAACACTTCCCAATTCACACACCACTGATCCAACACTTCCCAATTCACACAGCACTGATCGAACACTTCCCTTTCACACACCACTGATCCCACACTTCCCATTCACAAACCACTGAACCCACACTTCCTATTCACGCACCACAGATCCAACTCATCCGCATTCACAAACCACTGATCCAACACTACCCATTCACACACCACTGATCCAACGCTTCGCAATTCACAGACCACTGATCCTTGACTTCCCATTCACAAACCACTGATCCAAAAGTACCCATTCACAAACCGCTGATCCAACACTTCCTCATATACACAACACTGACGCAACACTTCCCATTCATATACTTCTGACCCGAAACTTCACATACACCCACCATTGATCCAACATTTCTCAATCCCACTCCACAGACCGTACACTTCCCATTCAGACACTTCTAAACCGACACTTCCCATTCACCAACCACTGATCCAACACGTCCCATTCACAAACCATTGAACTGACAGTTCCCATTCACGCACCAATGACCCAACACTTCCAATCACAGGCCACTGTCCCGACACTTCCCATTCACAAAGCACTGATCCGACACTCTCCATTCACAGTCCACTGATCCCACACTTCCCAATTAACACACCACTGCTCCAACTCTTCCCCATTTACACAACACTGATACAACACTTCCCATTCATATCCTACTGACCCGAAACTTCCCATTCATACACCACTGACCAAACACATCCCATTCACACACCATTAATCCAACACTTCCCATTCACACACCACTGATGCACCACGACCCATTCACAAACCACTGACCTGACAGTTCCCATCCACGCACCAATGACCCAACACTTCCAATCACAGGCCATTGTCCAGACACTTCCCATTCACAAACCTCTGATCCGACACTCTCCATTCACAAACCACTGATCCCACACTTCCCATTCACACATCACTGATCCAACACTTCCCAGTTCACAGACCACTGATCCAACACTTCCCAATTCACACACCACTGATCCAACACGTCCCATTCACAAACCACTGACCCGACTCTTCCCATTCACATACCACTGATCCGACACTTCCCATTCACATACCAATGAACAGACTCGTCTCATTCACAAACTACTGACCCGACACTTCCCATTAACCAATCACTGAACCCACACTTCCTATTCACGCACCACAGATCCAACTCATCCGCATTCACACACCACTGATCCAACCCTTCCAAATTCACAGACCACTGATCCTTGACTTCCCATTCACAAACCATTGATAAAACACATCCCATTCACAAACCACTGACCTGACACCTCCCATTCACACACCACTGATCCAACACTTCCCATTCACACACCCGTAATCCGACACTTCCCATTCAGACACCTCTAAACCGACACTTCCCTTTCACCAACCACTGATCGAACACGTCCCATTCACAAACCATTGAACTGACAGTTCCCATTCACGCGCCAAATACCCAACACTTCCAATCACAGGCCACTGTCCAGACACTTCCCATTCACAAACCACTGATCGAACACTCTCCATTCACAGACCACTGATCCCACACTTCCCAATCACACATCACTGATCCAACACTTCCCAGTTCACAGACCACTGATCCAACAATTCCCAATTCACACACCACTGATCCAACACATCCCATTCACAAACCAGTGATCCAACACTCAACATTCAGAAACCACTGATCCAAAACTTTCCAATTAACACACCGCTGCTGCAACTCTTCCCCATTTACACAACACTGATACAACGCTTCCCATTCATATCCTACTGACCTGAAATTTCCCATTCATACACCACTGTCCGACACTTCCCATTCACACCCCACTGACCCGACACTTCCCATTCACAAACCACTGTCCGACACATCCCATTCACACACCACTGACCAAACACTTTCCATTCACACACCGCTAATCCAACACTCCCCATTCACACACCACTGATGCAACACGTCCCATTCACAAGCCACTGACCTGACAGTTCCCATTCACACACAACCGACCGGACAGTTCCCATTCACAAACCACTGAACCCACACTTCCCATTCACACACCTGTAATCCGAAACTTCCCATTCAGTCACCTCTGACCCGACACATCCAATTCACAAACCACTGGTCCAACATTTCCCATTCACACACGACATAACCGACACGACACATTCACAAACAACTGTCCGAAACTTCCCATTCACACACCACTGACACGACACTTCCCATTCACAAACCACTGAACCCACACTCCCCATTCACAAACCACTGATTCAACACTATCCCGTTCACACAGCAATGATCAAACAGTTCCGATTCACACACCACTGATCCTACACTTCCCATTCAGAAACCACTGATCCAGCAATTCACATCCACACACCACTGACACAACACTTCCCCGTTCACACAACACAGATCCCACACATCCAACACACAAACCACTGATCCAGCACTCACCACTACTGATACAAAAGTTCTCCGTTCACACACCACTGATCCAACACATCCCATTCACAAACCACTGATCCAACACTTCCCATTCACAAACCACTGTCCGACACTTCACATTCACACACCACTGTCCGACACTTCACATTCACTCACCACTGACCCGACACTCCCCATTCACAAACCACAAATCCGACACTTGCCATTCACACATTACTGATACAAAACTTCTCCGTTCACACACCGCTGATCCAACACTTCCCATTCACACTCCCATGATTCAACACTACCCTGTTCACACAGCAATGATCAAACAGTTCCGATTCACACACCACTAAGCCAACACTTCCCATTCACACCCCACTGATCCAACACTTCCCATTCAAACATTACTGATACAACACATCCCCGTTCACACACCACTGATCCAACACTTCCCATTCACCCACCACTGACCCGAAACTTCCCATTCACAGACCAGTGATCCAACACTTCCCATTCACTCCCCACTGATACAACACTTTCCGTTCACACATTACTGATACAACACTTCCCCGTTCACACACCACTGATACAACACTTCCCCGTTCACACACCACTGTACCAACACATCCCATTCACACACCACTGATACAACCCTTCCCGTTCAAACGCCACTGATCCAACACTTCACATTCACTCACCACTGATCCAACACTTCCCCAGTCACAAACCACTGATCCAACACTTCCCATTCACACACCACTGATCCAACACTTCCCATTCACACATTACTGATACAACACATCCCCGTTCACACACCACTGATACAACACTTCCACGTTCATACACCACTGATCCAACAGATCCGATTCACAAACACTGATCCAACACTTCCCATACACTCTCCATTGTGCCGACTCTTCCCATTCACAAACCACTGCTCCAACACGTCCCATTCACAAACGACTGATCCAACACTTCACATTCTCACTCCACTAATCCAAAACTTCTCATTCACACACAAATGATCCAACACTACCCATTCACACGCCAATGATCCAACACTTCCTATTCACAGCCCACTGATCCAACCCTTCCCATCCACACACCACTGACCCGACATTTCCCATTCAGAAACCCCTGAACCGACACTTCCCACTAACACCCCACTTATGCAACACTTCCCATTCACAAACCACAAATCCGACACTTGCCATTCAGACATTACTGATACAAAACTTCTCCGTTCACACACCGCTGATCCAACACTTCCCATTCACACTCCACTGATTCAACACTACCCTGTTCACACAGCAATGATCAAACAGTTCCGATTCACACACCACTAACCCGACACTTCCCATTCACACCCCACTGATCCAACAATTCCCATTCACACATTACTGATACAACACATCCCCGTTCACACACCACTGATCCAACACTTCCCATTCACCCACCACTGACCCGAAACTTCCCATTCACAGACCACTGATCCAACACTTCCCATTCACTCCCCACTGATACAACACTTTCCGTTCACACATTACTGATACAACACTTCC
Source organism: Hypanus sabinus (assembly GCF_030144855.1). Lineage (NCBI taxonomy): Eukaryota > Metazoa > Chordata > Chondrichthyes > Myliobatiformes > Dasyatidae > Hypanus > Hypanus sabinus. Next base: position 214,036 of record NW_026779928.1, read on the forward strand.
CCGTTCACACACCACTGTACCAACACATCCCATTCACACACCACTGATACAACACTTCCCGTTCAAACGCCACTGATCCGACACTTCACATTCACTCACCACTGATCCAACACTTCCCCAGTCACAAACCACTGATCCAACACTTCCCATTCACACATTACTGATACAACACATCCCCGTTCACACACCACTGATACAACACTTCCCCGTTCACACACCAATGATCCAACACCTCCCCATTCACACTGCACTGATACAACACTTCCCCGTTCACACACCACTGATGCAACACTTCCCAGTCACAAACCAGTGATCCAACACTTCACATTCACTCACCACTGATCCAACAGTTCCCACTCACACACAACTGATACAACGCTTCCCCTTTCACACTCCACTGATACAACACTTCCACGTTCACACACCACTGATCCAACAGATCCGATTCACAAACACTGATCCAACACTTCCCATTCACTCACCACTGTCCCGACTCTTCCATTCACACTCCACTGATCCAACACTTCACTTTCACACTCCACTGATCCAAAACTTCTCATTCACACACAAATGATCCAACACTTCCCCATTCACACACCACTGACCAACCCATCACTTTCACTCACCAATAATCCAACACTTCCCCAGTTAAACACCTTTGCTCCAGCACTACCCATTCACACGCCAATGATCCAACACTTCCCATTCACATCCCACTGATCCAACCCTTCCCAATCACACACCAATAATCCAACACTTCCCCAGTCACAAACCACTGATCCAACACTTCCCATTCGCACACCACTGATCCAACACTTCCCATTCACAAACCACTAATCCGACACTTCCCATTCACACATTACTGATACAAAACTTCTCCGTTCACACACCGCTGATCCAACACATCCCATTCACAAACCACTGATCCAACACTTCCCATTCACACACCACTGATTCAACACTCTCCCGTTCACACAGCAATGATCAAACAGTTCCGATTCACACACCACTGAGCCGACACTTCCCATTCACACACCACTGATCCAACACATCCCAGTCACAAACCACTGATAGAACGCTTCCCCTTTAACACTCCACTGCTACAACACTTCCACGTTCACACACCACTGATCCAACAGATCCGATTCACAAACACTGATCCAACACTTCCCATTCACTCTCCACTGTCCCGACTCTTCCCATTCACAAACCACTGATCCAACACGTCCCATTCACAAACCACTGATCCAAAACTTCACATTCTCACTCCACTGATCCAAAACTTCTCATTCACACACAAATGATCCAACACTTCCCCATTCACACACCACTGACCAACCCATCACTATCACTCACCAATAATCCAACACTTCCCCAGTTAAACACCTTTGCTCCAACACTACCCATTCACACGCCAATGATCCAACACTTCCCATTCACAGCCCACTGATCCAACCCCTCCCAATCACACACCACTGATCCAACACTTCCCATTCACACACCACTGATCCAACCCTTCCCATTCACACTCCACTGATCCAACCCTTCCCAATCACAAACCAATAATCCAACACTTCCCCAGTCACAAACCACTGATCCAACCCTTCCCAATCACACACCAATAATCCAACACTTCCCCAGTCACAAACCACTGATCCAACACTTCCCATCCACATACCACTGACCCGACATTTCCCATTCAGAAACCCCTCATCCGACACTTCCCATTAACACCTCACTGATCCAACACTTCCCATTCACAAACCACTAATCCGACACTTGCCATTCACACATTACTGATACAAAACTTCCCCGTTCGCACACCACTGATCCAACACTTCCCATTCACAAACCACTAATCCGACACTTCCCATTCACACATTACTGATACAAAACTTCTCCGTTCACACACCGCTGATCCAACACTTCCCATTCACAAACCACTGTCCGACACTTCACAGTCACACACCACTGTCCGACACTTCACATTCACTCACCACTGACCCGACACTTCCCATTCACAAACCACTGATCCAACAGTTCCCATTAACACACCACTGATTCAACACTATCCCGTTCACACAACACTGATCCAACACTTCCAACACACAAACCACTGATCCAACAACTCCCCATTCACACACCACAGAAACACTTCCCCGTTCACACACCACTGATCCAACACTTCCAACACACAAACCACTGATCCAACAATTCCCCATTCACACACCACAGAAACACTTCCCCGTTCAGACACCACTGATCCAACACTTCCCATTCACCCACCACTGACCAGAAACTTCCCATTCACAGACCACTGATCCAACAATTCCCATTCACACACCACTGAGCCGATACTCCCCATTCACACCCCACTGATCCAACACATTCCATTCACACATTACTGATACAACACATCCCCGTTCACACACCACTGATACAACACTTCCCCGTTCACAAACCAATGATCCAACACCTCCCCATTCACACACCACAGAGACACTTCCCATTCACCCACCAATGACCCGAAACTTCCCATTCACAGACCACTGATCCAACACTTCCCATTCACACCCCACAGATACGACACTTTCCGCTCACACATTACTGATACAACACTTCCCCGTTCACACACCACTGATACAACACTTCCCCGTTCACACAGCACTGATCCAACACATCCCATTCACAAACCACTGATCCAACACTTCCCATTCAGACATTACTGATACAACACATCCCCGTTCACACACCACTGATACAACACTTCCCCGTTCACACACCACTGATACAACACTTCCCCGTTCACACACCACTGATCCAACACATCCCATTCACAAACCACTGATCCTACACTTCCCATTCAGAAACCACTTATCCAACACTACCCATTCACAAACCACTGATCCAAAACTTCACATTCACACATTACTGATACAACACATCCCCTTTCACACACCACTAATACAACACTTCCCCGTTCACACACCACAGAGACACTTCCCCGTTCACACACAACTGATCCAACACTTCCCATTCACCCACCACTGACCCTACACTTTACATTCACAAACCACTGATCTAACACTTCACATTCACACATTACTGATATAACACTTCCCCGTTCACACACCACTGATACAACACTTCCCCGTTCACACACCACTGATCCAACACTTCACATTCACACATTACTGATATAACACTTCCCCGTTCACACACCACTGATACAACACTTCCCCGTTGACACACCACTGATCCAACACATCCCATTCACAAACCACTGATCCTACACTTCCCATTCAGAAACCACTGAAGCAACAATTCCCATCCACAAACCACTCATCCAACACCCCCCATTCACGCACCACTGACGCAACACTTCCCCGTTCACACAACACAGATCCAACACTTCCAACACACAAACCACTGATCGAACACTTCACATTCACACTCCACCGATCCAAAACTTCTCATTCACACACAAATGATCCAACACTTTCCCATTCACACACCACTGACAAACCCATCACTTTCACTCACCAATAATCCAACACTTCCCCGTTCACACACCACAGAGACACTTCCCCGTTCACACACAACTGATCCAACACTTCACATTCACTCACCACTGACCCGACCCTCCCCATTCACAAACCACTGATCCAACAGTTCCCATTAACACACCACTGATCCAACAATTCACATTCACAAACCACTCATCCGACACATCCATTTCACACACAACTGATCAAACACTTCCCATTCATACACCAATAATCCAACAGTTCCCGTTCAAACACCACTGATCCAACACTTCCCCGTTCACACACCACTGATCCAACAATTCACATTCACAAACCACTCATCCGACACATCCATTTCACACACAACTGATCAAACACTTCCCATTCATACACCAATAATCCAACAGTTCCCGTTCAAACACCACTGATCCAACACTTCCCCGTTCACACACCACTGATCCAACACTTCCCAGTCACAAACCACTGATCGAACACTTCACATTCACACTCCACCGATCCAAAACTTCTCATTCACACACAAATGATCCAACACTTTCCCATTCACACACCACTGACAAACCCATCACTTTCACTCACCAATAATCCAACACTTCCCCAGTTAAACCCCTTTGCTCCAACACTACCCATTCACACGCCAATGATCCAACACTTCCCATTCACACTCCACTGATCCAACCCTTCCCATTCACAAACCACTAATCCGACACTTCCCTTTCACACACCACTGACCAACACATCACTTTCGCTCACCAATAATCCAACACTTCCCCAGTTAAACACCTTTGCTCCAGCACTACCCATTCACACGCCAATGATCCAACCCTTCCCAATCACAGACCAAAAATCCAACACTTCCCCAGTCACAAACCACTGATCCAACACTTTCCATTCACACACCACTGATCCAACACTTCCCATTCACAAACCACTAATCCGACACTTCCCATTCACACGCCAATGATCCAACACTTCCCATTCACACTCCACTGATCCAACCCTTCCCATTCACAAACCACTAATCCGACACTTCCCATTCACACACCACTGACCAACCCATCACTTTCGCTCACCAATAATCCAACACTTCCCCAGTTAAACACCTTTGCTCCAACACTACCCATTCACACGCCAATGATCCAACCCTTCCCAATCACAGACCAAAAATCCAACACTTCCCCAGTCACAAACCACTGATCCAACACTTCCCATTCACACACCACTGATCCAACACTTCCCATTCACAAACCACTAATCCGACACTTCCCATTCACACATTACTGATACAAAACTTCTCCGTTCACACACCGCTGATCCAACACATCCCATTCACAAACCACTGATCCAACACTTCCCATTCACACACCACTGATTCAACACTATCCCGTTCACACAGCAATGATCAAACAGTTCCGATTCACACACCACTGAGCCGACACTTCCCATTCAGACACCACTGATCCAACACTTCCCAGTCACAAACCAATGATCCAACACTTCACATTCACTCACCACTGATCCAACACTTCCCACTCACACACAACTGATAGAACGCTTCCCCTTTCACACTCCACTGATACAACACTTCCACGTTCACACACCACTGATCCAACAGATCCGATTAACAAACACTGATCCAACACACCCCATTCACAAACCACTGACCTGACAGTTCCCATTCACACACAACTGACCGGACACTTCCCATTCGCAAACCACTGAACCACACTTCCCATTCACACACCAGTAATCCGACACTTCCCATTCAGACACCTCTGACCGGACACATCCAATTCACAAACCTCTGGTCCAACACCTCCCATTCACACACGACTTAACCGACACGGCACATTCACAAACAACTGTCTGAAACTTCCCATTCACACACCACTGATCCAACACTTCCTAATTCACATACCTCTGATCCAACACTTCCCAATTCACACACCACTGATAGAACACTTCCCTTTCACACACCACTGATCCAAACCTTCCCAATACACAGACCACTGATCCTTGACTTCCCATTCACAAACTACTGATCCAACACAGCCCATTCACAATCCACTGATCCAACACTTCCCAATTCAAACACCGCTGATCCAAAAGTACCCATTCACAAAACACTGATCCAACAATTCCCCATACACACAACACTGATGCAACACTTCCCATTCATATACTACTGACCCGAAACTTCACATTCACCCACCATTGATCCAACACTACTCTAACCCACTCCACTGACCCGACACTTCCCATTCACAAACCACTGACCCAACTCTTCCCATTCACACACCACTGACCTGACACTTCCCAGTCACACCCCACTGACCTGACACTTCCCATTCACACACCACTGATCCCACACTTCCCTTTCACAAACCACTGAACCCACACTTCCTATTCACACACCACATATCCAACTCATCCGCATTCACACACCACTGATCCAACCCTTCCCAATACACAGACCACTGATCCTTGACTTCCCATGCACAAAGCACTGATCCAACACTTCCCATGCACAAAGCACTGATCCAACACTTCCCATTCACAAACCACTGATCCAACACTTCCCAATTGACACACCACTGATCCAACAGTTCCCATTCACAAAACACCTGATCCAACAATTCCCCATACGCACAACACTGATGCAACACTTCCCATTCATATACTACTGACCCGAAAATTCGTATTCACCCACCATTGATACAACACTTCTCAAACCCACTCCACTGACCCTACACTTCCCATTCACAAAACACTGACCCAACTCTTCCCATTCACGAACCACTGTCCGACACATCCCATTCACACACCACTAACCAAACACTTCCCATTCACACACCACTAATCCAACACTCCCCATTCACATACAACTGATCCAACACGTCCCATTCACAAACCACTGACCCTACACTTACCATTCATAAACCACTGATCCCACACTTCCCATTCACACATCACTGATCCAACACTTCCCAGTTCACAGACCACTGATCCAACACTTCCCAATTCACACACCACTGATCAAACACGTCCCATTCACAAACCACTGACCCGACTCTTCCCATTCACATACCACTGATCCGACACTTCCCATTCACATACCAATGAACAGACTCGTCTCATTCACAAACTACTGACCCGACACTTCCCATTCACCAATCACTGAACCCACACTTCCTATTCACGCACCACAGATCCAACTCATCCGCATTCACACACCACTGATCCAACCCTTCCAAATTCACAGACCACTGATCCTTGACTTCCCATTCACAAACCATTGATAAAACACATCCCATTCACAAACCACTGACCTGACACCTCCCATTCACACACCACTGATCCAACACCTCCCATTCACACACCACTGATCCAACACTTCCCATTCACACACCCGTAATCCGACACTTCCCTTTCACCAACCACTGATCGAACACGTCCCATTCACAAACCATTGAACTGACAGTTCCCATTCACGCGCCAAATACCCAACACTTCCAATCACAGGCCACTGTCCAGACACTTCCCATTCACAAACCACTGATCGAACACTCTCCATTCACAGACCACTGATCCCACACTTCCCAATCACACATCACTGATCCAACAATTCCCAATTCACACACCACTGATCCAACACATCCCATTCACAAACCAGTGATCCAACACTCAACATTCAGAAACCACTGATCCAAAACTTTCCAATTAACACACCGCTGCTCCAACTCTTCCCCATTTACACAACACTGATACAACACTTCCCATTCATATCCTACTGACCTGAAATTTCCCATTCATACACCACTGTCCGACACTTCCCATTCACACCCCACTGACCCGACACTTCCCATTCACAAACCACTGTCCGACACATCCCATTCATACACCACTGACCAAACACTTTCCATTCACACACCGCTAATCCAACACTCCCCATTCACACACCACTGATGCAACACGTCCCATTCACAAACCACTGACCTGACAGTTCCCATTCACACACAACTGACCGGACAGTTCCCATTCACAAACCACTGAACCCACACTTCCCATTCACACACCTGTAATCCGAAACTTCCCATTCAGACACCTCTGACCCGCACATCCAATTCACAAACCACTGGTCCAACATTTCCCATTCACACACGACATAACCGACACGACACATTCACAAACCATTGAACTGACAGTTCCCATTCACGCACCAATGACCCAACTCTTCCCATTCACACACCACTGACCTGACACTTCCCATTCACACTCCACTGACCTGACACTTCCCATTCACAGACACTGACCCAACTCTTCCCATTCAAACACCCGTAATCCGACACTTCCCATTCACACCCCACTGACCCAACTCTTCCCATTCACACACCACTGACCTGACACTTCCCATTCACACTCCAATGACCTGACACTTCCCATTCACAGACACTGACCCAACTCTTCCCATTCACACACCACTGACCTGACACTTCCCATTCACACTCCACTGACCTGACACTTCCCATTCACACATCACTGATCCCACACTTCCCATTCACAAACCACTGATCCCACACTTCCTATTCACACACCACATATCCAACTCATCCGCATTCACACACCACTGATCCAACACTTCCCAATACACAGACCACTGATCCTTGACTTCCCATGCACAAAGCACTGATCCAACACATCCCATTCACAAACCACTGATCCAACACTTCCCAATTCACACACCACTGATCCAACAGTTCCCATTCACAAAACACCTGATCCAACAATTCCCCATACGCACAACACTGATGCAACACTTCCCATTCATATACTACTGACCCGAAACTTCATATTCACCCACCATTGATTCAACACTTCTCAAACCCACTCCACTGACCCGACACTTCCCATTCACAAAACACTGACCCAACTCTTCCCATTCACGACCCACTGTCTGACACATCACATTCACACACCACTGACCAAACACTTCCCATTCAGACATCACTGACCTGACAGTTCCCATTCACACACAACTGACCGGACACTTCACATTCACAAACCACTGAACCCACACTTCCCATTCACACACCTGTAATCCGACACTTCCCATTCAGACACCTCTGACCCGACACGTCCCATTCACAAACCACCGACCCCACTCTTCCCATTCACGCATAACTAATCCAACAATTCCCAATCACCAACACTGTCCCGACACATCCCATTCACAAACCACTGATCCCACACTTCCCATTCACAAACCACTGAACCCACACTTCCTATTCACGCACCACAGATCCAACTCATCCGCATTCACAAACTCACTGATCCAACACTACCCATTCACAAACCACTGATCCCACACGTCCCTTTCACACACCACTGATCCAACCCTTCGCAATTCACAGACCACTGATCCTTGACTTCCCATGCACAAACCACTAATCCAACACTGCCCATTCACAAACCACTGATCCAACACTTCCCAATTCACACACCACTGATCCAACAGTCCCCATTCACAAAACACCTGATCCAACAATTCCCCATACACACAACTCTGATGCAACACTTCCCATTCATATCCTACTGACCTGAAACTTCCCATTCATATACCACTATCCGACACTTCCCATTCACACTCCACTGACCCGACACTTCCCATTCACAAACCACTGTCCAACACATCCCATTCACACACCACTGACCAAACACTTTCCATTCACACACCGCTAATCCAACACTCCCCATTCACACACCACTGATGCAACACGTCCCATTCAGAAACCACTGACCTGACAGTTCCCATTCACACACAACTGACCGGACACTTCCCATTCACAAACCACTGAACCCACACTTCCCATTCACACACCTGTAATCCGAAACTTCCCATTCAGACACCTCTGACCCGACACATCCAATTCACAAACCACTGGTCCAACACCTCCCATTCACACACGACATAACCGACACGACACATTCACAAACAACTGTCCGAAACTTCCCCTTCACACTCCACTGACCCGACACATCCCATTCACAAACCACTGACCTGACAGTTCCCATTCACACACAACTGACCCGACACATCCCATTCACACATCACTGATCCAACACTTCCCAATTCACACACCACTGATCCAACACTGCCCAATTAACACACGACTGATCCATCCCTTCCCAATTCACACACCACTGATCCAACACATCCCTTTCACACACCACTGATCCAACCCTTCCCAATACACAGACCACTGATCCTTGACTTCCCATGCACAAACCACTAATCCAACACTGCCCATTCACAAACCACTGATCCAACACTTCCCAATTCACACACCACTGATCCAACAGTCCCCATTCACAAAACACCTGATCCAACCCCTCCCAATCACACACCACTGATCCAACACTTCCCATTCACACACCACTGATCCAACCCTTCCCATTCACACTCCACTGATCCAACCCTTCCCAATCACAAACCAATAATCCAACACTTCCCCAGTCACAAACCACTGATCCAACCCTTCCCAATCACACACCAATAATCCAACACTTCCCCAGTCACAAACCACTGATCCAACACTTCCCATCCACATACCACTGACCCGACATTTCCCATTCAGAAACCCCTCATCCGACACTTCCCATTAACACCCCACTGATCCAACACTTCCCATTCACAAACCACTAATCCGACACTTGCCATTCACACATTACTGATACAAAACTTCCCCTTTCGCACACCACTGATCCAACACTTCCCATTCACAAACCACTAATCCGACACTTCCCATTCACACATTACTGATACAAAACTTCTCCGTTCACACACCGCTGATCCAACACATCCCATTCACAAACCACTGATCCAACACTTCCCATTCACACACCACTGATTCAACACTATCCCGTTCACACAGCAATGATCAAACAGTTCCGATTCACACACCACTGAGCCGACACTTCCCATTCACACACCACTGATCCAACACATCCCAGTCACAAACCAATGATGCAACACTTCACATTCACTCACCACTGATCCAACACTTCCCACTCACACACAACTGATAGAACGCTTCCCCTTTAACACTCCACTGCTACAACACTTCCACGTTCACACACCACTGATCCAACTGATCCGATTCACAAACCACTGATCCAACACGTCCCATTCACAAACCACTGATCCAAAACTTCTCATTCTCACTCCACTGATCCAAAACTTCTCATTCACACACAAATGATCCAACACTTCCCCATTCACACACCACTGATCCAACACTTCCCCATTCACACACCACTGACCAACCCATCACTATCACTCACCAATAATCCAACACTTCCCCAGTTAAACACCTTTGCTCCAACACTACCCATTCACACGCCAATGATCCAACACTTCCCATTCACAGCCCACTGATCCAACCCCTCCCAATCACACACCACTGATCCAACACTTCCCATTCACACACCACTGATCCAACACTTCCCATTCACAAACCACTGATCCAACACTTCCCAATCACACACCAATAATCCAACACTTCCCCAGTCACAAACCACTGATCCAACACTTCCCATCCACATACCACTGACCCGACATTTCCCATTCAGAAACCCCTCATCCGACATTTCCCATTAACACCCCACTGATCCAACACTTCCCATTCACAAACCACTAATCCGACACTTGCCATTCACACATTACTGATACAAAACTTCCCCGTTCACACAACACTGATCCAACACTTCCAACACACAAACCACTGATCCAGCACTTCACATTCACCCACCACTGACCCGACACTCCCCATTCTCAAACCACTGATCCAACAGTTCCCATTAACACACCACTGATCCAACACTTCCCATTCACGAACCACTGATTCAACACTATCCCGTTCACACAGCAATGATCAAGCAGTTCCGATTCACACACCACTGATCCTACACTTCCCATTCAGAAACCACTGATCCAACACTTCCCATTCACAAACCACTAATCCGACACTTCCCATTCACACATTACTGATACAAAACTTCTCCGTTCACACACCGCTGATCCAACACATCCCATTCACAAACCACTGATCCAACACTTCCCATTCACACACCACTGATTCAACACTATCCCGTTCACACAGCAATGATCAAACAGTTCCGATTCACACACCACTGAGCCGACACTTCCCATTCACACACCACTGATCCAACACATCCCAGTCACAAACCACTGATAGAACGCTTCCCCTTTAACACTCCACTGCTACAACACTTCCACGTTCACACACCACTGATCCAACAGATCCGATTCACAAACACTGATCCAACACTTCCCATTCACTCTCCACTGTCCCGACTCTTCCCATTCACAAACCACTGATCCAACACGTCCCATTCACAAACCACTGATCCAAAACTTCACATTCTCACTCCACTGATCCAAAACTTCTCATTCACACACAAATGATCCAACACTTCCCCATTCACACACCACTGATCCAACACATCCCAGTCACAAACCACTGATAGAACGCTTCCCCTTTAACACTCCACTGCTACAACACTTCCACGTTCACACACCACTGATCCAACAGATCCGATTCACAAACACTGATCCAACACTTCCCATTCACTCTCCACTGTCCCGACTCTTCCCATTCACAAACCACTGATCCAACACGTCCCATTCACAAACCACTGATCCAAAACTTCACATTCTCACTCCACTGATCCAAAACTTCTCATTCACACACAAATGATCCAACACTTCCCCATTCACACACCACTGACCAACCCATCACTATCACTCACCAATAATCCAACACTTCCCCAGTTAAACACCTTTGCTCCAACACTACCCATTCACACGCCAATGATCCAACACTTCCCATTCACAGCCCACTGATCCAACCCCTCCCAATCACACACCACTGATCCAACACTTCCCATTCACACACCACTGATCCAACCCTTCCCATTCACACTCCACCGATCCAACCCTTCCCAATCACAAACCAATAATCCAACACTTCCCCAGTTACAAACCACTGATCCAACCCTTCCCAATCACACACCAATAATCCAACACTTCCCCAGTCACAAACCACTGATCCAACACTTCCCATCCACATACCACTGACCCGACATTTCCCATTCAGAAACCCCTCATCCGACACTTCCCATTAACACATTACTGATACAAAACTTCTCCGTTCACACACCGCTGATCCAACACATCCCATTCACAAACCACTGATCCAACACTTCCCATTCACACACCACTGATTCAACACTATCCCGTTCACACAGCAATGATCAAACAGTTCCGATTCACACACCACTGAGCCGACACTTCCCATTCACACACCACTGATCCAACACATCCCAGTCACAAACCACTGATAGAACGCTTCCCCTTTAACACTCCACTGCTACAACACTTCCCTTTTCACACACCACTGATTCAACACTATCCCATTCACAAACCATTGATCCAACAGTTCCCATTAACACACCACTGATCCAGCAATTCCCATTCACACACTACCGACACAACACTTCCCCGTTCACACAACACTGATCCAACACTTCCAACACACAAACCACTGATCCAGCACTTCACATTCACCCACCACTGACCCGACACTCCCCATTCTCAAACCACTGATCCAACAGTTCCCATTAACACACCACTGATCCAACACTTCCCATTCACGAACCACTGATTCAACACTATCCCGTTCACACAGCAATGATCAAGCAGTTCCGATTCACACACCACTGATCCTACACTTCCCATTCAGAAACCACTGATCCAACACTTCCCATTCACAAACCACTAATCCGACACTTCCCATTCACACATTACTGATACAAAACTTCTCCGTTCACACACCGCTGATCCAACACATCCCATTCACAAACCACTGATCCAACACTTCCCATTCACACACCACTGATTCAACACTATCCCGTTCACACAGCAATGATCAAACAGTTCCGATTCACACACCACTGAGCCGACACTTCCCATTCACACACCACTGATCCAACACATCCCAGTCACAAACCACTGATAGAACGCTTCCCCTTTAACACTCCACTGCTACAACACTTCCACGTTCACACACCACTGATCCAACAGATCCGATTCACAAACACTGATCCAACACTTCCCATTCACTCTCCACTGTCCCGACTCTTCCCATTCACAAACCACTGATCCAACACGTCCCATTCACAAACCACTGATCCAAAACTTCACATTCTCACTCCACTGATCCAAAACTTCTCATTCACACACAAATGATCCAACACTTCCCCATTCACACACCACTGATCCAACACATCCCAGTCACAAACCACTGATAGAACGCTTCCCCTTTAACACTCCACTGCTACAACACTTCCACGTTCACACACCACTGATCCAACAGATCCGATTCACAAACACTGATCCAACACTTCCCATTCACTCTCCACTGTCCCGACTCTTCCCATTCACAAACCACTGATCCAACACGTCCCATTCACAAACCACTGATCCAAAACTTCACATTCTCACTCCACTGATCCAAAACTTCTCATTCACACACAAATGATCCAACACTTCCCCATTCACACACCACTGACCAACCCATCACTATCACTCACCAATAATCCAACACTTCCCCAGTTAAACACCTTTGCTCCAACACTACCCATTCACACGCCAATGATCCAACACTTCCCATTCACAGCCCACTGATCCAACCCCTCCCAATCACACACCACTGATCCAACACTTCCCATTCACACACCACTGATCCAACCCTTCCCATTCACACTCCACTGATCCAACCCTTCCCAATCACAAACCAATAATCCAACACTTCCCCAGTCACAAACCACTGATCCAACCCTTCCCAATCACACACCAATAATCCAACACTTCCCCAGTCACAAACCACTGATCCAACACTTCCCATCCACATACCACTGACCCGACATTTCCCATTCAGAAACCCCTCATCCGACACTTCCCATTAACACCCCACTGATCCAACACTTCCCATTCACAAACCACTAATCCGACACTTGCCATTCACACATTACTGATACAAAACTTCCCCGTTCGCACACCACTGATCCAACACTTCCCATTCACAAACCACTAATCCGACACTTCCCATTCACACATTACTGATACAAAACTTCTCCGTTCACACACCGCTGATCCAACACTTCCCATTCACAAACCACTGTCCGACACTTCACAGTCACACACCACTGTCCGACACTTCACATTCACTCACCACTGACCCGACACTTCCCATTCACAAACCACTGATCCAACAGTTCCCATTAACACACCACTGATTCAACACTATCCCGTTCACACAACACTGATCCAACACTTCCAACACACAAACCACTGATCCAACAACTCCCCATTCACACACCACAGAAACACTTCCCCGTTCACACACCACTGATCCAACACTTCCAACACACAAACCACTGATCCAACAACTCCCCATTCACACACCACAGAAACACTTCCCCGTTCAGACACCACTGATACAACACTTCCCATTCACCCACCACTGACCAGAAACTTCCCATTCACAGACCACTGATCCAACAATTCCCATTCACACACCACTGAGCCGATACTCCCCATTCACACCCCACTGATCCAACACATTCCATTCACACATTACTGATACAACACATCCCCGTTCACACACCACTGATACAACACTTCCCCGTTCACAAACCAATGATCCAACACCTCCCCATTCACACACCACAGAAACACTTCCCATTCACCCACCAATGACCCGAAACTTCCCATTCACAGACCACTGATCCAACACTTCCCATTCACACCCCACAGATACGACACTTTCCGCTCACACATTACTGATACAACACTTCCCCGTTCACACACCACTGATACAACACTTCCCCGTTCACACACCACTGATACAACACTTCCCCGTTCACACACCACTGATCCAACTCATCCCATTCACAAACCACTGATCCTAAACTTCCCATTCAGAAACCACTGATCCAACACTACCCATTCACAAACCACTGATCCAAAACTTCACATTCACACATTACTGATACAACACATCCCCTTTCACACACCACTAATATAACACTTCCCCGTTCACACACCACAGAGACACTTCCCCGTTCACACACAACTGATCCAACACTTCCCATTCACCCACCACTGACCCTACACTTTACATTCACAAACCACTGATCTAACACTTCACATTCACACATTACTGATATAACACTTCCCCGTTCACACACCACTGATACAACACTTCCCCGTTCACACACCACTGATCCAACACTTCACATTCACACATTACTGATATAACACTTCCCCGTTCACACACCACTGATACAACACTTCCCCGTTCACACACCACTGATCCAACACATCCCATTCACAAACCACTGATCCTACACTTCCCATTCAGAAACCTCTGAAGCAACAATTCCCATCCACAAACCACTCATCCAACACCCCCCATTCACGCACCACTGACGCAACACTTCCCCGTTCACACAACACAGATCCAACACTTCCAACACACAAACCACTGATCCAGCACTTCACATTCACTCACCACTGACCCGACCCTCCCCATTCACAAACCACTGATCCAACAGTTCCCATTAACACACCACTGATCCAACAATTCACATTCACAAACCACTCATCCGACACATCCATTTCACACACAACTGATCAAACACTTCCCATTCATACACCAATAATCCAACAGTTCCCGTTCAAACACCACTGATCCAACACTTCCCCGTTCACACACCACTGATCCAACACTTCCCAGTCACAAACCACTGATCGAACACTTCACATTCACACTCCACCGATCCAAAACTTCTCATTCACACACAAATGATCCAACACTTCCCCATTCACACACCACTGACAAACCCATCACTTTCACTCACCAATAATCCAACACTTCCCCAGTTAAACCCCTTTGCTCCAACACTACCCATTCACACGCCAATGATCCAACACTTCCCATTCACACTCCACTGATCCAACCCTTCCCATTCACAAACCACTAATCCGACACTTCCCTTTCACACACCACTGACCAACACATCACTTTCGCTCACCAATAATCCAACACTTCCCCAGTTAAACACCTTTGCTCCAGCACTACCCATTCACACGCCAATGATCCAACCCTTCCCAATCACAGACCAAAAATCCAACACTTCCCCAGTCACAAACCACTGATCCAACACTTCCCATTCACACACCACTGATCCAACACTTCCCATTCACAAACCACTAATCCGACACTTCCCATTCACACGCCAATGATCCAACACTTCCCATTCACACTCCACTGATCCAACCCTTCCCATTCACAAACCACTAATCCGACACTTCCCATTCACACACCACTGACCAACCCATCACTTTCGCTCACCAATAATCCAACACTTCCCCAGTTAAACACCTTTGCTCCAACACTACCCATTCACACGCCAATGATCCAACCCTTCCCAATCACAGACCAAAAATCCAACACTTCCCCAGTCACAAACCACTGATCCAACACTTCCCATTCACACACCACTGATCCAACACTTCCCATTCACAAACCACTAATCCGACACTTCCCATTCACACATTACTGATACAAAACTTCTCCGTTCACACACCGCTGATCCAACACATCCCATTCACAAACCACTGATCCAACACTTCCCATTCACACACCACTGATTCAACACTATCCCGTTCACACAGCAATGATCAAACAGTTCCGATTCACACACCACTGAGCCGACACTTCCCATTCAGACACCACTGATCCAACACTTCCCAGTCACAAACCAATGATCCAACACTTCACATTCACTCACCACTGATCCAACACTTCCCACTCACACACAACTGATAGAACGCTTCCCCTTTCACACTCCACTGATACAACACTTCCACGTTCACACACCACTGATCCAACAGATCCGATTAACAAACACTGATCCAACACACCCCATTCACAAACCACTGACCTGACAGTTCCCATTCACACACAACTGACCGGACACTTCCCATTCGCAAACCACTGAACCACACTTCCCATTCACACACCAGTAATCCGACACTTCCCATTCAGACACCTCTGACCGGACACATCCAATTCACAAACCTCTGGTCCAACACCTCCCATTCACACACGACTTAACCGACACGGCACATTCACAAACAACTGTCTGAAACTTCCCATTCACACACCACTGATCCAACACTTCCTAATTCACATACCTCTGATCCAACACTTCCCAATTCACACACCACTGATAGAACACTTCCCTTTCACACACCACTGATCCAAACCTTCCCAATACACAGACCACTGATCCTTGACTTCCCATTCACAAACTACTGATCCAACACAGCCCATTCACAATCCACTGATCCAACACTTCCCAATTCAAACACCGCTGATCCAAAAGTACCCATTCACAAAACACTGATCCAACAATTCCCCATACACACAACACTGATGCAACACTTCCCATTCATATACTACTGACCCGAAACTTCACATTCACCCACCATTGATCCAACACTACTCTAACCCACTCCACTGACCCGACACTTCCCATTCACAAACCACTGACCCAACTCTTCCCATTCACACACCACTGACCTGACACTTCCCAGTCACACTCCACTGACCTGACACTTCCCATTCACACACCACTGATCCCACACTTCCCTTTCACAAACCACTGAACCCACACTTCCTATTCACACACCACATATCCAACTCATCCGCATTCACACACCACTGATCCAACCCTTCCCAATACACAGACCACTGATCCTTGACTTCCCATGCACAAAGCACTGATCCAACACTTCCCATGCACAAAGCACTGATCCAACACTTCCCATTCACAAACCACTGATCCAACACTTCCCAATTGACACACCACTGATCCAACAGTTCCCATTCACAAAACACCTGATCCAACAATTCCCCATACGCACAACACTGATGCAACACTTCCCATTCATATACTACTGACCCGAAAATTCGTATTCACCCACCATTGATACAACACTTCTCAAACCCACTCCACTGACCCTACACTTCCCATTCACAAAACACTGACCCAACTCTTCCCATTCACGAACCACTGTCCGACACATCCCATTCACACACCACTGACCAAACACTTCCCATTCACACACCACTAATCCAACACTCCCCATTCACATACAACTGATCCAACACGTCCCATTCACAAACCACTGACCCTACACTTACCATTCATAAACCACTGATCCCACACTTCCCATTCACACATCACTGATCCAACACTTCCCAGTTCACAGACCACTGATCCAACACTTCCCAATTCACACACCACTGATCAAACACGTCCCATTCACAAACCACTGACCCGACTCTTCCCATTCACATACCACTGATCCGACACTTCCCATTCACATACCAATGAACAGACTCGTCTCATTCACAAACTACTGACCCGACGCTTCCCATTCACCAATCACTGAACCCACACTTCCTATTCACGCACCACAGATCCAACTCATCCGCATTCACACACCACTGATCCAACCCTTCCAAATTCACAGACCACTGATCCTTGACTTCCCATTCACAAACCATTGATAAAACACATCCCATTCACAAACCACTGACCTGACACCTCCCATTCACACACCACTGATCCAACACCACCCATTCACACACCACTGATCCAACACTTCCCATTCACACACCCGTAATCCGACACTTCCCTTTCACCAACCACTGATCGAACACGTCCCATTCACAAACCATTGAACTGACAGTTCCCATTCACGCGCCAAATACCCAACACTTCCAATCACAGGCCACTGTCCAGACACTTCCCATTCACAAACCACTGATCGAACACTCTCCATTCACAGACCACTGATCCCACACTTCCCAATCACACATCACTGATCCAACAATTCCCAATTCACACACCACTGATCCAACACATCCCATTCACAAACCAGTGATCCAACACTCAACATTCAGAAACCACTGATCCAAAACTTTCCAATTAACACACCGCTGCTCCAACTCTTCCCCATTTACACAACACTGATACAACACGTCCCATTCATATCCTACTGACCTGAAATTTCCCATTCATACACCACTGTCCGACACTTCCCATTCACACCCCACTGACCCGACACTTCCCATTCACAAACCACTGTCCGACACATCCCATTCACACACCACTGACCAAACACTTTCCATTCACACACCGCTAATCCAACACTCCCCATTCACACACCACTGATGCAACACGTCCCATTCACAAACCACTGACCTGACAGTTCCCATTCACACACAACTGACCGGACAGTTCCCATTCACAAACCACTGAACCCACACTTCCCATTCACACACCTGTAATCCGAAACTTCCCATTCAGACACCTCTGACCCGCACATCCAATTCACAAACCACTGGTCCAACATTTCCCATTCACACACGACATAACCGACACGACACATTCACAAACCATTGAACTGACAGTTCCCATTCACGCACCAATGACCCAACTCTTCCCATTCACACACCACTGACCTGACACTTCCCATTCACACTCCACTGACCTGACACTTCCCATTCACAGACACTGACCCAACTCTTCCCATTCAAACACCCGTAATCCGACACTTCCCATTCACACCCCACTGACCCAACTCTTCCCATTCACACACCACTGACCTGACACTTCCCATTCACACTCCACTGACCTGACACTTCCCATTCACAGACACTGACCCAACTCTTCCCATTCACACACCACTGACCTGACACTTCCCATTCACGCTCCACTGACCTGACACTTCCCATTCACACATCACTGATCCCACACTTCCCATTCACAAACCACTGATCCCACACTTCCTATTCACACACCACATATCCAACTCATCCGCATTCACACACCACTGATCCAACACTTCCCAATACACAGACCACTGATCCTTGACTTCCCATGCACAAAGCACTGATCCAACACATCCCATTCACAAACCACTGATCCAACACTTCCCAATTCACACACCACTGATCCAACAGTTCCCATTCACAAAACACCTGATCCAACAATTCCCCATACGCACAACACTGATGCAACACTTCCCATTCATATACTACTGACCCGAAACTTCATATTCACCCACCATTGATTCAACACTTCTCAAACCCACTCCACTGACCCGACACTTCCCATTCACAAAACACTGACCCAACTCTTCCCATTCACGACCCACTGTCCGACACATCACATTCACACACCACTGACCAAACACTTCCCATTCAGACATCACTGACCTGACAGTTCCCATTCACACACAACTGACCGGACACTTCACATTCACAAACCACTGAACCCACACTTCCCATTCACACACCTGTAATCCGACACTTCCCATTCAGACACCTCTGACCCGACACGTCCCATTCACAAACCACCGACCCCACTCTTCCCATTCACGCATAACTAATCCAACAATTCCCAATCACCAACACTGTCCCGACACATCCCATTCACAAACCACTGATCCCACACTTCCCATTCACAAACCACTGAACCCACACTTCCTATTCACGCACCACAGATCCAACTCATCCGCATTCACAAACTCACTGATCCAACACTACCCATTCACAAACCACTGATCCCACACTTCCCTTTCACACACCACTGATCCAAGCCTTCGCAATTCACAGACCACTGATCCTTGACTTCCCATGCACAAACCACTAATCCAACACTGCCCATTCACAAACCACTGATCCAACAGTCCCCATTCACAAAACACCTGATCCAACAATTCCCCATACACACAACTCTGATGCAACACTTCCCATTCATATCCTACTGACCTGAAACTTCCCATTCATATACCACTATCCGACACTTCCCATTCACACTCCACTGACCCGACACTTCCCATTCACAAACCACTGTCCAACACATCCCATTCACACACCACTGACCAAACACTTTCCATTCACACACCGCTAATCCAACACTCCCCATTCACACACAACTGATGCAACACGTCCCATTCACAAACCACTGACCTGACAGTTCCCATTCACACACAACTGACCGGACACTTCCCATTCACAAACCACTGAACCCACACTTCCCATTCACACACCTGTAATCCGAAACTTCCCATTCAGACACCTCTGACCCGACACATCCAATTCACAAACCACTGGTCCAACACCTCCCATTCACACACGACATAACCGACACGACACATTCACAAACAACTGTCCGAAACTTCCCCTTCACACTCCACTGACCCGACACATCCCATTCACAAACCACTGACCTGACAGTTCCCATTCACACACAACTGACCCGACACATCCCATTCACACATCACTGATCCAACACTTCCCAATTCACACACCACTGATCCAACACTGCCCAATTAACACACGACTGATCCATCCCTTCCCAATTCACACACCACTGATCCAACACTTCCCTTTCACACACCACTGATCCAACCCTTCCCAATACACAGACCACTGATCCTTGACTTTCCATGCACAAACCACTAATCCAACACTGCCCATTCACAAACCACTGATCCAACACTTCCCAATTCACACACCACTGATCCAACAGTCCCCATTCACAAAACACCTGATCCAACAATTCCCCATACACACAACACTGATGCAACTCGTTCCATTCATATACTACTGACCCGAAACTTCACATTCACCCACCATTGATCCAACACTTCTCAGTCCCACTCCACATAACCGACATTTCCCATTCACAAACATGTGTCCGGAACTTCCCATTCACACACCACTTTCCGACACGTCCCATTCACAAACCACCGACCCCACTCTTCACATTCACACATAACTAATCCAACAATTCCCAATCACCAACACTGTCACGACACATCCCATTCACAAACCACTGATCCCACACTTCCCATTCACAAACCACTGAATCCACACTTCCTATTCACGTACCACAGATCCAACTCATCCGCATTCACAAACTCACTGATCCAACACTACCCATTCACAAACCACTGATCCCACACTTCCCTTTCACACACCACTGATCCAACCCTTCGCAATTCACAGACTACTGATCCTTGACTTCCCATGCACAAATCACTAATCCAACACTGCCCATTCACAAACCACTGATCCAACAATTCCCAATTCACACACCACTGATCCAACAGTCCCCATTCACAAAACACCTGATCCAACAATTCCCCATACACACAACTCTGATGCAACACTTTCCATTCATATACTACTGACCCGAAACTTCACATTCACCCACCATTGATCCAACACTTCTCAGTCCCACTCCACATAACCGACATTTCCCATTCACAAACATGTGACAGGAACTTCCCATTCACACGCCACTGATCCTACACTTCCCAATTCACACACCACTGATCGAACACGTCCCTTTGACACACCACTGATCCAACCCTTCCCAATACACAGACCACTGATCCTTGACTTCCCATTCACAAACCACTGATCCAGCAGTACCCATTCACAAACCACTGATGCAACAAGTCCCCATACACACAACACTGATGCAACACATCCCATACATATACTACTGAACCGAAACTTCACATTCACTCACCATTGATCCAACACACCTCAAACCCACTCCACTGACCCGACACTTCCCATTCACAAACCACTGACCCAACTCTTCCCATTCACACACCACTGACCTGACACTTCCCATTCACACTCCATTGACCTGACACTTCCCATTCACACTCCACTGATCCCACACTTCCCATTCACAAACCACTGAACCCACACTTCCTATTCACACACCACCTATCCAACTCATCCGCATTCACACACCACTGATCCAACCCTTCCGAAATCACAAACCACTGGTCCAACATTTCCCATTCACACACGACGTAACCGACACGACTCATTCACAAACAACTGTCCGAAACTTCCCCTTCACACTCCACTGACCCGACACTTCCCATACACAAACCACTCACCTGACAGTTCCCTTTCACACAACACTGACACGACACTTCCCATTCACAAACCACTGAACCCACATTTCCCATTCACACACCACTGATCCAACACTTCCCAATTCACACACCTCTGATCCAACACTTCCCTTTCACACACCACTGATCCAACCCTTCCCAATACACAGACCACTGATCCTTGACTTCCCATGCACAAACCACTAATCCAACACTGCCCATTCACAAACCACTGATCCAACACTTCCCAATTCACACACCACTGACCCAACAGTCCCCATTCACAAAACACCTGATCCAACAATTCCCCATACACACAACACTGATGCAACACTTTCAATTCATATACTACTGACCCGAAACTTCACTTTCACCCACCATTGATCCAACACTTCTCAAACCCACTCCACTGACCCGACACTTCCCAATCACAAAACACTGACCCAACTCTTCCCATTCACACACCACTGATCCAACACTTCCCATTCACACACCCGTCATCCGACACTTCCTATTTAGACACCTCTGAACCGACACTTCCCATTCACCAAACACTGATCCAACACGTCCCATTCACAAACCACTGAACTGACAGTACCCATTCACGCACCAATGACCCAACACTTCCAAACACAGGCCACTGTCCAGACACTTCCCATTCACAAACCACTGATCCCACACTTCCCATTCACACATCACTGATCCAACACTTCCCAGTTCACAGACCACTGATCCAACACTTCCCAATTCACACACCACTGATCCAACACGTCCCATTCACAAACCACTGACCCGACACTTCCCATTCACAAACCACTGATCCCACACTTCCCATTCACACATCACTGATCCAACACATCCCAGTTCACAGACCACTGATCCAACACTTCCCAATTCACACACCACTGATCAAACACGTCCCATTCACAAACCACTGACCCGACTCTTCCCATTCACATACCACTGATCCGACACTTCCCATTCACATACCAATGAACAGACTCGTCTCATTCACAAACTACTGACCCGACACTTCCCATTCACCAATCACTGAACCCACACTTCCTATTCACGCACCACAGATCCAACTCATCCGCATTCACACACCACTGATCCAACCCTTCCAAATTCACAGACCACTGATCCTTGACTTCCCATTCACAAACCATTGATAAAACACATCCCATTCACAAACCACTGACCTGACACCTCCCTTTCACACACCACTGATCCAACACCACCCATTCACACACCACTGATCCAACACTTCCCATTCACACACCCGTAATCCGACACTTCCCTTTCACCAACCACTGATCGAACACGTCCCATTCACAAACCATTGAACTGACAGTTCCCATTCACGCGCCAAATACCCAACACTTCCAATCACAGGCCACTGTCCAGACACTTCCCATTCACAAACCACTGATCGAACACTCTCCATTCACAGACCACTGATCCCACACTTCCCAATCACACATCACTGATCCAACAATTCCCAATTCACACACCACTGATCCAACACATCCCATTCACAAACCACTGACCCAACTCTTCCCATTCACACACCACTGACCTGACACTTCCCATTCACACTCCATTGACCTGACACTTCCCATTCACACTCCACTGATCCCACACTTCCCATTCACAAACCACTGAACCCACACTTCCTATTCACACACCACCTATCCAACTCATCCGCATTCACACACCACTGATCCAACCCTTCCGAAATCACAAACCACTGGTCCAACATTTCCCATTCACACACGACGTAACCGACACGACTCATTCACAAACAACTGTCCGAAACTTCCCCTTCACACTCCACTGACCCGACACTTCCCATACACAAACCACTCACCTGACAGTTCCCTTTCACACAACACTGACACGACACTTCCCATTCACAAACCACTGAACCCACATTTCCCATTCACACACCACTGATCCAACACTTCCCAATTCACACACCTCTGATCCAACACTTCCCTTTCACACACCACTGATCCAACCCTTCCCAATACACAGACCACTGATCCTTGACTTCCCATGCACAAACCACTAATCCAACACTGCCCATTCACAAACCACTGATCCAACACTTCCCAATTCACACACCACTGACCCAACAGTCCCCATTCACAAAACACCTGATCCAACAATTCCCCATACACACAACACTGATGCAACACTTTCAATTCATATACTACTGACCCGAAACTTCACTTTCACCCACCATTGATCCAACACTTCTCAAACCCACTCCACTGACCCGACACTTCCCAATCACAAAACACTGACCCAACTCTTCCCATTCACACACCACTGATCCAACACTTCCCATTCACACACCCGTCATCCGACACTTCCTATTTAGACACCTCTGAACCGACACTTCCCATTCACCAAACACTGATCCAACACGTCCCATTCACAAACCACTGAACTGACAGTACCCATTCACGCACCAATGACCCAACACTTCCAAACACAGGCCACTGTCCAGACACTTCCCATTCACAAACCACTGATCCCACACTTCCCATTCACACATCACTGATCCAACACTTCCCAGTTCACAGACCACTGATCCAACACTTCCCAATTCTCACACCACTGATCCAACACGTCCCATTCACAAACCACTGACCCGACACTTCCCATTCACAAACCACTGATCCCACACTTCCCATTCACACATCACTGATCCAACACATCCCAGTTCACAGACCACTGATCCAACACTTCCCAATTCACACACCACTGATCAAACACGTCCCATTCACAAACCACTGACCCGACTCTTCCCATTCACATACCACTGATCCGACACTTCCCATTCACATACCAATGAACAGACTCGTCTCATTCACAAACTACTGACCCGACACTTCCCATTCACCAATCACTGAACCCACACTTCCTATTCACGCACCACAGATCCAACTCATCCGCATTCACACACCACTGATCCAACCCTTCCAAATTCACAGACCACTGATCCTTGACTTCCCATTCACAAACCATTGATAAAACACATCCCATTCACAAACCACTGACCTGACACCTCCCTTTCACACACCACTGATCCAACACCACCCATTCACACACCACTGATCCAACACTTCCCATTCACACACCCGTAATCCGACACTTCCCTTTCACCAACCACTGATCGAACACGTCCCATTCACAAACCATTGAACTGACAGTTCCCATTCACGCGCCAAATACCCAACACTTCCAATCACAGGCCACTGTCCAGACACTTCCCATTCACAAACCACTGATCGAACACTCTCCATTCACAGACCACTGATCCCACACTTCCCAATCACACATCACTGATCCAACAATTCCCAATTCACACACCACTGATCCAACACATCCCATTCACAAACCAGTGATCCAACACTCAACATTCAGAAACCACTGATCCAAAACTTTCCAATTAACACACCGCTGCTCCAACTCTTCCCCATTTACACAACACTGATACAACACTTCCCATTCATATCCTACTGACCTGAAATTTCCCATTCATACACCACTGTCCGACACTTCCCATTCACACCCCACTGACCCGACACTTCCCATTCACAAACCACTGTCCGACACATCCCATTCACACACCACTGACCAAACACTTTCCATTCACACACCGCTAATCCAACACTCCCCATTCACACACCACTGATGCAACACGTCCCATTCACAAACCACTGACCTGACAGTTCCCATTCACACACAACTGACCGGACAGTTCCCATTCACAAACCAGTGAACCCACACTTCCCATTCACACACCTGTAATCCGAAACTTCCCATTCAGACACCTCTGACCCGCACATCCAATTCACAAACCACTGGTCCAACATTTCCCATTCACACACGACATAACCGACACGACACATTCACAAACAACTGTCCGAAACTTCCCATTCACACACCACTGACACGACACTTCCCATTCACAAACCACTGAACCCACACTTCCTATTCACGCACCACAGATCCAACTCATCCGCATTCACACACCACTGATCCAACACTACCCATTCACAAACCACTGATCCCACACTTCCCTTTCACACACCACTGATCCAACCCTTCGCAATTCACAGACCACTGATCCTTGACTTCCCATTCACAAACCACTGATCCAAAAGTACCCATTCACAAGCCGCTGATCCAACACTTCCTCATATACACAACACTGATGCAACACTTCCCATTCATATACTTCTGAACCGAAACTTCACATACACCCACCATTGATACAACATTTCTCAATCCCACTCCACAGACCGGACACTTCCCATTCAGACACCTCTAAACCGACTCTTCCCATTCACCAACAACTGATCCAACACGTCCCATTCAAAAACCATTGAACTGACAGTTCCCATTCACGCACCAATGACCCAACACTTCCCATTCAAACACCCGTAATCCGACACTTCCCATTCACACCCCACTGACCCAACTCTTCCCATTCACACACCACTGACCTGACACTTCCCATTCACACTCCACTGACCTGACACTTCCCATTCACAGACACTGACCCAACTCTTCCCATTCACACACCACTGACCTGACACTTCCCATTCACACTCCACTGACCTGACACTTCCCATTCACACATCACTGATCCCACACTTCCCATTCACAAACCACTGATCCCACACTTCCTATTCACACACCACATATCCAACTCATCCGCATTCACACACCACTGATCCAACACTTCCCAATACACAGACCACTGATCCTTGACTTCCCATGCACAAAGCACTGATCCAACACATCCCATTCACAAACCACTGATCCAACACTTCCCAATTCACACACCACTGATCCAACAGTTCCCATTCACAAAACACCTGATCCAACAATTCCCCATACGCACAACACTGATGCAACACTTCCTATTCATATACTAGTGACCCGAAACTTCATATTCACCCACCATTGATACAACACTTCTCAAACCCAATCCACTGACCCGACACTTCCCATTCACAAAACACTGACCCAACACTTCCCATTCACGACCCACTGTCCGACACATCACATTCACACACCACTGACCAAACACTTCCCATTCAGACATCACTGACCTGACAGTTCCCATTCACACACAACTGACCGGACACTTCACATTCACAAACCACTGAACCCACACTTCCCATTCACACACCTGTAATCCGACACTTCCCATTCAGACACCTCTGACCCGACACATCCAATTCACAAACCACTGGTCCAACATTTCCCATTCACACACGACATAACCGACACGACACATTCACAAACAACTGTCCGAAACTTCCCCTTCACACTCCACTGACCCGACACTTCCCATTCACAAACCACTGACCTCACACTTCCCATTCACACACCACTGATCCAACACGTCCCATACACAAACCATTGAACTGACAGTTCCCATTCACGCACCAATGACCCAACACTTCCAATCAGAGGCCACTGTCCCGACACTTCCCATTCACAAACCACTGATGCGACACTCTCCATTCACAGACCACTGATCCAACAATTCCCAATTCACACACCACTGATCCAACACATCCCATTCACAAACCAGTGATCCAACACTCAACATTCAGAAACCACTGATCCAAAACTTCCCAATTAACACACCGCTGCTCCAACTCTTCCCCATTTACACAACACTGATACAACACTTCCCATTCATATCCTACTGACCTGAAACTTCCCATTCATATACCACTGTCCGACACTTCCCATTCACACCCCACTGACCCGACACTTCCCATTCACAAACCACTGTCCGACACATCCCATTCACACACCACTGACCAAACACTTTCCATTCACACACCGCTAATCCAACACTCCCCATTCACACACAACTGATGCAACACGTCCCATTCAGAAACCACTGAACCCACACTTCCCATTCACACACCTGTAAACCGAAACTTCCCATTCAGACACCTCTGACCCGACACATCCAATTCACAAACCACTGGTCCAACACCTCCCATTCACACACGACATAACCGACACGACACATTCTCAAACAACTGTCCGAAACTTCCCCTTCACACTCCACTGACCCGACACATCCCATTCACAAACCACTGACCTGACAGTTCCCATTCACACACAACTGACCGGACACTTCCCATTCACAAACCACTGAACCCACTCTTCCCATTCACACACCTGTAAACCGAAACTTCCCATTCAGACACCTCTGACCCGACACATCCAATTCACAAACCACTGGTCCAACACCTCCCATTCACACACGACATAACCGACACGACACATTCTCAAACAACTGTCCGAAACTTCCCCTTCACACTCCACTGACCCGACACATCCCATTCACAAACCACTGACCTGACAGTTCCCATTCACACACAACTGACCCGACACATCCCATTCACACATCACTGATCCAACACTTCCCAATTCACACACCACTGATCCAACACTGCCCAATTAACACACCACTGATCCATCCCTTCCCAATTCACACACCACTGATCCAACACTTCCCTTTCACACACCACTGATCCAACCCTTCCCAATACACAGACCACTGATCCTTGACTTCCCATGCACAAACCACTAATCCAACACTGCCCATTCACAAACCACTGATCCAACACTTCCCAATTCACACACCACTGATCCAACAGTCCCCATTCACAAAACACCTGATCCAACAATTCCCCATACACACAACACTGATGCAACTCTTTCCATTCATATACTACTGACCCGAAACTTCACATTCACTCACCATTGATCCAACACTTCTCAGTCCCACTCCACATAACCGACATTTCCCATTCACAAACATGTGTCCGGAACTTCCCATTCACACACCACTTTCGGACACGTCCCATTCACAAACCACCGACCCCACTCTTCCCATTCACGCATAACTAATCCAACAATTCCCAATCACCAACACTGTCCCGACACATCCCATTCACAAACCACTGATCCCACACTTCCCATTCACAAACCACTGAACCCACACTTCCTATTCACGCACCACAGATCCAACTCATCCGCATTCACAAACTCACTGATCCAACACTACCCATTCACAAACCACTGATCCCACACTTCCCTTTCACACACCACTGATCCAACCCTTCGCAATTCACAGACCACTGATCCTTGACTTCCCATGCACAAACCACTAATCCAACACTGCCCATTCACAAACCACTGATCCAACACTTCCCAATTCACACACCACTGATCCAACAGTCCCCATTCACAAAACACCTGATCCAACAATTCCCCATACACACAACTCTGATGCAACACTTCCCATTCATATCCTACTGACCTGAAACTTCCCATTCATATACCACTATCCGACACTTCCCATTCACACTCCACTGACCCGACACTTCCCATTCACAAACCACTGACCAAACACTTTCCATTCACACACCGCTAATCCAACACTCCCCATTCACACACCACTGATGCAACACGTCCCATTCAGAAACCACTGACCTGACAGTTCCCATTCACACACAACTGACCGGACACTTCCCATTCACAAACCACTGAACCCACACTTCCCATTCACACACCTGTAATCCGAAACTTCCCATTCAGACACCTCTGACCCGACACATCCAATTCACAAACCACTGGTCCAACACCTCCCATTCACACACGACATAACCGACACGACACATTCACAAACAACTGTCCGAAACTTCCCCTTCACACTCCACTGACCCGACACATCCCATTCACAAACCACTGACCTGACAGTTCCCATTCACACACAACTGACCCGACACATCCCATTCACACATCACTGATCCAACACTTCCCAATTCACACACCACTGATCCAACACTGCCCAATTAACACACGACTGATCCATCCCTTCCAAATTCACACACCACTGATCCAACACTTCCCTTTCACACACCACTGATCCAACCCTTCCCAATACACAGACCACTGATCCTTGACTTCCCATGCACAAACCACTAATCCAACACTGCCCATTCACAAACCACTGATCCAACACTTCCCAATTCACACACCACTGATCCAACAGTCCCCATTCACAAAACACCTGATCCAACAATTCCCCATACACACAACACTGATGCAACTCGTTCCATTCATATACTACTGACCCGAAACTTCACATTCACCCACCATTGATCCAACACTTCTCAGTCCCACTCCACATAACCGACATTTCCCATTCACAAACATGTGTCCGGAACTTCCCATTCACACACCACTTTCGGACACGTCCCATTCACAAACCACCGACCCCACTCTTCACATTCACACATAACTAATCCAACAATTCCCAATCACCAACACTGTCCCGACACATCCCATTCACAAACCACTGATCCCACACTTCCCATTCACAAACCACTGAATCCACACTTCCTATTCACGTACCACAGATCCAACTCATCCGCATTCACAAACTCACTGATCCAACACTACCCATTCACAAACCACTGATCCCACACTTCCCTTTCACACACCACTGATCCAACCCTTCGCAATTCACAGACCACTGATCCTTGACTTCCCATGCACAAACCACTAATCCAACACTGCCCATTCACAAACCACTGATCCAACAATTCCCAATTCACACACCACTGATCCAACAGTCCCCATTCACAAAACACCTGATCCAACAATTCCCCATACACACAACTCTGATGCAACACTTTCCATTCATATACTACTGAACCGAAACTTCACTTTCACCCACCATTGATCCAACACTTCTCAGTCCCACTCCACATAACCGACATTTCCCATTCACAAACATGTGACAGGAACTTCCCATTCACACGCCACTGATCCTACACTTCCCAATTCACACACCACTGATCGAACACGTCCCTTTGACACACCACTGATCCAACCCTTCCCAATACACAGACCACTGATCCTTGACTTCCCATTCACAAACCACTGATCCAACAGTACCCATTCACAAACCACTGATGCAACAATTCCCCATACACACAACACTGATGCAACACATCCCATACATATACTACTGAACCGAAACTTCACATTCACTCACCATTGATCCAACACATCTCAAACCCACTCCACTGACCCGACACTTCCCATTCACAAACCACTGACCCAACTCTTCCCATTCACACTCCACTGACCTGACACTTCCCATTCACACTCCATTGACCTGACACTTCCCATTCACACTCCACTGATCCCACACTTCCCATTCACAAACCACTGAACCCACACTTCCTATTCACACACCACCTATCCAACTCATCCGCATTCACACACCACTGATCCAACCCTTCCCAAATCACAAACCACTGGTCCAACATTTCCCATTCACACACGACGTAACCGACACGACTCATTCACAAACAACTGTCCGAAACTTCCCCTTCACACTCCACTGACCCGACACTTCCCATACACAAACCACTCACCTGACAGTTCCCTTTCACACAACACTGACACGACACTTCCCATTCACAAACCACTGAACCCACATTTCCCATTCACACACCACTGATCCAACACTTCCCAATTCACACACCTCTGATCCAACACTTCCCTTTCACACACCACTGATCCAACCCTTCCCAATACACAGACCACTGATCCTTGACTTCCCATGCACAAACCACTAATCCAACACTGCCCATTCACAAACCACTGATCCAACACTTCCCAATTCACACACCACTGACCCAACAGTCCCCATTCACAAAACACCTGATCCAACAATTCCCCATACACACAACACTGATGCAACACTTTCAATTCATATACTACTGACCCGAAACTTCACTTTCACCCACTATTGATCCAACACTTCTCAAACCCACTCCACTGACCCGACACTTCCCAATCACAAAACACTGACCCAACTCTTCCCATTCACACACCACTGATCCAACACTTCCCATTCACACACCCGTCATCCGACACTTCCTATTTAGACACCTCTGAACCGACACTTCCCATTCACCAAACACTGATCCAACACGACCCAGTTCACAGACCACAGATCCAACACTTCCGAATTCACACACCACTGATCCAACACGTCCCATTCACAAACCACTGACCCGACACTTCCAAACACAGGCCACTGTCCAGACACTTCCCATTCACAAACCACTGATCCCACACTTCCCATTCACACATCACTGATCCAACACTTCCCAGTTCACAGACCACAGATCCAACACTTCCGAATTCACACACCACTGATCCAACACGTCCCATTCACAAACCACTGACCCGACACTTCCCATTCACAAACCACTGATCCCACACTTCCCATTCACACATCACTGATCCAACACATCCCAGTTCACAGACCACTGATCCAACACTTCCCAATTCACACACCACTGATCAAACACGTCCCATTCACAAACCACTGACCCGACTCTTCCCATTCACATACCACTGATCCGACACTTCCCATTCCCATACCAATGAACAGACTCGTCTCATTCACAAACTACTGACCCGACACTTCCCATTCACCAATCACTGAACCCACACTTCCTATTCACGCACCACAGATCCAACTCATCCGCATTCACACACCACTGATCCAACCCTTCCAAATTCACAGACCACTGATCCTTGACTTCCCATTCACAAACCATTGATAAAACACATCCCATTCACAAACCACTGACCTGACACCTCCCATTCACACACCACTGATCCAACACCACCCATTCACACACCACTGATCCAACACTTCCCATTCACACACCCGTAATCCGACACTTCCCTTTCACCAACCACTGATCGAACACGTCCCATTCACAAACCATTGAACTGACAGTTCCCATTCACGCGCCAAATACCCAACACTTCCAATCACAGGCCACTGTCCAGACACTTCCCATTCACAAACCACTGATCGAACACTCTCCATTCACAGACCACTGATCCCACACTTCCCAATCACACATCACTGATCCAACAATTCCCAATTCACACACCACTGATCCAACACATCCCATTCACAAACCAGTGATCCAACACTCAACATTCAGAAACCACTGATCCCACACTTCCCATTCACACATCACTGATCCAACACATCCCAGTTCACAGACCACTGATCCAACACTTCCCAATTCACACCACTGATCCAACTCTTCCCCATTTACACAACACTGATACAACACTTCCCATTCATATCCTACTGACCTGAAATTTCCCATTCATACACCACTGTCCGACACTTCCCATTCACACCCCACTGACCCGACACTTCCCATTCACAAACCACTGTCCGACACATCCCATTCACACACCACTGACCAAACACTTTCCATTCACACACCGCTAATCCAACACTCCCCATTCACACACCACTGATGCAACACGTCCCATTCACAAACCACTGACCTGACAGTTCCCATTCACACACAACTGACCGGACAGTTCCCATTCACAAACCAGTGAACCCACACTTCCCATTCACACACCTGTAATCCGAAACTTCCCATTCAGACACCTCTGACCCGCACATCCAATTCACAAACCACTGGTCCAACATTTCCCATTCACACACGACATAACCGACACGACACATTCACAAACAACTGTCCGAAACTTCCCATTCACACACCACTGACACGACACTTCCCATTCACAAACCACTGAACCCACACTTCCTATTCACGCACCACAGATCCAACTCATCCGCATTCACACACCACTGATCCAACACTACCCATTCACAAACCACTGATCCCACACTTCCCTTTCACACACCACTGATCCAACCCTTCGCAATTCACAGACCACTGATCCTTGACTTCCCATTCACAAACCACCGATCCAAAAGTACCCATTCACAAGCCGCTGATCCAACACTTCCTCATATACACAACACTGATGCAACACTTCCCATTCATATACTTCTGACCCGAAACTTCACATACACCCACCATTGATCCAACATTTCTCAATCCCACTCCACAGACCGGACACTTCCCATTCAGACACCTCTAAACCGACTCTTCCCATTCACCAACAACTGATCCAACACGTCCCATTCAAAAACCATTGAACTGACAGTTCCCATTCACGCACCAATGACCCAACACTTCCCATTCAAACACCCGTAATCCGACACTTCCCATTCACACCCCACTGACCCAACTCTTCCCATTCACACACCACTGACCTGACACTTCCCATTCACACTCCACTGACCTGACACTTCCCATTCACAGACACTGACCCAACTCTTCCCATTCACACACCACTGACCTGACACTTCCCATTCACACTCCACTGACCTGACACTTCCCATTCACACATCACTGATCCCACACTTCCCATTCACAAACCACTGATCCCACACTTCCCAATTCACACACCACTGATCCAACACGTCCCATTCACAAACCACTGACCCGACACTTCCCATTCACAAACCACTGATCCCACACTTCCCATTCACACATCACTGATCCAACACATCCCAGTTCACAGACCACTGATCCAACACTTCCCAATTCACACACCACTGATCAAACACGTCCCATTCACAAACCACTGACCCGACTCTTCCCATTCACATACCACTGATCCGACACTTCCCATTCACATACCAATGAACAGACTCGTCTCATTCACAAACTACTGACCCGACACTTCCCATTCACCAATCACTGAACCCACACTTCCTATTCACGCACCACAGATCCAACTCATCCGCATTCACACACCACTGATCCAACCCTTCCAAATTCACAGACCACTGATCCTTGACTTCCCATTCACAAACCATTGATAAAACACATCCCATTCACAAACCACTGACCTGACACCTCCCATTCACACACCACTGATCCAACACCACCCATTCACACACCACTGATCCAACACTTCCCATTCACACACCCGTAATCCGACACTTCCCTTTCACCAACCACTGATCGAACACGTCCCATTCACAAACCATTGAACTGACAGTTCCCATTCACGCGCCAAATACCCAACACTTCCAATCACAGGCCACTGTCCAGACACTTCCCATTCACAAACCACTGATCGAACACTCTCCATTCACAGACCACTGATCCCACACTTCCCAATCACACATCACTGATCCAACAATTCCCAATTCACACACCACTGATCCAACACATCCCATTCACAAACCAGTGATCCAACACTCAACATTCAGAAACCACTGATCCAAGACTTTCCAATTAACACACCGCTGCTCCAACTCTTCCCCATTTACACAACACTGATACAACACTTCCCATTCATATCTTACTGACCTGAAATTTCCCATTCATACACCACTGTCCGACACTTCCCATTCACACCCCACTGACCCGACACTTCCCATTCACAAACCACTGTCCGACACATCCCATTCACACACCACTGACCAAACACTTTCCATTCACACACCGCTAATCCAACACTCCCCATTCACACACCACTGATGCAACACGTCCCATT
Source organism: Hypanus sabinus (assembly GCF_030144855.1). Lineage (NCBI taxonomy): Eukaryota > Metazoa > Chordata > Chondrichthyes > Myliobatiformes > Dasyatidae > Hypanus > Hypanus sabinus. The sequence goes on from NW_026779928.1 coordinate 251,257, forward strand.
CACAAACCACTGACCTGACAGTTCCCATTCACACACAACTGACCGGACAGTTCCCATTCACAAACCAGTGAACCCACACTTCCCATTCACACACCTGTAATCCGAAACTTCCCATTCAGACACCTCTGAAACCGCACATCCAATTCACAAACCACTGGTCCAACATTTCCCATTCACACACGACATAACCGACACGACACATTCACAAACAACTGTCCGAAACTTCCCATTCACACACCACTGACACGACACTTCCCATTCACAAACCACTGAACCCACACTTCCTATTCACGCACCACAGATCCAACTCATCCGCATTCACACACCACTGATCCAACACTACCCATTCACAAACCACTGATCCCACACTTCCCTTTCACACACCACTGATCCAACCCTTCGCAATTCACAGACCACTGATCCTTGACTTCCCATTCACAAACCACTGATCCAAAAGTACCCATTCACAAGCCGCTGATCCAACACTTCCTCATATACACAACACTGATGCAACACTTCCCATTCATATACTTCTGACCCGAAACTTCACATACACCCACCATTGATCCAACATTTCTCTATCCCACTCCACAGACCGGACACTTCCCACTCAGACACCTCTAAACCGACTCTTCCCATTCACCAACAACTGATCCAACACGTCCCATTCAAAAACCATTGAACTGACAGTTCCCATTCACGCACCAATGACCCAACACTTCCCATTCAAACACCCGTAATCCGACACTTCCCATTCACACCCCACTGACCCAACTCTTCCCATTCACACACCACTGACCTGACACTTCCCATTCACACTCCACTGACCTGACACATCCCATTCACAGACACTGACCCAACTCTTCCCATTCACACACCACTGACCTGACACTTCCCATTCACACTCCACGAACCTGACACTTCCCATTCACACATCACTGATCCCACACTTCCCATTCACAAACCACTGATCCCACACTTCCTATTCACACACCACATATCCAACTCATCCGCATTCACACACCACTGATCCAACACTTCCCAATACACAGACCACTGATCCTTGACTTCCCATGCACAAAGCACTGATCCAACACATCCCATTCACAAACCACTGATCCAACACTTCCCAATTCACACACCACTGATCCAACAGTTCCCATTCACAAAACACCTGATCCAACAATTCCCCATACGCACAACACTGATGCAACACTTCCCATTCATATACTAGTGACCCGAAACTTCATATTCACCCACCATTGATACAACACTTCTCAAACCCACTCCACTGACCCGACACTTCCCATTCACAAACCACTGAACCCACACTTCCTATTCACGCACCACAGATCCAACTCATCCGCATTCACACACCACTGATCCAACACTACCCATTCACAAACCACTGATCCCACACTTCCCTTTCACACACCACTGATCCAACCCTTCGCAATTCACAGACCACTGATCCTTGACTTCCCATTCACAAACCACTGATCCAAAAGTACCCATTCACAAGCCGCTGATCCAACACTTCCTCATATACACAACACTGATGCAACACTTCCCATTCATATACTTCTGACCCGAAACTTCACATACACCCACCATTGATCCAACATTTCTCTATCCCACTCCACAGACCGGACACTTCCCACTCAGACACCTCTAAACCGACTCTTCCCATTCACCAACAACTGATCCAACACGTCCCATTCAAAAACCATTGAACTGACAGTTCCCATTCACGCACCAATGACCCAACACTTCCCATTCAAACACCCGTAATCCGACACTTCCCATTCACACCCCACTGACCCAACTCTTCCCATTCACACACCACTGACCTGACACTTCCCATTCACACTCCACTGACCTGACACATCCCATTCACAGACACTGACCCAACTCTTCCCATTCACACACCACTGACCTGACACTTCCCATTCACACTCCACGAACCTGACACTTCCCATTCACACATCACTGATCCCACACTTCCCATTCACAAACCACTGATCCCACACTTCCTATTCACACACCACATATCCAACTCATCCGCATTCACACACCACTGATCCAACACTTCCCAATACACAGACCACTGATCCTTGACTTCCCATGCACAAAGCACTGATCCAACACATCCCATTCACAAACCACTGATCCAACACTTCCCAATTCACACACCACTGATCCAACAGTTCCCATTCACAAAACACCTGATCCAACAATTCCCCATACGCACAACACTGATGCAACACTTCCCATTCATATACTAGTGACCCGAAACTTCATATTCACCCACCATTGATACAACACTTCTCAAACCCACTCCACTGACCCGACACTTCCCATTCACAAAACACTGATCCAACACTTCCCATTCACGACCCACTGTCCGACACATCACATTCACACACCACTGACCAAACACTTCCCATTCAGACATCACTGACCTGACAGTTCCCATTCACACACAACTGACCGGACACTTCACATTCACAAACCACTGAACCCACACTTCCCATTCACACACCTGTAATCCGACACTTCCCATTCAGACACCTCTGACCCGACACATCCAATTCACAAACCACTGGTCCAACATTTCCCATTCACACACGACATAACCGACACGACACATTCACAAACAACTGTCCGAAACTTCCCCTTCACACTCCACTGACCCGACACTTCCCATTCACAAACCACTGACCTGACAGTTCCCATTCACACACCACTGACACGACACTTCCCATTCACAAACCACTGAACCCACATTTCCCATTCACACAACACTGATGCACCACGTCCCATTCACAAACCACTGACCTGACAGTACCCATTCACACACAACTGACCGGACACTTCCCATTCGCAAACCACTGAACCAACACTTTCAATCACAGGCCACTGTCCAGACACTTCCCATTCACAAACCACTGATCCGACACTCTCCATTCACAAACCACTGATCCAACACTTCCCAGTTCACAGACCACTGATCCAACACTTCCCAATTCACACACCACTGATCCAACCCTTCCCAATTCACAGACCACTGATCCTTGACTTCCCATTCACAACCCATTGATAAAACATATCCCATTCACAAACCACTGACCTGACACTTCCCATTCACACACCACTGATCCAACACGTCCCATACACAAACCATTGAACTGACAGTTCCCATTCACGCACCAATGACCCAACACTTCCAATCAGAGGCCACTGTCCCGTCACTTCCCATTCACAAACCACTGATGCGACACTCTCCATTCACAGACCACTGATCCAACAATTCCCAATTCACACACCACTGATCCAACACATCCCATTCACAAACCAGTGATCCAACACTCAACATTCAGAAACCACTGATCCAAAACTTTCCAATTAACACACCGCTGCTCCAACTCTTCCCCATTCATACACCACTGTCCGACACTTCCCTTTCACACCCCACTGACCCGACACTTCCCATTCACAAACCACTGTCCGACACATCCCATTCACACACCACTGACCAAACACTTTCCATTCACACACCGCTAATCCAACACTCCCCATTCACACACCACTGATGCAACACGTCCCATTCACAAACCACTGACCTGACAGTTCCCATTCACACACAACTGACCGGACAGTTCCCATTCACAAACCACTGAACCCACACTTCCCATTCACACACCTGTAATCCGAAACTTCCCATTCAGACACCTCTGACCCGACACATCCAATTCACAAACCACTGGTCCAACATTTCCCATTCACACACGACATACCCGACACGACACATTCACAAAGAACTGTCCGAAAATTCCCATTCACACACCACTGACACGACACTTCCCATTCACAAACCACTGAACCCACACTTCCTATTCACGCACCACAGATCCAACTCATCCGCATTCACACACCACTGATCCAACACTACCCATTCACAAACCACTGATCCAACACTTCCCTTTCACACACCACTGATCCAACCCTTCGCAATTCACAAACCACTGATCCTTGACTTCCCATTCACTAATCACTGATCCAAAAGTACCCATTCACAAGCCGCTGATCCAACACTTCCTCACATACACAACACTGATGCAACACTTCCCATTCATATACTTCTGACCCGAAACTTCACATACACCCACCATTGATCCAACATTTCTCAATCCCACTCCACAGACCGGACACTTCCCATTCAGACACCTCTAAACCGACTCTTCCCATTCACCAACAACTGATCCAACACGTCCCTTTCAAAAACCATTGAACTGACAGTTCCCATTCACGCACCACTGAACCAACTCTTCCCATTCACACTCCACTGTCCAGACACTTCCCATTCACAAACCACTGAACCAACTCTTCCCATTCACACTCCACTGACCTGACACCTCCCATTCACACATCACTGATCCCACACTTCCCATTCACAAACCACTGATCCCACACTTCCTATTCACACACCACATATCCAACTCATCCGCATTCACACACCACTGATCCAACACTTCCCAATACACAGACCACTGATCCTTGACTTCCCATGCACAAAGCACTGATCCAACACATCCCATTCACAAACCACTGATCCAACACTTCCCAATTCACACACCACTGATCCAACAGTTCCCATTCACAAAACACCTGATCCAACAATTCCCCATACGCACAACACTGATGCAACACTTCCCATTCATATACTACTGACCCGAAACTTCATATTCACCCACCATTGATACAACACTTCTCAAACCCACTCCACTGACCCGACACTTCCATTTAAACAAAACACTGACCCAACTCTTCCCATTCACGACCCACTGTCCGACACATCACATTCACACACCACTGACCGGACACTTCCCATTCGCAAACCACTGAACCCACACTTCCCTTTCACACACCACTGATCCAACCCTTCCCAATACACAGACCACTGATCCTTGACTTCACATTCACAAACCACTGATCCAACACTGCCCATTCACAAACCACTGATCCAACAATTCCCCATACACACAACACTGATCCAACCCTTCCCAATACACAGACCACTGATCCTTGACTTCCCATTCACAAACCACTGATCCAACACTGCCCATTCACAAACCACTGATGCAACAATTCCCCATACACACAACACTGATGCAACACATCCCATACATATACTACTGAACCGAAACTTCACATTCACTCACCATTGATCCAACACATCTCAAACCCACTCCACTGACCCGACACTTCCCATTCACAAACCACTGACCCAACTCATCCCATTCACACACCACTGACCTGACACTTCCCATTCACACTCCATTGACCTGGCACTTCCCATTCACACTCCACTGATCCCACACTTCCCATTCTCAAACCACTGAACCCACACTTCCTATTCACACACCACCTATCCAACTCATCCGCATTCACACACCACTGATCCAACCCTTCCCAAATCACAAACCACTGGTCCAACATTTCCCATTCACACACGACATAACCGACACGACACATTCACAAACAACTGTCCGAAACTTCCCCTTCACACTCCACTGACCCGACACTTCCCATACACAAACCACTCACCTGACAGTTCCCTTTCACACAACACTGACACGACACTTCCCATTCACAAACCACTGAACCCACATTTCCCATACACACACCACTGATCCAACACTTCCCAATTCACACACCTCTGATCCAACCCGTCCCAATACACAGACCACTGATCCTTGACTTCCCATGCACAAACCACTAATCCAACACTGCCCATTCACAAACCACTGATCCAACACGTCCCATTCAAAAACCATTGAACTGACAGTTCCCATTCATGCACCAATGACCCAACACTTCCCATTCAAACACCCGTAATCCGACACTTCCCATTCACACCCCACTGACCCAACTCTTCCCATTCACACACCACTGACCTGACACTTCCCATTCACACTCCACTGACCTGACACTTCCCATTCACACATCACTGATCCCACACTTCCCATTCAGAAACCACTGATCCCACACTTCCTATTCACACACCACATATCCAACTCATCCGCATTCACACACCACTGATCCAACACTTCCCAATACACAGACCACTGATCCTTGACTTCCCATGCACAAAGCACTGATCCAACACTTCCCAATTCACACACCACTGATCCAACAGTTCCCATTCACAAAACACCTGATCCAACAATTCCCCATACGCACAACACTGATGCAACACTTCCCATTCATATACTACTGACCCGAAACTTCATATTCACCCACCATTGATACAACACTTCTCAAACCCACTCCACTGACCCGACACTTCCCATTCACAAAACACTGACACATCTCTTCCCATTCACGACCCACTGTCCGACACATCACATTCGCACACCACTGACCAAACACTTCCCATTCAGACATCACTGACCTGACAGTTCCCATTCACACACAACTGACCGGACACTTCACATTCACAAACCACTGAACCCACACTTCCCATTCACACACCTGTAATCCGACACTTCCCATTCAGACACCTCTGACCCGACACATCCAATTCACAAACCACTGGTCCAACATTTCCCATTCACACACGACATAACCGACACGACACATTCACAAACAACTGTCCGAAATTTCCCCTTCACACTCCACTGACCCGACACTTCCCATTCACAAACCACTGACCTGACAGTTCCCATTCACACACAACTGACCGGACACTTCACATTCACAAACCACTGAACCCACACTTCCCTTTCACACACCACTGATCCAACCCTTCCCAATACACAGACCACTGATCCTTGACTTCCCATTCACAAACCACTGATCCAACACTGCCCATTCAGAAACCACTGATCCAACCCTTCCCAATTCAAAAACCGCTGATCCAACAGTATCCATTCACAAACCACTGATCCAACAATACGCCATACACACAACACTGATGCAACACATCCCATACATATACTACTGAACGGAAACTTCACATTCACTCACCATTGATCCCACATCTCAAACACACTCCACTGACCCGACACTTCCCAATCACAAAACACTGACCCAACTCTTCCCATTCACACACCACTGATCCAACACTTCCCATTCACACACCCGTCATCCGACACTTCCCACTTAGACACCTCTGAACAGACACTTCCCATTCACCAACCACTGATCCAACACGTCCCATTCACAAACTACTGAACTGACAGTTCCCATTCACGCACCAATGACCCAACACTTTCAATCACAGGCCACTGTCCAGACACTTCCCATTCACAAACCACTGATCCGACACTCTCCATACACAAACCACTGATCCAACACTTCCCAGTTCACAGACCACTGATCCAACACTTCCCAATTCACACACCACTGATCCAACACGTCCCATTCACAAACCAATGAACAGACACGTCTCATTCACAAACCACTGACCAGGCACTTCCCATTCGCCAACCACTGAACCCACACTTCCTATTCACGCACCACAGATCCAACTCATCCGCATTCACACACCACTGATCCAACCCTTCCCAATTCACAGACCACTGATCCTTGACTTCCCATTCACAAACCACTGATGCGACACTCTCCATTCACAGACCACTGATCCAAAACTTCCCAATTAACACACCGCTGCTCCAACTCTTCCCCATTTACACAACACTGATACAACACTTCCCATTCATATCCTACTGACCTGAAACTTCCCATTCATATACCACTGTCCGACACTTCCCATTCACACCCCACTGACCCGACACTTCCCATTCACAAACCACTGTCCGACACATCCCATTCACGCACCACTGACCAAACACTTTCCATTCACACACCGCTAATCCAACACTCCCCATTCACACACCACTGATGCAACACGTCCCATTCAGAAACCACTGACCTGACAGTTCCCATTCACACACAACTGACCGGACACTTCCCATTCACAAACCACTGAACCCACACTTCCCATTCACACACCTGTAAACCGAAACTTCCCATTCAGACACCTCTGACCCGACACATCCAATTCACAAACCACTGGTCCAACACCTCCCATTCACACACGACATAACCGACACGACACATTCACAAACAACTGTCCGAAACTTCCCCTTCACACTCCACTGACCCGACACATCCCATTCACAAACCACTGACCTGACAGTTCCCATTCACACACAACTGACCCGACACATCCCATTCACACATCACTGATCCAACACTTCCCAATTCACACACCACTGATCCAACACTGCCCAATTAACACACGACTGATCCATCCCTTCCCAATTCACACACCACTGATCCAACACTTCCCTTTCACACACCACTGATCCAACCCTTCCCAATACACAGACCACTGATCCTTGACTTCCCATGCACAAACCACTAATCCAACACTGCCCATTCACAAACCACTGATCCAACACTTCCCAATTCACACACCACTGATCCAACAATCCCCATTCACAAAACACCTGATCCAACAATTCCCCATACACACAACACTGATGCAACTCTTTCCATTCATATACTACTGACCCGAAACTTCACATTCACCCACCATTGATCCAACACTTCTCAGTCCCACTCCACATAACCGACATTTCCCATTCACAAACATGTGTCCGGAACTTCCCATTCACACACCACTTTCCGACACGTCCCATTCACAAACCACCGACCCCACTCTTCCCATTCACGCATAACTAATCCAACAATTCCCAATCACCAACACTGTCCCGACACCTCCCATTCACAAACCACTGATCCCACACTTCCCATTCACAAACCACTGAACCCACACTTCCTATTCACGCACCACAGATCCAACTCATCCGCATTCAGAAACTCACTGATCCAACACTACCCATTCGCAAACCACTGATCCCACACTTCCCTTTCACACACCACTGATCCAACCCTTCGCAATTCACAGACCACTGATCCTTGACTTCCCATGCACAAACCACTAATCCAACACTGCCCATTCACAAACCACAGATCCAACACTTCCCAATTCACACACCACTGATCCAACAGTCCCCATTCACAAAACACCTGATCCAACAATTCCCCATACACACAACTCTGATGCAACACTTCCCATTCATATCCTACTGACCTGAAACTTCCCATTCATATACCACTGTCCGACACTTCCCATTCACACTCCACTGAGCCGACACTTCACATTCACAAACCACTGTCCAACACATCCCATTCACACACCACTGACCAAACACTTTCCATTCACACACCGCTAATCCAACACTCCCCATTCACACACCACTGATGCAACACGTCCCATTCAGAAACCACTGACCTGACAGTTCCAATTCACACACAACTGACCGGACACTTCCCATTCACAAACCACTGAACCCACACTTCCCATTCACACACCTGTAATCCGAAATTTCCCATTCAGACACCTCTGACCCGACACATCCAATTCACAAACCACTGGTCCAACACCTCCCATTCACACACGACATAACCGACACGACACATTCACAAACAACTGTCCGAAACTTCCCCTTCACACTCCACTGACCCGACACATCCCATTCACAAACCACTGACCTGACAGTTCCCATTCACACACAACTGACCCGACACATCCCATTCACACATCACTGATCCAACACTTCCCAATTCACACACCACTGATCCAACACTGCCCTTTCACACACCACTGATCCAACCCATCCCAATACACAGACCACTGATCCTTGACTTCCCATTCACAAACCACTGATCCAACACTGCCCATTCAGAAACCACTGATCCAACCCTTCCCAATTCAAAAACCGCTGATCCAACAGTATCCATTCACAAACCACTGATCCAACAATACGCCATACACACAACACTGATGCAACACATCCCATACATATACTACTGAACGGAAACTTCACATTCACTCACCATTGATCCCACATCTCAAACACACTCCACTGACCCGACACTTCCCAATCACAAAACACTGACCCAACTCTTCCCATTCACACACCACTGATCCAACACTTCCCATTCACACACCCGTCATCCGACACTTCCCACTTAGACACCTCTGAACAGACACTTCCCATTCACCAACCACTGATCCAACACGTCCCATTCACAAACTACTGAACTGACAGTTCCCATTCACGCACCAATGACCCAACACTTTCAATCACAGGCCACTGTCCAGACACTTCCCATTCACAAACCACTGATCCGACACTCTCCATTCTCAAACCACTGATCCAACACTTCCCAGTTCACAGACCACTGATCCAACACTTCCCAATTCACACACCACTGATCCAACACGTCCCATTCACAAACCAATGAACAGACACGTCTCATTCACAAACCACTGACCAGGCACTTCCCATTCGCCAACCACTGAACCCACACTTCCTATTCACGCACCACAGATCCAACTCATCCGCATTCACACACCACTGATCCAACCCTTCCCAATTCACAGACCACTGATCCTTGACTTCCCATTCACAAACCACTGATGCGACACTCTCCATTCACAGACCACTGATCCAAAACTTCCCAATTAACACACCGCTGCTCCAACTCTTCCCCATTTACACAACACTGATACAACACTTCCCATTCATATCCTACTGACCTGAAACTTCCCATTCATATACCACTGTCCGACACTTCCCATTCACACCCCACTGACCCGACACTTCCCATTCACAAACCACTGTCCGACACATCCCATTCACGCACCACTGACCAAACACTTTCCATTCACACACCGCTAATCCAACACTCCCCATTCACACACCACTGATGCAACACGTCCCATTCAGAAACCACTGACCTGACAGTTCCCATTCACACACAACTGACCGGACACTTCCCATTCACAAACCACTGAACCAACACTTCCCATTCACACACCTGTAAACCGAAACTTCCCATTCAGACACCTCTGACCCGACACATCCAATTCACAAACCACTGGTCCAACACCTCCCATTCACACACGACATAACCGACACGACACATTCACAAACAACTGTCCGAAACTTCCCCTTCACACTCCACTGACCCGACACATCCCATTCACAAACCACTGACCTGACAGTTCCCATTCACACACAACTGACCCGACACATCCCATTCACACATCACTGATCCAACACTTCCCAATTCACACACCACTGATCCAACACTGCCCAATTAACACACGACTGATCCATCCCTTCCCAATTCACACACCACTGATCCAACACTTCCCTTTCACACACCACTGATCCAACCCTTCCCAATACACAGACCACTGATCCTTGACTTCCCATGCACAAACCACTAATCCAACACTGCCCATTCACAAACCACTGATCCAACACTTCCCAATTCACACACCACTGATCCAACAATCCCCATTCACAAAACACCTGATCCAACAATTCCCCATACACACAACACTGATGCAACTCTTTCCATTCATATACTACTGACCCGAAACTTCACATTCACCCACCATTGATCCAACACTTCTCAGTCCCACTCCACATAACCGACATTTCCCATTCACAAACATGTGTCCGGAACTTCCCATTCACACACCACTTTCCGACACGTCCCATTCACAAACCACCGACCCCACTCTTCCCATTCACGCATAACTAATCCAACAATTCCCAATCACCAACACTGTCCCGACACCTCCCATTCACAAACCACTGATCCCACACTTCCCATTCACAAACCACTGAACCCACACTTCCTATTCACGCACCACAGATCCAACTCATCCGCATTCAGAAACTCACTGATCCAACACTACCCATTCGCAAACCACTGATCCCACACTTCCCTTTCACACACCACTGATCCAACCCTTCGCAATTCACAGACCACTGATCCTTGACTTCCCATGCACAAACCACTAATCCAACACTGCCCATTCACAAACCACAGATCCAACACTTCCCAATTCACACACCACTGATCCAACAGTCCCCATTCACAAAACACCTGATCCAACAATTCCCCATACACACAACTCTGATGCAACACTTCCCATTCATATCCTACTGACCTGAAACTTCCCATTCATATACCACTGTCCGACACTTCCCATTCACACTCCACTGAGCCGACACTTCACATTCACAAACCACTGTCCAACACATCCCATTCACACACCACTGACCAAACACTTTCCATTCACACACCGCTAATCCAACACTCCCCATTCACACACCACTGATGCAACACGTCCCATTCAGAAACCACTGACCTGACAGTTCCAATTCACACACAACTGACCGGACACTTCCCATTCACAAACCACTGAACCCACACTTCCCATTCACACACCTGTAATCCGAAATTTCCCATTCAGACACCTCTGACCCGACACATCCAATTCACAAACCACTGGTCCAACACCTCCCATTCACACACGACATAACCGACACGACACATTCACAAACAACTGTCCGAAACTTCCCCTTCACACTCCACTGACCCGACACATCCCATTCACAAACCACTGACCTGACAGTTCCCATTCACACACAACTGACCCGACACATCCCATTCACACATCACTGATCCAACACTTCCCAATTCACACACCACTGATCCAACACTGCCCTTTCACACACCACTGATCCAACCCATCCCAATACACAGACCACTGATCCTTGACTTCCCATGAACAAACCACTAATCCAACACTGCCCATTCACAAACCACTGATCCAACACTTCCCAATTCACACACCACTGATCCAACAGTCCCCATTCACAAAACACCTGATCCAACAATTCCCCATACACACAACTCTGATGCAACACTTTCCATTCATATACTACTGACCCGAAACTTCACTTTCACCCACCATTGATCCAACACTTCTCAGTCCCACTCCACATAACCGACATTTCCCATTCACAAACATGTGACAGGAACTTCCCATTCACACGCCACTGATCCTACACTTCCCAATTCACACACCACTGATCGAACACGTCCCTTTGACACACCACTGATCCAACCCTTCCCAATACACAGACCACTGATCCTTGACTTCCCATTCACAAACCACTGATCCAACACTGCCCATTCACAAACCACTGATGCAACAATTCCCCATACACACAACACTGATGCAACACATCCCATACATATACTACTGAACCGAAACTTCACATTCACTCACCATTGATCCAACACATCTCAAACCCACTCCACTGACCCGACACTTCCCATTCACAAACCACTGACCCAACTCTTCCCATTCACACACCACTGACCTGACACTTCCCATTCACACTCCATTGACCTGACACTTCCCATTCACACTCCACTGATCCCACACTTCCCATTCACAAACCACTGAACCCACACTTCCTATTCACACACCACCTATCCAACTCATCCGCATTCACACACCACTGATCCAACCCTTCCCAAATCACAAACCACTGGTCCAACATTTCCCATTCACACACGACATAACCGACACGACACATTCACAAACAACTGTCCGAAACTTCCCCTTCACACTCCACTGACCCGACACTTCCCATACACAAACCACTCACCTGACAGTTCCCTTTCACACAACACTGACACGACACTTCCCATTCACAAACCACTGAACCCACATTTCCCATTCACACACCACTGATCCAACATTTCCCAATTCACACACCTCTGATCCAACCCTTCCCAATACACATACCACTGATCCTTGACTTCCCATGCACAAACCACTAATCCAACACTGCCCATTCACAAACCACTGATCCAACACTTCCCAATTCACACACCACTCATCCAACAGCCCCCATTCACAAAACACCTGATCCAACAATTCCCCATACACACAACACTGATGCAACACTTTCCATTCATATACTACTGACCCGAAACTTCACTTTCACCCACCATTGATACAACACTTCTCAAACCCACTCCACTGACCCGACACTTCCCAATCACAAAACACTGACCCAACTCTTCCCATTCACGCACCACAGATCCAACACTTCCCATTCACACACCCGTCATCCGACACTTCCCATTTAGGCACCTCTGAACCGACACTTCACATTCACCAATCACTGATCCAACACGTCCCATTCACAAACCACTGAACTGACAGTTCCCATTCACGCACCTATGACCCAACACTTCCAATCACAGGCCACTGTCCAGACACTTCCCATTCACAAACCACTGATCCGACACTCTCCATTCACAAACCACTGATCCCACACTTCCCATTCACACATCACTGATCCAACACTTCCCAGTTCACAGACTACTGATCCAACACTTCCCAATTCACACACCACTGATCCAACACGTCCCATTCACAAACCACTGACCCGACTCTTCCCATTCACATACCACTGATCCGACACTTCCCATTCACATACCAATGAACAGACACGTCTCATTCACAAACCACTAACCCGACACTTCACATTCACATACCACTGACACGACTCTTCCCATTCACACAGCAGTAATCCGGCACTTCCCAATCAGACACAACTGACCCGACACTTGCCATTCACAAACAACTGATCCAACACTTACCATTCACACACCACGGAACCGACACTTCCCATTCAGAAACCACCTTCTGACACTTCACATTCACAAACCACTGACCCGACACTTCCCATTCAGAAACCACTTTCCGACACATCCCATTCACACACCACTGACACAATACTTCCCATTCACGCAGCACTGATCCAACACTTCCCAATCACAAACCACTGATCCAACACTTCCCTTTCACAAAACACTGACCTGTCAGCTCCCATTCAAGCACCACTGACCCGACACTTCCCATTCACAAACAATTGATCCAGCACATCCCATTCACACACAACTGAACCGATACATCCCATTCACAAACCACTGTTCGACACTTCCGATTCACACACCATTGGCACGACACTTCCCATTCACAAACCACTGATCCAACACTTCACATTCACACTCCACTGATCTAAAACTTCTCATTCACACACTACTGATCTAACACTTCCCCATATACACAACACTGATGCAACACTTCCCAGTCCCACTCCACATAACCGACATTTCCCATTCACAAACATGTGTCCGGAACTTCCCATTCACACACCACTTTCCGACACGTCCCATTCACAAACCACCGACCCACTCTTCACATTCACACATAACTAATCCAACAATTCCCAATCACCAACACTGTCCCGACACATCCCATTCACAAACCACTGATCCCACACTTCCCATTTACAAACCACTGAATCCACACTTCCTATTCACGTACCACAGATCCAACTCATCCGCATTCACAAACTCACTGATCCAACACTACCCATTCACAAACCACTGATCCCACACTTCCCTTTCACACACCACTGATCCAACACTTCCCCATATACACAACACTGATGCAACACTTCCCATTCATATACTACTGACCCGAAACTTCACATTCACCCACCATTGATCCAACACTTCTCAGTCCCACTCCACATAACCGACATTTCCCATTCCCAAACAAGTGTCCGGAACTTCCCATTCACACACCACTTTCCGACACGTCCCATTCACAAACCACTGACCCCACTCTTCCCATTCACACATAACTAATCCAACAATTCCCAATCACCAACACTGTCCCGACACATCCCTTTCACAAACCACTGATCCCACACTTCCCATTCACAAACCACTGAACCCACACTTCCTATTCACGCACCACAGATCCAACTCATCCGCATTCACAAACCACTGATCGAACACTACCCATTCACAAACCACTGATCCCACACTTCCCATTCACACACCACTGATCCAACGCTTCGCAATTCACAGACCACTGATCCTTGACTTCCCATTCACAAACCACTGATCCAAAAGTACCCATTCACAAACCGCTGATCCAACACTTCCTCATATACACAACACTGACGCAACACTTCCCATTCATATACTTCTGACCCGAAACTTCACATACACCCACCATTGATCCAACATTTCTGAATCCCACTCCACAGACCGTGCACTTCCCATTCAGACACTTCTAAACCGACACTTCCCATTCACCAACCACTGATCCAACACGTCCCATTCACAAACCATTGAAGTGACAGTTCCCATTCACGCACCAGTGACCCAACACTTCCAATCACAGGCCACTCTCCCGACACTTCCCATTCACAAAGCACTGATCCGACACTTCACATTCACAGTCCACTGATCCCACACTTCCCAATTAACACACCACTGCTCCAACTCTTCCCCATTTACACAACACTGATACAACACTTCCCATTCATATCCTACTGACCCGAAACTTCCCATTCATACACCACTGACCAAACACATCCCATTCACACACCATTAATCCAACACTTCCCATTCACACACCACTGATGCACCACGTCCCATTCACAAACCACTGACCTGACAGTTCCCATTCACACACAACTGACCGGACACTTCCCATTCGCAAACCACTGAACCCACACTTCCCATTCACACACCACTGATCCAACAATTCCCTTTCACACACCACTGATCCAACACTTCCCTTTCACACACCACTGATCCAACCCTTCCCAATAGACAGACCACTGATCCTTGACTTCCCATTCACAAACCACTGATCCAACACTGCCCATTCACAAACCACTGATCCAACACTTCCCAATTCAAACACCGCTGATCCAACAGTACCCATTCACAAGCCACTGATCCAACAATTCCCCATACACACAACACTGATGCAACACATCCCATACATATACTACTGAACCGAAACTTCACATTCACTCAGCATTGATCCCACATCTCAAACCCACTCCACTGACCCGACACTTCCCATTCACAAACCACTGACCCAACTCTTCCCATACACACACCACTGACCTGACACTTCCGATTCACACTCCATTAACCTGACACTTCCCATTCACACACCACTGATCCCACACTTCCCATTCACAAACCACTGAACCCACACTTCCTATTCACACACCACATTTCCAACTCATCCGCATTCACACACCACTGATCCAACCCTTCCCAATTCACAAACCACTGGTCCAACATTTCCCATTCACACACGACATAACCGACACGACACATTCACAAACAACTGTCCGAAACTTCCCCTTCACACTCCACTGACCCGACACTTCCCATACACAAACCACTCACCTGACAGTTCCCTTTCACACAACACTGACACGACACTTCCCATTCACAAACCACTGAACCCACATTTCCCATTCACACACCACTGATCCAACACTTCCCAATTCACACACCTCTGATCCAACACTTCCCAATTCACACACCACTGATCCAACCCTTCCCAATACACAGACCACTGACCCTTGACTTCCCATGCACAAACCACTAATCCAACACTGCCCATTCACAAACCACTGATCCAACACTTCCCAATTCACACACCACTGACCCAACAGTCCCCATTCACAAAACACCTGATCCAACAATTCACCATACACACAACACTGATGCAACTCTTTCCATTCATATACTACTGACCCGAAACTTCACATTCACCCACCATTGATCCAACACTTCTCAGTCCCACTCCACATAACCGACATTTCCCATTAACAAACATGTGTCCGGAACTTCCCATTCACACACCACTTTCCGACACGTCCCATTCACAAACCACCGACCCCACTCTTCCCATTCACGCATAACTAATCCAACAATTCCCAATCACCAACACTGTCCCGACACCTCCCATTCACAAACCACTGATCCCACACTTCCCATTCACAAACCACTGATCCAACACTCCCCATTCATACTCCACTGACCCGACACTTCCCATTCACGAACCACTGAACCCACACTTCACATTCACACACCACTGATCCAGCACTTCCCAATTCACACACCACTGATCCAACTCTTCCCAATTCACACACCACTGATCGAACACTTCCCATTCACACAAAACTGATCCAACAGTACCCATTCACAAACCACTGATCCAACAATTCCCCATACACACAACTCTGATGCAACACTTTCCATTCATATACTACTGACCCGAAACTTCACTTTCACCCACCACTGATCCCACACTTCCCATTCAAACACCACTGATCCAACACTTCCGATTCACACACCAGTACTCCGACACGTCCCATTCACACACCACTGACCCGACATTTCCCATTCACAAAAAAACTGTCCGAAACTTCCCTTTCGCTCACCACTGACCCGGTACTTCCCTTTCACACAACACTGATCCAACACTTCCCATTCACACACCCATCATCCGACACTTCCCAATCAGACACCTCTAAACCGACACTTCCCATTCACCAACCACTGATCCAACACGTCCCATTCACAAACCACTGAACAGACAGTTGCCATTCACGCACCATTGACTCATCACTTCCAATCACAGGCCATTGACCCGAAACTTCCCATTCACAAACAACTGATCAGACACTATCCATTCACAAACCACTGATTCAATACTTCCCAATTCACAGAACACTGATCCAGCACATCCCATTCCAAAACCTCTGATCCAACTCTTCCCTATTCACACACCACTGCTCCAACACTTCCCCATTGACACAACACTGATACAACACTTCCCATTCACACGCTACTAATCCAGCACTTCCTAATCACCGACACTGTCCCGACACATCCCATTCACAAACCACTGATCCCACACTTCCCATTCTCAAACCAGTGAAACCACACTTCCTATTCACACACCACGGATCCAACTCATCCACATTCACACACCACTGATCCTGCACTTCCCATTCACAAACCACTGCTCCCACACTTCCCTTTCACAGACCACTGATCCAAACATTCCCAATTAACAGACCACTGATCCTTGACTTCCGATTCACAAACCTCTGATCCAACACTTCCCCATATACTCAACACTGATGCAACATTTCCCATTCATATACTTCTTACCCGAAACTTCAGATTCACCCAACATTGATCCAACACTTCTCAATCCCACTCCACATAACCGACATTTCCCATTCCCAAACAAGTGTCCGGAACTTCCCATTCACACACCACTTTCCGACACGTCCCATTCACAAACCACTGACCCCACTCTTCCCATTCACACATAACTAATCCAACAATTCCCAATCACCAACACTGTCCCGACACATCCCTTTCACAAACCACTGATCCCACACTTCCCATTCACAAACCACTGAACCCACACTTCCTATTCACGCACCACAGATCCAACTCATCCGCATTCACAAACCACTGATCGAACACTACCCATTCACAAACCACTGATCCCACACTTCCCATTCACACACCACTGATCCAACGCTTCGCAATTCACAGACCACTGATCCTTGACTTCCCATTCACAAACCACTGATCCAAAAGTACCCATTCACAAACCGCTGATCCAACACTTCCTCATATACACAACACTGACGCAACACTTCCCATTCATATACTTCTGACCCGAAACTTCACATACACCCACCATTGATCCAACATTTCTGAATCCCACTCCACAGACCGTGCACTTCCCATTCAGACACTTCTAAACCGACACTTCCCATTCACCAACCACTGATCCAACACGTCCCATTCACAAACCATTGAAGTGACAGTTCCCATTCACGCACCAGTGACCCAACACTTCCAATCACAGGCCACTCTCCCGACACTTCCCATTCACAAAG
Source organism: Hypanus sabinus (assembly GCF_030144855.1). Classification (NCBI taxonomy): domain Eukaryota; kingdom Metazoa; phylum Chordata; class Chondrichthyes; order Myliobatiformes; family Dasyatidae; genus Hypanus; species Hypanus sabinus. The sequence continues at coordinate 271,029 of NW_026779928.1, forward strand.
CACTGATCCGACACTTCACATTCACAGTCCACTGATCCCACACTTCCCAATTAACACACCACTGCTCCAACTCTTCCCCATTTACACAACACTGATACAACACTTCCCATTCATATCCTACTGACCCGAAACTTCCCATTCATACACCACTGACCAAACACATCCCATTCACACACCATTAATCCAACACTTCCCATTCACACACCACTGATGCACCACGTCCCATTCACAAACCACTGACCTGACAGTTCCCATTCACACACAACTGACCGGACACTTCCCATTCGCAAACCACTGAACCCACACTTCCCATTCACACACCACTGATCCAACAATTCCCTTTCACACACCACTGATCCAACACTTCCCTTTCACACACCACTGATCCAACCCTTCCCAATAGACAGACCACTGATCCTTGACTTCCCATTCACAAACCACTGATCCAACACTGCCCATTCACAAACCACTGATCCAACACTTCCCAATTCAAACACCGCTGATCCAACAGTACCCATTCACAAGCCACTGATCCAACAATTCCCCATACACACAACACTGATGCAACACATCCCATACATATACTACTGAACCGAAACTTCACATTCACTCAGCATTGATCCCACATCTCAAACCCACTCCACTGACCCGACACTTCCCATTCACAAACCACTGACCCAACTCTTCCCATACACACACCACTGACCTGACACTTCCGATTCACACTCCATTAACCTGACACTTCCCATTCACACACCACTGATCCCACACTTCCCATTCACAAACCACTGAACCCACACTTCCTATTCACACACCACATTTCCAACTCATCCGCATTCACACACCACTGATCCAACCCTTCCCAATTCACAAACCACTGGTCCAACATTTCCCATTCACACACGACATAACCGACACGACACATTCACAAACAACTGTCCGAAACTTCCCCTTCACACTCCACTGACCCGACACTTCCCATACACAAACCACTCACCTGACAGTTCCCTTTCACACAACACTGACACGACACTTCCCATTCACAAACCACTGAACCCACATTTCCCATTCACACACCACTGATCCAACACTTCCCAATTCACACACCTCTGATCCAACACTTCCCAATTCACACACCACTGATCCAACCCTTCCCAATACACAGACCACTGACCCTTGACTTCCCATGCACAAACCACTAATCCAACACTGCCCATTCACAAACCACTGATCCAACACTTCCCAATTCACACACCACTGACCCAACAGTCCCCATTCACAAAACACCTGATCCAACAATTCACCATACACACAACACTGATGCAACTCTTTCCATTCATATACTACTGACCCGAAACTTCACATTCACCCACCATTGATCCAACACTTCTCAGTCCCACTCCACATAACCGACATTTCCCATTCACAAACATGTGTCCGGAACTTCCCATTCACACACCACTTTCCGACACGTCCCATTCACAAACCACCGACCCCACTCTTCCCATTCACGCATAACTAATCCAACAATTCCCAATCACCAACACTGTCCCGACACCTCTCATTCACAAACCACTGATCCCACACTTCCCATTCACAAACCACTGATCCAACACTCCCCATTCATACTCCACTGACCCGACACTTCCCATTCACGAACCACTGAACCCACACTTCACATTCACACACCACTGATCCAGCACTTCCCAATTCACACACCACTGATCCAACTCTTCCCAATTCACACACCACTGATCGAACACTTCCCATTCACACAAAACTGATCCAACAGTACCCATTCACAAACCACTGATCCAACAATTCCCCATACACACAACTCTGATGCAACACTTTCCATTCATATACTACTGACCCGAAACTTCACTTTCACCCACCACTGATCCCACACTTCCCATTCAAACACCACTGATCCAACACTTCCGATTCACACACCAGTACTCCGACACGTCCCATTCACACACCACTGACCCGACATTTCCCATTCACAAAAAACTGTCCGAAACTTCCCTTTCGCTCACCACTGACCCGGTACTTCCCTTTCACACAACACTGATCCAACACTTCCCATTCACACACCCATCATCCGACACTTCCCAATCAGACACCTCTAAACCGACACTTCCCATTCACCAACCACTGATCCAACACGTCCCATTCACAAACCACTGAACAGACAGTTGCCATTCACGCACCATTGACTCATCACTTCCAATCACAGGCCATTGACCCGAAACTTCCCATTCACAAACAACTGATCAGACACTATCCATTCACAAACCACTGATTCAATACTTCCCAATTCACAGAACACTGATCCAGCACATCCCATTCCAAAACCTCTGATCCAACTCTTCCCTATTCACACACCACTGCTCCAACACTTCCCCATTGACACAACACTGATACAACACTTCCCATTCACACGCTACTAATCCAGCACTTCCTAATCACCGACACTGTCCCGACACATCCCATTCACAAACCACTGATCCCACACTTCCCATTCTCAAACCAGTGAAACCACACTTCCTATTCACACACCACGGATCCAACTCATCCACATTCACACACCACTGATCCTGCACTTCCCATTCACAAACCACTGCTCCCACACTTCCCTTTCACAGACCACTGATCCAAACATTCCCAATTAACAGACCACTGATCCTTGACTTCCGATTCACAAACCTCTGATCCAACACTTCCCCATATACTCAACACTGATGCAACATTTCCCATTCATATACTTCTTACCCGAAACTTCAGATTCACCCAACATTGATCCAACACTTCTCAATCCCACTCCACATAACCGACATTTCCCATTCACAAACAAGTGTCCGAAACTTCCCATTCACACTCCACTGATCCAACACTTCCCAATTCACAGACCACAGATCCAACACGTCCCAATTCACAAACCACAGATCCAACACTTCCCATTCAACAACCACTTATCCAACACTCGACAATCAGAAACCACTGACCCAAGACTTCCCCATTAACACAACACAGCTCCAACTCTTCCCCATTTACACAGCATTGAGACAACACTTCCCATTCATATACTACTGGGCCAAAAGTTCACAGTCACCCACAATTGATCCAACAATTCTCAATCACACTCCACAGAACCTACATTTCCCATTCACAAACAGGTGTCCGAAACTTCTCATTCACACACCACTGACCCAACACTTCCCATTCACACACTACTAATCCAACACTTCCTAAGCACCGACACTGCCCCGACACATCCCATTCACACTCCACTGACCCGACACTTCCCATTCACAAACAACGGTCCGAAATTTCCCATTCGCTCAACACTGATCCGCTTCTTCCCTTTAACCTAACACTGTCCGAAACTTCACATCCACACACTACTAATCCAACACTTCCCAATCAACCGACACTGTCCCGACACATCACATTCACAAACCACTGATCCAACACGTCCCATTCACAAACCACTGAACTGACAGTTGCCATTCACGCACCATTGACCCATCACTTCCAATCACAGGCCATTGACCCGAAACTTCCCATTCACAAAGCACTGATCCGACACTATCCATTCACAAACAACTGATTCAACACTTCCCAATTCACACACCACTGCTCCAAAACTTCCCCATTTACACAACACTGAGACAACACTTCCCATATATATAATCCTGACACGAAACATCACATTCACCCATCATTGATCTAAAACTTCTCAATCCCACTCCACCCAACCGACACTTCCCATTCACACACCACTGATCCCACACATCCCCCTGTACACAGCACTGATCCAACACATCCCATTCATATACTACTAACCCGAAACTTCACATTCACCTACCATTGATCCAACACTTCTCAATCACACCACACTGACCCGACACTTGCCATTCACACACCACTGAGCAGACACTTCCCATTCACACACCACTGACCAGTCACTTCCCATTCACACACCCGTAATCGGAAACTTCCCATTCAAACACCACTGACACAGCACTTCCCAATCACAAACCACTGATCCAACACTTCCCATTCACAAAACACTGATCTGTCAGCTCCCATACAAGCACCACTGACCCGACACATCCCATTCACAAACAATTGATCCAGCACATCCCATTCACACAGAACTGAACCGACACATCCCATTCACAAACCACTGTTCGACACTTCGCTTTCACACACCATTGACACGACGCTTCCCATTCACAAACCACTGATCCGATACTTCCCATTCGCACACCACTGATCCAATACACGCCATTCAGAAACCACTGATACAACACTAGCTATTCGCACACCACTGATCCCACACTTCCCATTCAAACACCACTGATCCAACACTTCCGATTCACACACCAGTACTCCGACACGTCCCATTCACACACCACTGACCCGACATTTCCCATTCACAAAAAACTGTCCGAAACTTCCCTTTCGCTCACCACTGACCCGGTACTTCCCTTTCACACACCACTGATCCAACACTTCCCATTCACACACCCATCATCCGACACTTCCCATTCAGACACCACTAATCCGACACTTCCCATTCACCAACCACTGATCCAACACGTCCCATTCACAAACCACTGAACTGACAGTTCCCATTCACGCACCAATGACACAACACTTCCAATCACAGGCCACTGTCCAGACACTTCCCATTCACAAAACACTGATCCGACACTCTCCATTCACAAACCACTGATCCAACACTTCCCAGTTCACAGACCACTGATCCAACACTTCCCAATTCACACACCACTGATCCAACACGTCCCATTCACAAACCACTGACCCGACTCTTCCCATTCACATTCCACTTACCCGACACTTCCCATTCACATACCAATGAACAGACACGTCTCATTCACAAACCACTAACCCGATACTTCACATTCACATACCACTGACACGACTCTTCCCATTCACACAGCAGTAATCCGGCACTTCCCAATCAGACACAACTGACCCGACACTTCCCATTCTCAAACCACTGTCGGACACTTCCCATTCACAAACCTCTGACCCGACACTTCCCATTCACAAACCACTTTCCGACACATCCCATTCACACACCGTAATCCGACACTTCCCAATCAGACACCTCTAAACCGACACTTCCCATTCACCAACCACTGATCCAACACGTCCCATTCACAAACCACTGAACTGACAGTTGCCATTCACGCACCATTGACTCATCACTTCCAATCACAGGCCATTGACCCGAAACTTCCCATTCACAAACCACTGATCAGACACTATCCATTCACAAACCACTGATTCAATACTTCCCAATTCACAGAACACTGATCCAGCACATTCCATTCCAAAACCTCTGATCCAACTCTTCCCTATTCACACACCACTGCTCCAACACTTCCCCATTGATACAACACTGATGCAACACTTCCCATTCACACGCTACTAATCCAGCACTTCCTAATCACCGACACTGTCCCGACACATCCCATTCACAAACCACTGATCCCACACTTCCCATTCACAAACCACTGAAACCACACTTCCTATTCACACACCACGGATCCAACTCATCCGCATTCACACACCACTGATCCAGCACTTCCCATTCACAAACCACTGATCCCACACTTCCCTTTCACAGACCACTGATCCAAACATTCCCAATTCACAGACCACTGATCCTTGACTTCTCATTCACAAACCACTGAACAAACAGTACCCATTCACAAACCACTGATCCAACACTTCCCCATATACACAACACTGATGCAACACTTCCCATTCATATACTTCTGAACCGAAACTTCACATTCACCCACCATTCATCTAACACTTCTCAAGCCCACTCCACATAACCGACATTTCTCATTCACACACAAGTGTCCGAAACTTCCCATTCACACGCCACTGTCCGACACATCCCATTCACACACCACTGACCCAACACGTCCCATTCACACAGTACTAATCCAACACTTCCTAATCACCGACACTGTCCCGACACATCCCATTCACAAACCACTGATCACGCACTTCCTATTCACATACCAAAGAACTCACACTTCCAATTCACACACCACTGACCCAAATCATCCGCATTCACACATCACTGATCCAACACTTCCCTTTCACACAACACTGATCCAACCCTTCCCAATTCACAGACAACTGATCCTTGACATCCCATTCACAAACCACTGATCCAACACTTCCCAATTCACAAACCACTGATCCAACACTTCCCCATATATACAACACTGATGCAACAGCTTCCATTCATATACTACTGACCCGAAGCTTCACATTCACCCACCATTGATCCAACACTTCTCAGTCCCACTCCACATAACCGACATTTCCCATTCACAAACATGTGTCCGGAACTTCCCATTCACACACCACTTTCCGACACGTCCCATTCACAAACCACCGACCCCACTCTTCCCATTCACGCATAACTAATCCAACAATTCCCAATCACCAACACTGTCCCGACACCTCCCATTCACAAACCACTGATCCCACACTTCCCATTCACAAACCACTGATCCAACACTCCCCATTCATACTCCACTGACCCGACACTTCCCATTCACGAACCACTGAACCCACACTTCACATTCACACACCACTGATCCAGCACTTCCCAATTCACACACCACTGATCCAACTCTTCCCAATTCACACACCACTGATCGAACACTTCCCATTCACACAAAACTGATCCAACAGTACCCATTCACAAACCACTGATCCAACAATTCCCCATACACACAACTCTGATGCAACACTTTCCATTCATATACTACTGACCCGAAACTTCACTTTCACCCACCACTGATCCCACACTTCCCATTCAAACTCCACTGATCCAACACTTCCGATTCACACACCAGTACTCCGACACGTCCCATTCACACACCACTGACCCGACATTTCCCATTCACAAAAAACTGTCCGAAACTTCCCTTTCGCTCACCACTGACCCGGTACTTCCCTTTCACACAACACTGATCCAACACTTCCCATTCACACACCCATCATCCGACACTTCCCAATCAGACACCTCTAAACCGACACTTCCCATTCACCAACCACTGATCCAACACGTCCCATTCACAAACCACTGAACAGACAGTTGCCATTCACGCACCATTGACTCATCACTTCCAATCACAGGCCATTGACCCGAAACTTCCCATTCACAAACAACTGATCAGACACTATCCATTCACAAACCACTGATTCAATACTTCCCAATTCACAGAACACTGATCCAGCACATCCCATTCCAAAACCTCTGATCCAACTCTTCCCTATTCACACACCACTGCTCCAACACTTCCCCATTGACACAACACTGATACAACACTTCCCATTCACACGCTACTAATCCAGTACTTCCTAATCACCGACACTGTCCCGACACATCCCATTCACAAACCACTGATCCCACACTTCCCATTCTCAAACCAGTGAAACCACACTTCCTATTCACACACCACGGATCCAACTCATCCACATTCACACACCACTGATCCTGCACTTCCCATTCACAAACCACTGCTCCCACACTTCCCTTTCACAGACCACTGATCCAAACATTCCCAATTAACAGACCACTGATCCTTGACTTCCGATTCACAAACCTCTGATCCAACACTTCCCCATATACTCAACACTGATGCAACATTTCCCATTCATATACTTCTTACCCGAAACTTCAGATTCACCCAACATTGATCCAACACTTCTCAATCCCACTCCACATAACCGACATTTCCCATTCACAAACAAGTGTCCGAAACTTCCCATTCACACTCCACTGATCCAACACTTCCCAATTCACAGACCACAGATCCAACACGTCCCAATTCACAAACCACAGATCCAACACTTCCCATTCAACAACCACTTATCCAACACTCGACAATCAGAAACCACTGACCCAAGACTTCCCCATTAACACAACACTGCTCCAACTCTTCCCCATTTACACAGCATTGAGACAACACTTCCCATTCATATACTACTGGGCCAAAAGTTCACAGTCACCCACAATTGATCCAACAATTCTCAATCACACTCCACAGAACCTACATTTCCCATTCACAAACAGGTGTCCGAAACTTCCCATTCACACACCACTGACCCAACACTTCCCATTCACACACTACTAATCCAACACTTCCTAAGCACCGACACTGCCCCGACACATCCCATTCACACTCCACTGACCCGACACTTCCCATTCACAAACAACGGTCCGAAATTTCCCATTCGCTCAACACTGATCCGCTTCTTCCCTTTAACCTAACACTGTCCGAAACTTCACATCCACACACTACTAATCCAACACTTCCCAATCAACCGACACTGTCCCGACACATCACATTCACAAACCACTGATCCAACACGTCCCATTCACAAACCACTGAACTGACAGTTGCCATTCACGCACCATTGACCCATCACTTCCAATCACAGGCCATTGACCCGAAACTTCCCATTCACAAAGCACTGATCCGACACTATCCATTCACAAACAACTGATTCAACACTTCCCAATTCACACACCACTGCTCCAAAACTTCCCCATTTACACAACACTGAGACAACACTTCCCATATATATAATCCTGACACGAAACATCACATTCACCCACCATTGATCTAAAACTTCTCAATCCCACTCCACCCAACCGACACTTCCCATTCACACACCACTGATCCCACACATCCCCCTGTACACAGCACTGATCCAACACATCCCATTCATATACTACTAACCCGAAACTTCACATTCACCTACCATTGATCCAACACTTCTCAATCACACCACACTGACCCGACACTTGCCATTCACACACCACTGAGCAGACACTTCCCATTCACACACCACTGACCAGTCACTTCCCATTCACACACCCGTAATCGGAAACTTCCCATTCAAACACCACTGACACAGCACTTCCCAATCACAAACCACTGATCCAACACTTCCCATTCACAAAACACTGATCTGTCAGCTCCCATACAAGCACCACTGACCCGACACATCCCATTCACAAACAATTGATCCAGCACATCCCATTCACACAGAACTGAACCGACACATCCCATTCACAAAACACTGTTCGACACTTCGCTTTCACACACCATTGACACGACGCTTCCCATTCACAAACCACTGATCCGATACTTCCCATTCGCACACCACTGATCCAATACACGCCATTCAGAAACCACTGATACAACACTAGCTATTCGCACACCACTGATCCCACACTTCCCATTCAAACACCACTGATCCAACACTTCCGATTCACACACCAGTACTCCGACACGTCCCATTCACACACCACTGACCCGACATTTCCCATTCACAAAAAACTGTCCGAAACTTCCCTTTCGCTCACCACTGACCCGGTACTTCCCTTTCACACACCACTGATCCAACACTTCCCATTCACACACCCATCATCCGACACTTCCCATTCAGACACCACTAATCCGACACTTCCCATTCACCAACCACTGATCCAACACGTCCCATTCACAAACCACTGAACTGACAGTTCCCATTCACGCACCAATGACACAACACTTCCAATCACAGGCCACTGTCCAGACACTTCCCATTCACAAAACACTGATCCGACACTCTCCATTCACAAACCACTGATCCAACACTTCCCAGTTCACAGACCACTGATCCAACACTTCCCAATTCACACACCACTGATCCAACACGTCCCATTCACAAACCACTGACCCGACTCTTCCCATTCACATTCCACTTATCCGACACTTCCCATTCACATACCAATGAACAGACACGTCTCATTCACAAACCACCGACCCGACACTTCCCATTCACTTTCCACTGATCCAACACGTCTCATTCACAAACCACTAACCCGATACTTCACATTCACATACCACTGACACGACTCTTCCCATTCACACAGCAGTAATCCGGCACTTCCCAATCAGACACAACTGACCCGACACTTCCCATTCACAAACCACTGATCCAACACTTCCCATTCACACACCACGGAACCGACACTTCCCATTCTCAAACCACTGTCGGACACTTCCCATTCACAAACCTCTGACCCGACACTTCCCATTCACAAACCACTTTCCGACACATCCCATTCACACACCGTAATCCGACACTTCCCAATCAGACACCTCTAAACCGACATTTCCCATTCACCAACCACTGATCCAACACGTCCCATTCACAAACCACTGAACTGACAGTTGCCATTCACGCACCATTGACTCATCACTTCCAATCACAGGCCATTGACCCGAAACTTCCCATTCACAAACCACTGATCAGACACTATCCATTCACAAACCACTGATTCAATACTTCCCAATTCACAGAACACTGATCCAGCACATTCCATTCCAAAACCTCTGATCCAACTCTTCCCTATTCACACACCACTGCTCCAACACTTCCCCATTGATACAACACTGATGCAACACTTCCCATTCACACGCTACTAATCCAGCACTTCCTAATCACCGACACTGTCCCGACACATCCCATTCACAAACCACTGATCCCACACTTCCCATTCACAAACCACTGAAACCACACTTCCTATTCACACACCACGGATCCAACTCATCCGCATTCACACACCACTGATCCAGCACTTCCCATTCACAAACCACTGATCCCACACTTCCCTTTCACAGACCACTGATCCAAACATTCCCAATTCACAGACCACTGATCCTTGACTTCTCATTCACAAACCACTGAACAAACAGTACCCATTCACAAACCACTGATCCAACACTTCCCCATATACACAACACTGATGCAACACTTCCCATTCATATACTTCTGAACCGAAACTTCACATTCACCCACCATTCATCTAACACTTCTCAAGCCCACTCCACATAACCGACATTTCTCATTCACACACAAGTGTCCGAAACTTCCCATTCACACGCCACTGTCCGACACATCCCATTCACACACCACTGACCCAACACGTCCCATTCACACAGTACTAATCCAACACTTCCTAATCACCGACACTGTCCCGACACATCCCATTCACAAACCACTGATCACGCACTTCCTATTCACATACCAAAGAACTCACACTTCCAATTCACACACCACTGACCCAAATCATCCGCATTCACACATCACTGATCCAACACTTCCCTTTCACACAACACTGATCCAACCCTTCCCAATTCACAGACAACTGATCCTTGACATCCCATTCACAAACCACTGATCCAACACTTCCCAATTCACAAACCACTGATCCAACACTTCCCCATATATACAACACTGATGCAACAGCTTCCATTCATATACTACTGACCCGAAGCTTCACATTCACCCACCATTGATCCAACACTTCTCAAACCCACTCCACAGACCCGACACTTCCCATTCAGAAACAACTGTCCGAGACTTCCCATTCACCTACCACTTTCCGAAACTTCACATTCACACACTACTAATCCAACACTTCCCAATCACCGACACTGTCCCGACACATCCCATTCACAAACCAGTGATCCCACACTTCCCTTTCACACACCACTGATCCAATTCACAGACCACTGATCCTTGACTTCCCATTCATAAACCACTGATCCAACACTTCCCCATATACACAACACTGATGCAACACTTCCCATTCATATACTTCTGACCCGAAACTTCACATTCACCCACCATTGATCCAACACTTCTCAATCCCACTCCACATAACCGACATTTCCCATTCACAAACAAGTGTCCGAAACTTCCCATTCATACACCACTGTCCGACACTCTCCATTCACAAACCACAAATCCTACACTTCCCATTCACACATCACTGATCCAACACTTCCCAGTTCACAGACAACTGATCCAACACTTCCCAATTCACACACCACTGATCCAACACGTCCCATTCACCAAGCACTGACCCGACTCTTCCCATTCACATACCACTGCTCCGACACTTCCCATTCACATACCAATGAACAGACACGTCTCATTCACAAACCACTAACCCGACACTTCACATTCACATACCACTGACACGACTCTTCCCATTCACACAGCAGTAATCCCACACTTCCCAATCAGATAAAACTGACCCGACACTTCCAATTCACAAACCACTGATCCAACAATTCCCTTTCACACACCACGGAACCGACACTTCCCATTCAAAAACCACTTTCCGACACATCCCATTCACACACCACTGACACAATACTTCCCATTCACGCACCACTGATCCAACACTTCCCAATCACAAACCACTGATCCAACACTTCCCATTCACAAAACACTGACCTGTCAGCTCCCATTCAAGCACCACTGACCGGACACATCCCATTCACAAACAATTGATCCAGCACATCCCATTCACAGACAACTGAACCGACACATCCCATTCAGAAACCACTGTTCGACACTTCCCATTCACACACCACTGTCCGACACATCCCATTCACACACCACTGACCAGATACTTCCCATTCACACACTACTAATGCAACACTTCCTAATCACCGACACTGTCCCGACACATCCCATTCACAAACCACTGATTCCACCCTTCCCACTCACAAACCACTGAACCCACACTTCCTATTCACACACCACTGATCCAAATCATCCGCATTCACACATCACTGATCCAACACTTCCTTTTCACAAACCACTGATCCCACACTTCCTTTTCGCACACCACAGATCCAACCCTTGCCAATTCACAGACAACTGATCATTGACTTCCCATTCACAAACCACTAATCCAACTCAGCCCATTCACAAACCACTGATCCAACACTTCCCAATTCACAGACCACTGATCCAAAACTTCCCAATTCACAAACCACAGATCCAACACTTCCCATTCACAAACCCCAGATCCAACACTTCCCATTCACAAACCCCAGATCCAACACTTCCCAATTCACAAACCACTGATCCAACACTTCCCATTCACAAACCACTGATCCAACACTTCCCATTCACAAACCACTTATCCAACACTCGACAATCAGAAAATACTGATCCAACACTTCCTAATTAACACACCACGGCTCCAACTCCTCCCCATTTACACAACACTGATACAACACTTCCCATTCATATCCTACTGACCCGAAATTTCCCATTCACACACAACTGCTCAAACTCTTCCGCATTTACACAACATTGAGACAACACATCCCATTCATATACTACTGGGCCGAAACTTCACATTCACCCACAATTGATCCAACACTTCTCAATCCCACTCCACAGAACCGACATTTCCCATTCACAAACAAGTGTCCGAAACTTCCCATTCACACACCACTGTCCGACACATCCCATTCACACACCACTGATCCCACACTTCCCATTCACATACCACTGAACCCACACTAACTATTCACACACCACTGATCCAACACTTCCCAATTCACAGACAACTGATCCTTGACTTCCCATTCACAAACCACTGATCCAACACTGCCCATTCACAAACCACTGATCCAACACTTCCCTATTCACAAACCACTGATCCAACACTTCCCATTCACACACCACTGACCCGACACTTCCCATTCACACACCACTGATCCAACACGTCCCATTCACAAACCACTGACCTGACAGTTCCCATTCACATACAACTGACCGGACACTTCCCATTCACAAACCACTAAACAACACTTCCCATTCACACACCAGTAATCCGACACATCCCATTCAGACACCACTGTCCGACACTCTCCATTCACAAACCACAAATCCCACACTTCCCATTCACACATCACTGATCCAACACTTCCCAGTTCACAGACAACTGATCCAACACTTCCCAATTCACACACCACTGATCCGACACTCTCCATTCACAAAGCACTGATTCAACACTTACCAATTCACAGAACACTGATCCAGCACTTCCCATTCCCAAACCACTGATCCAACACTTCCCCATTTACACAACACTGATACAACAATTCCCATTCATATACTACTGACACGAAACTTCACATTCACCCACCAATGATCCAACACTTCTCAATCCCACTCCACCCATCCGACACTTCCAATTAACACACCACTGATCCCTCACATCCCCATGTACACAGCACTGATCCAACACATCCCATTCATATATTACTGACCCGAAACTTCACATTCACCTACCATTGATCCAACACTTCACAATCACACCCCACTGACCCGACACTTCCCATTCAAACACCACTGACCAGACACTTCCCATTCACACACCCGTAATCGGAAACTTCCCATTCAAACACCTCTGAACCGACACTTCCCATTCACAAACCATTGATCCAACACGTCCCATTCGCAAAACCACTGAACTGACAGTTCCCATTCACACACCACTGACCCGACACTTCACATTCACAAACAGCTGTCCGAATCTTCACATTCGCACGCCGCTGACCCGGCACTTCCAATTCACATACCACTGTCCGACACTTCCCAATTCACAGACCACTGATCCAACACTTCCCAATTCACACACCACTTATCCAACACTCGACAATCAGAAACCACTGCTCCAACTCTTCCCCATTTACACAAAATTGAGACAGCACTTCCATTCATATACTACTGGGCCGAAACTTCACATTCACCCACAATTGATCCAACACTTCTCAATCCAAGTCCACAGAACCGACATTTCCCATTCACAAACAAGTGTCCGAAACTTCCCATTCACACACCACTGTTCGACACATCCCATTCACAGACCACTGGCCCAACACTTCCCATTCACACACTACTAATACAACACTTCCTAATCACCAGCACTGTCCCGACACATCCCATTCACAAACCACTGTTTCCACCCTTCCCACTCACAAACCACTGAACCCACACTTCCTATTCACACACCACTGATCCAAATCATCCGCATTCACACATCACTGATCCAACACTTCCCTTTCACAAACCACTGATCACACACTTCCCAATTCACAGACCACTGATCCAACACTTCCCCATATACACAACACTGATGCAACACATCGCATTCATTTACTGCTGACCCGAAACTTCACATACACCCACCATTGATCCAACAATTCTCAATCCCACTCCACAGAACCGACACTTTCCATTCACAAACAACTGTCCGAAACTTCCCATTCACACACCACTGTCCGACACTTCCATACACACTCCACTGACACGACACTTCCCATTCACAAAGAAACTGTCCGAAACTTCCCATTCGCTCAACACTGACCGCTACTTCCCATTCACATACCACTGATCCAACACTTCCCATTCACAAACCACTGATCCCACACTTCCCTTTCACACACCACTGATCCATCCTTTCCCAATTCACAGACCACTGATCCTTGACTTCTCATTCACAAACCACTGAACCAACAGTACCCATTCACAAACCACTGATCCAACACTTCCCCATATACACAACACTGATGCAACACTTCCCATTCATATACTTCTGAACCGAAACTTCACATTCACCCACCATTGATATAACACTTCTCAAGCCCACTCCACATAACCGACATTTCTCATTCACACACAAGTGCCCGAAACTTCCCATTCAGACACCACTGTCCGACACATCCCATTCACACACCACTGACACAACACTTCCCATTCACACACTACTAATCCAACACTTCCCAATCACCGACACTGTCCCGACACATCCCATTCACAAACCACTGATCCCACACTTCCCATTCACAAACCACTGAACCCACACGTCCTATTCACACACCACAGATCCAACTCATCCGCATTCACACACCACTGATCCAACACTTCCCATTAACAAACCACTGATCCCACACTTCCCTTTCACACACCACTGATCCAACCCTTCCCAATTCAGAGACCACTGATCCTTGACATCCCATTCACATGCCACTGATCCAACACATCCCATTAACAAACCACTGATCCCACACTTCCCTTTCACACACCACTGATCCAACCCTTCCCCATTCAGAGACCACTGATCCTTGACATCCCATTCACATGCCACTGATCCAACACATCCCATTCACAAACCACTGATCCCACACTTCCCTTTCACACACCACTGATCCAACCCTTCCCATTTCAGAGACCACTGATCCGTGACATCCATTTCACAAACCACTGATCCAACAGTACCCATTCACAAACCGCTGTTCCAACACTTCCTCATATTCATAACACTGATGCAACACTTCCCATTCATATACTACTGACCCGAATCTTCACATACACCCACCATCGATCCAACACTTCTCAATCCATCTCCACAGACCGGACACTTCCCATTCAGACTCCACAGAACCGACACTTCCCATTCAGACAACTCTAAACCGATACATCCCATTCACCAACCACTGATCCAACACGTCCCATTCACAAGCCATTGAACTGACTGTTCACATTCACGCACCAATGACCCAACACTTCCAATCACAGGCCACTGTCCCGACACTTTCCATTCACAAACCACTGATCCGACACTCTCCATTCACATACCACTGATCCCACACTTCCCAATCAAACATCACTGATCCAACACTTCCCAGTTCACAGACCACTGATCCAACACTTCCCAATTCACACATCACTGATGCAATACTTCCCATTCACAAACCACTGATCCAACAGCCAACATTCAGAAACCTCTGATACAAAACTTCCCAATTAAGACACCACTGCTCCAACTCTTCCCCATTTACACAACACTGATACAACACATCCCATTCATATCCTACAGACACGAAACTTCCCATTCATACACCACTGTCCGACACTTCCCATTCACACCCCTCTGCTCAAACTCTTCCAGATTTACACAACATTGAGACAACACATCCCATTCATATACTACTGGGCGAAACTTCACATTCACCCACAATTGATCCAACACTTCTCAATCCCACTCCACAGAACCGACATTTCCCATTCACAAACAAGTGTCCGAAACTTCCCATTCACACACCACTGTCCGACACATCCCATTCACACACCACTGATCCCACACTTCCCATTCACATACCACTGAACCCACACTTACTATTCACACACCACTGATCCAACCCTTCCCAATTCACAGAAAACTAATCCTTGACTTCCCATTCACAAACCACTGATCCAACACTGCCCATTCACAAACCTCTGATCCAACACTTCCCTATTCACAAACCACTGATCCAACACTTCCCATTCACACACCACTGACCCGACACTTCCCATTCACACACCACTGATCCAACACGTCCCATTCACAAACCACTGACCTGACAGTTCCCATTCACATACAACTGACCGGACACTTCCCATTCACAAACCACTAAACAACACTTCCCATTCACACACCAGTAATCCGACACATCCCATTCAGACACCTCTGACCCGACACATACAATTCACAAACCACTGATCCAACAGTACCCATTCACAAACCACTGATCCAACAATTCCCCATACACACAACACTGATGAAACACTTCCTATTCATATACTACTGAACCGAAACTTCACATTCACCCACCATTGATCCAACACTTCTCAAACCCACTCCACATAACCGACATTTCCCACTCACAAACAAGTGTCCGAAACTTACCATTCACAAACCATTGACCCAACTCTACCCATTCACACACCACTGATCCAACACTTCACATTCACACACCCGTAATCCGACACTTCCCATTCACACACCACTGTCGGACACTTCCCTTTCACACACCACTGATCCGACACTCTCCATTCACAAAGCACTGATTCAACACTTACCAATTCACAGAACACTGATCCAGCACTTCCCATTCCCAAACCACTGATCCAACACTTCCCCATTTACACAACACTGGTACAGCAATTCCCATTCATATACTACTGACACGAAACTTCACATTCACCCACCAATGATCCAACACTTCTCAATTCACAGACAACTGATCCTTGACTTCCCATTCACAAACCACTGATCCAACACTGCCTATTCACAAACCACTGATCCAACACTTCCCTATTCACACACCACTGACCAGATACTTCCCATTCACACACCCGTAATCGGAAACGTCCCATTCAAACACCTCTGAACCGACACTTCCCATTCACAATCCATTGATCCAACACGTCCCATTCACAAAACCACTGAACTGACAGTTCCCATTCACACACCACTGACCCGACACTTCCCATTCACAAACAGCTGTCCGAATCTTCACATTCGCACGCCACTGACCCGGCACTTCCCATTCACATACCACTGTCCGACACTGCCCATTCACAAACCGCTGATCCAACACTTCCCATTTCACAGACCACTGATCCAACACTTCCCAATTCACAAACCACAGATCCAACACTTCCCATTCACAAACCCCAGATCCAACACTTCCCATTCACAAACCCCAGATCCAACACATCCCAATTCACAAACCACAGATCCAACACTTCCCAATTCACAAACCACTGATCCAACACTTCCCATTCACAAACCACTTATCCAACACTCGACAATCAGAAACCACTGATCCAACACTTCCTAATTAACACACCACGGCTCATTGACTTCCCAGTCACAAACCACTAATCCAACACTGCCCATTCACAAACCACTGATCCAACACTTCCCAATTCACAGACCACTGATGCAACACTTCCCAATTCACAAACCACAGATCCAACACTTCCCATTCACAAACCCCAGATCCAACACTTCCCATTCACAAACCACAGATCCAACACTCAACAATCAGAAACCACTGATCCAACACTTCCGAATTAACACACCACGGCTCCAACTCCTCCCCATTTACACAACACTGATACAACACTTCCCATTCATATCCTACTGACCCGAAACTTCCCATTCACACACCACTGCTCAAACTCTTCCGCATTTACACAACATTGAGACAACACATCCCATTCATATACTACTGGGCCGAAACTTCACATTCACCCACAATTGATCCAACACTTCTCAATCCCACTCCACAGAACCGACATTTCCCATTCACAAACAAGTGTCCGAAACTTCCCATTCACACACCACTGTCCGACACATCCCATTCACACACCACTGATCCCACACTTCCCATTCACATACCACTGAACCCACACTAACTATTCACACACCACTGATCCAACACTTCCCAATTCACAGACAACTGATCCTTGACTTCCCATTCACAAACCACTGATCCAACACTGCCCATTCACAAACCACTGATCCAACACTTCCCTATTCACAAACCACTGATCCAACACTTCCCATTCACACACCACTGACCCGACACTTCCCATTCACACACCACTGATCCAACACGTCCCATTCACAAACCACTGACCTGACAGTTCCCATTCACATACAACTGACCGGACACTTCCCATTCACAAACCACTAAACAACACTTCCCATTCACACACCAGTAATCCGACACATCCCATTCAGACACCACTGTCCGACACTCTCCATTCACAAACCACAAATCCCACACTTCCCATTCACACATCACTGATCCAACACTTCCCAGTTCACAGACAACTGATCCAACACTTCCCAATTCACACACCACTGATCCGACACTCTCCATTCACAAAGCACTGATTCAACACTTACCAATTCACAGAACACTGATCCAGCACTTCCCATTCCCAAACCACTGATCCAACACTTCCCCATTTACACAACACTGATACAACAATTCCCATTCATATACTACTGACACGAAACTTCACATTCACCCACCAATGATCCAACACTTCTCAATCCCACTCCACCCATCCGACACTTCCAATTAACACACCACTGATCCCTCACATCCCCATGTACACAGCACTGATCCAACACATCCCATTCATATATTACTGACCCGAAACTTCACATTCACCTACCATTGATCCAACACTTCACAATCACACCCCACTGACCCGACACTTCCCATTCAAACACCACTGACCAGACACTTCCCATTCACACACCCGTAATCGGAAACTTCCCATTCAAACACCTCTGAACCGACACTTCCCATTCACAAACCATTGATCCAACACGTCCCATTCGCAAAACCACTGAACTGACAGTTCCCATTCACACACCACTGACCCGACACTTCACATTCACAAACAGCTGTCCGAATCTTCACATTCGCACGCCGCTGACCCGGCACTTCCAATTCACATACCACTGTCCGACACTTCCCAATTCACAGACCACTGATCCAACACTTCCCAATTCACACACCACTTATCCAACACTCGACAATCAGAAACCACTGCTCCAACTCTTCCCCATTTACACAAAATTGAGACAGCACTTCCATTCATATACTACTGGGCCGAAACTTCACATTCACCCACAATTGATCCAACACTTCTCAATCCAAATCCACAGAACCGACATTTCCCATTCACAAACAAGTGTCCGAAACTTCCCATTCACACACCACTGTTCGACAGATCCCATTCACAGACCACTGGCCCAACACTTCCCATTCACACACTACTAATACAACACTTCCTAATCACCGGCACTGTCCCGACACATCCCATTCACAAACCACTGTTTCCACCCTTCCCACTCACAAACCACTGAACCCACACTTCCTATTCACACACCACTGATCCAAATCATCCGCATTCACACATCACTGATCCAACACTTCCCTTTCACAAACCACTGATCACACACTTCCCAATTCACAGACCACTGATCCAACACTTCCCCATATACACAACACTGATGCAACACATCGCATTCATTTACTGCTGACCCGAAACTTCACATACACCCACCATTGATCCAACAATTCTCAATCCCACTCCACAGAACCGACACTTTCCATTCACAAACAACTGTCCGAAACTTCCCATTCACACACCACTGTCCGACACTTCCAAACACACTCCACTGACACGACACTTCCCATTCACAAAGAAACTGTCCGAAACTTCCCATTCGCTCAACACTGACCGCTACTTCCCATTCACAAACCACTGATCCAACACTTCCCATTCACAAACCACTGATCCAACAGCCAACATTCAGAAACCACTGATACAAAACTTCCCAATTAAGACACCACTGCTCCAACTCTTCACCATTTACACAACACTGATACAACACATCCCATTCATATCCTACAGACACGAAACTTCCCATTCATACACCACTGTCCGACACTTCCCATTCACACCCCTCTGCTCAAACTCTTCCACATTTACACAACATTGAGACAACACATCCCATTCATATACTACTGGGCGAAACTTCACATTCACCCACAATTGATCCAACACTTCTCAATCCCACTCCACAGAACCGACATTTCCCATTCACAAACAAGTGTCCGAAACTTCCCATTCACACACCACTGTCCGACACATCCCATTCACACACCACTGATCCCACACTTCCCATTCACATACCACTGAACCCACACTTACTATTCACACACCACTGATCCAACCCTTCCCAATTCACAGAAAACTAATCCTTGACTTCCCATTCACAAACCACTGATCCAACACTGCCCATTCACAAACCTCTGATCCAACACTTCCCTATTCACAAACCACTGATCCAACACTTCCCATTCACACACCACTGACCCGACACTTCCCATTCACACCACTGATCCAACACGTCCCATTCACAAACCACTGATCTGACAGTTCCCATTCACATTCAACTGACCGGACACTTCCCATTCACAAACCACTAAACAACACTTCCCATTCACACACCAGTAATCCGACACATCCCATTCAGACACCTCTGACCCGACACATACAATTCACAAACCACTGATCCAACAGTACCCATTCACAAACCACTGATCCAACAATTCCCCATACACACAACACTGATGAAACACTTCCTATTCATATACTACTGAACCGAAACTTCACATTCACCCACCATTGATCCAACACTTCTCAAACCCACTCCACATAACCGACATTTCCCACTCACAAACAAGTGTCCGAAACTTACCATTCACAAACCATTGACCCAACTCTACCCATTCACACACCACTGATCCAACACTTCACATTCACACACCCGTAATCCGACACTTCCCATTCACACACCACTGTCGGACACTTCCCTTTCACACACCACTGATCCGACACTCTCCATTCACAAAGCACTGATTCAACACTTACCAATTCACAGAACACTGATCCAGCACTTCCCATTCCCAAACCACTGATCCAACACTTCCCCATTTACACAACACTGGTACAGCAATTCCCATTCATATACTACTGACACGAAACTTCACATTCACCCACCAATGATCCAACACTTCTCAATTCACAGACAACTGATCCTTGACTTCCCATTCACAAACCACTGATCCAACACTGCCTATTCACAAACCACTGATCCAACACTTCCCTATTCACACACCACTGACCAGATACTTCCCATTCACACACCCGTAATCGGAAACGTCCCATTCAAACACCTCTGAACCGACACTTCCCATTCACAATCCATTGATCCAACACGTCCCTTTCACAAAACCACTGAACTGACAGTTCCCATTCACACACCACTGACCCGACACTTCCCATTCACAAACAGCTGTCCGAATCTTCACATTCGCACGCCACTGACCCGGCACTTCCCATTCACATACCACTGTCCGACACTGCCCATTCACAAACCGCTGATCCAACACTTCCCATTTCACAGACCACTGATCCAACACTTCCCAATTCACAAACCACAGATCCAACACTTCCCATTCACAAACCCCAGATCCAACACTTCCCATTCACAAACCCCAGATCCAACACATCCCAATTCACAAACCACAGATCCAACACTTCCCAATTCACAAACCACTGATCCAACACTTCCCATTCACAAACCACTTATCCAACACTCGACAATCAGAAACCACTGATCCAACACTTCCTAATTAACACACCACGGCTCATTGACTTCCCAGTCACAAACCACTAATCCAACACTGCCCATTCACAAACCACTGATCCAACACTTCCCAATTCACAGACCACTGATGCAACACTTCCCAATTCACAAACCACAGATCCAACACTTCCCATTCACAAACCCCAGATCCAACACTTCCCATTCACAAACCACAGATCCAACACTCAACAATCAGAAACCACTGATCCAACACTTCCGAATTAACACACCACGGCTCCAACTCCTCCCCATTTACACAACACTGATACAACACTTCCCATTCATATCCTACTGACCCGAAACTTCCCATTCACACACCACTGTCCGACACTTCCCATTCACACCCCACTGCTCAAACTCTTCCACATTTACACAACATTGAGACAACACATCCCATTCATATACTACTGGGCCGAAACTTCACATTCACCCACAATTGATCCAACACTTCTCAATCTCACTCCACAGAACCGACATTTCCCATTCACAAACAAGTGTCCGAAACTTCCCATTCACACACCACTATCCGACACATCCCATTCACACACCACTGATCCCACACTTCCCATTCACATACCACTGAACCCACACTTACTATTCACACACCACTGATCCAACCCTTCCCAATTCACAGACAACTGATCCTTGACTTTCCATTCACAAACCACTGATCCAACACTGCCCATTCACACACCACTGACCCGACACTTCCCATTCACACACCACTGATCCAACACGTCCCATTCACAAACCACTGACCTGACAGTTCCCATTCACATACAACTGACCGGACACTTCCCATTCACAAACCACTAAACAACACTTCCCATTCACACACCAGTAATCCGACACATCCTATTCAGACACCTCTGACCCGACACATACAATTCACAAACCACTGATCCAACAGTACCCATTCACAAACCACTGATCCAACAATTGCCCATACACACAACACTGATGCAACACTTCCCATTCATATACTACTGAACCGAAACTTCACATTCACCCACCATTGATCCAACACTTCTCAATCCCACTCCACAGAACCGACATTTCCCATTCACAAACAAGTGTCCGAAACTTCCCATTCACACACTACTGTCCGACACATCCCATTCACACACCACTGATCCCACACTTCCCATTCACATACCACTGAACCCACACTTCCCATTCACACTCCACTGTTCCTACACTACCCAATTCACACACCACTTATCCAACACTCGACAATCAGAAACCACTGCTCCAACTCTTCCCCATTTACACAAAATTGAGACAGCACTTCCCATTCATATACTACTGGGCCGAAACTTCACATTCACCCACAATTGATCCAACACTTCTCAATCCCAATCCACAGAACCGACATTTCCCATTCACAAACAAGTGTCCGAAACTTCCCGTTCACACACCACTGTTCGACACATCCCATTCACAGACCACTGGCCCAACACTTCACATTCACACACTACTAATCCAACACTACCTAATCACCGACACTGTCCCGACACATCCCATTCACAAACCACTGATTCCACCCTTCCCACTCACAAACCACTGAAACCACACTTCCTATTCACACACCACTGATCCAAGTCATCCGCATTCACACATCACTGATCCAACACTTCCCTTTCACAAACCACTGATCGCACACTTCCTTTTCACACACCACTGATTCAACCCTTCCCAATTCACAGACAACTGATCATTGACTTCCCATTCACAAACCACTAATCCAACACTGCCTATTCACAAACCACTGATCCAACACTTCCCAATTCACAAACCACTGATCCAACACTTCCCCATATACACAACACTGATGCAACACATCCCATACATTTACTGCTGACCCGAAACTTCACATACACCCACCATTGATCCAACACTTCTCAATCCCACTCCACAGAACCGACACTTCCCATTCACAAACAACTGTCCGAAACTTCCCATTCACACACCACTGTCCGACACTTCCATTCACACTCCACTGACACGACACTTCCCATTCACAAAAAAACTGTCCGAAACTTCCCATTCGCTCAACACTGACCGCTGCTTCCCATTCACATACCACTGATCCAACACTTCCCATTCACAAACCACTGATCCAACAGCCAACATTCAGAAACCACTGATACAAAACTTCCCAATTAAGACACCACTGCTCCAACTCTTCCCCATTTACACAACACTGATACAACACATCCCATTCATATCCTACAGACACGAAACTTCCCATTCATACACCACTGTCCGACACTTCCCATTCACACCCCTCTGCTCAAACTCTTCCACATTTACACAACATTGAGACAACACATCCCATTCATATACTACTGGGCGAAACTTCACATTCACCCACAATTGATCCAACACTTCTCAATCCCACCCCACAGAACCGACATTTCCCATTCACAAACAAGTGTCCGAAACTTCCCATTCACACACCACTGTCCGACACATCCCATTCACACACCACTGATCCCACACTTCCCATTCACATAACACTGAACCCACACTTACTATTCACACACCACTGATCCAACCCTTCCCAATTCACAGAAAACTAATAATTGACTTCCCATTCACAAACCACTGATCCAACACTGCCCATTCACAAACCTCTGATCCAACACTTCCCTATTCACAAACCACTGATCCAACACTTCCCATTCACACACCACTGACCCGACACTTCCCATTCACACACCACTGATCCAACACGTCCCATTCACAAACCACTGACCTGACAGTTCCCATTCACATACAACTGACCGGACACTTCCCATTCACAAACCACTAAACAACACTTCCCATTCACACACCAGTAATCCGACACATCCCGTTCAGACACCTCTGACCCGACACATACAATTCACAAACCACTGATCCAACAGTACCCATTCACAAACCACTGATCTAACAATTCCCCATACACACAACACTGATGAAACACTTCCCATTCATATACTAGTGAACCGAAACTTCACATTCACCCACCATTGATCCAACACTTCTCAAACCCACTCCACATAACCGACATTTCCCACTCACAAACAAGTGTCCGAAACTTACCATTCACACACCATTGACCCAACACTTCACATTCACACACCCGTAATCCGACACTTCCCATTCACACACCACTGTCGGAGACTTCCCTTTCATACACCACTGATCCAACACTCTCCATTCACAAAGCACTGATTCAACACTTACAAATTCACAGAACACTGATCCAGCACTTCCCATTCCCAAACCACTGATCCAACACTTCCCCATTTACACAACACTGGTACAACAATTCCCATTCATATACAACTGACACGAAACTTCACATTCACCCACCAATGATCCAACAGTTCTCAATTCACAGACAACTGATCCTTGACTTCCCATTCACAAACCACTGATCCAACACTGCCCATTCAAAAACCACTGATCCAACACTTCCCTATTCACACACCACTGACCAGATACTTCCCATTCACACACCCGTAATCGGAACCTTCCCATTCAAACACCTCTGAACCGACACTTCCCATTCACAAACCATTGATCCAACACGCCCCATTCACAAAACCACTGAACTGACAGTTCCCATTCACACACCACTGACCCGACACTTCCCATTCACAAACAGCTGTCCGAATCTTCACATTCGCACGCCACTGACCCGGCACTTCCCATTCACATACCACTGATCCAACACGTCCCATTCACAAACCACTGACCTGACAGTTCCCATTCACATACAACTGACCGGACACTTCCCATTCACAAACCACTAAACAACACTTCCCATTCACACACCAGTAATCCGACACATCCCGTTCAGACACCTCTGACCCGACACATACAATTCACAAACCACTGATCCAACAGTACCCATTCACAAACCACTGATCCAACAATTGCACATACACACAACACCGAGGCAACACTTCCCATTCATATACTACTGAACCGAAACTTCACATTCACCCACCATTGATCCAACACTTCTCAATCCCACTCCACAGAACCGACATTTCCCATTCACAAACAATGTCCGAAACTTCCCATTCACACACCACTGTCCGACACATACCATTCACACACCACTGATCCCACACTTCCCATTCACATACCACTGAACCCACACTTCCCATTCACACTCCACTGATCCAACACTTCCCAATTCACACACCACTTATCCAACACTCGACAATCAGAAACCACTGCTCCAACTCTTCCCCATTTACACAAAATTGAGACAGCACTTCCCATTCATATACTACTGGGCCGAAACTTCACATGCACCCACAATTGATCCAACACTTCTCAATCCCAATCCACAGAACCGACATTTCCCATTCACAAACAAGTGTCCGAAACTTCCCGTTCACACACCACTGTTCGACACATCCCATTCACAGACCACTGGCCCAACACTTCCCATTCACACACTACTAATCCAACACTTCCTAATCACCGACACTGTCCCGACACATCCCATTCACAAACCACTGATTCCACCCTTCCCACTCACAAACCACTGAAACCACACTTCCTATTCACACACCACTGATCCAAATCATCCGCATTCACACATCACTGATCCAACACTTCCCTTTCACAAACCACTGATCGCACACTTCCTTTGCACACACCACTGATTCAACCCTTCCCAATTCACAGACAACTGATCATTGACTTCCCATTCACAAACCACTAATCCAACACTGCCTATTCACAAACCACTGATCCAACACTTCCCAATTCACAAACCACTGATCCAACACTTCCCCATATACACAACACTGATGCAACACATCCCATACATTTACTGCTGACCCGAAACTTCACATACACCCACCATTGATCCAACACTTCTCAATCCCACTCCACAGAACCGACACTTCCCATTCACAAACAACTGTCCGAAACTTCCCATTCACACACCACTGTCCGACACTTCTATTCACACGCCACTGACACGACACCCATTCACAAAAAAACTGTCCGAAACTTCCCATTCGCTCAACACTGACCGCTACTTCCCATTCACATACCACTGATCCAACACTTCCCATTCACAAACCACTGATCCAACAGCCAACATTCAGAAACCACTGATACAAAACTTCCCAATTAAGACACCACTGCTCCAACTCTTCCCCATTTACACAACACTGATACAACACATCCCATTCATATCCTACAGACACGAAACTTCCCATTCATACACCACTGTCCGACACTTCCCATTCACACCCCTCTGCTCAAACTCTTCCACATTTACACAACATTGAGACAACACATCCCATTCATATACTACTGGGCGAAACTTCACATTCACCCACAATTGATCCAACACTTCTCAATCCCACTCCACAGAACCGACATTTCCCATTCACAAACAAGGGTCCGAAACTTCCCATTCACACACCACTGTCCGACACATCCCATTCACACACCACTGATCCCACACTTCCCAATTCACAGAAAACTAATAATTGACTTCCCATTCACAAACCACTGATCCAACACTGCCCATTCACAAACCTCGGATCCAACACTTCCCTATTCACAAACCACTGATCCAACACTTCCCATTCACACACCACTGACCCGACACTTCCCATTCACACACCACTGATCCAACACGTCCCATTCACAAACCACTGACCTGACAGTTCCCATTCACATACAACTGACCGGACACTTCCCATTCAAAAACCACTAAACAACACTTCCCATTCACACACCAGTAATCCGACACATCCCATTCAGACACCTCTGACCCGACACATACAATTCACAAACCACTGATCCAACAGTACCCATTCACAAACCACTGATCCAACACTTCCCCATATACACAACACTGATGCAACACATCCCATACATTTACTGCTGACCCGAAACTTCACATACACCCACCATTGATCCAACACTTCTCAATCCCACTCCACAGAACCGACACTTCCCATTCACAAACAACTGTCCGAAACTTCCCATTCACACACCACTGTCCGACACTTCCATTCACACTCCACTGACATGACACTTCCCATTCACAAAAAAACTGTCCGAAACTTCCCATTCGCTCAACACAGACCGCTACCTCCCATTCACATACCACTGATCAAACACTTCCCATTCACAAACCACATATCCCACACTTCCCTTTCACACACCACTGATCCATCCTTTCCCAATTCACAGACCACTGATCCTTGACTTCTCATTCACAAACCACTGAACCAACAGTACCCATTCACAAACCACTGATCCAACACTTCCCCATATACACAACACTGATGCAACACTTCCCATTCATATACTTCTGAACCGAAACTTCACATTCACCCACCATTGATCTAACACTTCTCAAGCCCACTCCACATAACCGACACTTCCCATTCACAAACAACTGTCCGAAACTTCCCATTCACACACCACTGTCCGACACTTCCATTCACACTCCACTGACACGACACTTCCCATTCACAAAAAAACTGTCCGAAACTTCCCATTCGCTCAACACTGACCGCTACTTCCCATTCACATACCACTGATCCAACACTTCCCATTCACAAACCACTGATCCCACACTTCCCTTTCACACACCACTGATCCATCCTTTCCCAATTCACAGACCACTGATCCTTGACTTCTCATTCACAAACCACTGATCCAACACTTCCCCATATACACAACACTGATGCAACACTTCCCATTCATATACTTCTGAACCGAAACTTCACATTCACCCACCATTGATCTAACACTTCTCAAGCCCACTCCACATAACCGACATTTCTCATTCACACACAAGTGCCCGAAACTTCCCATTCAGACACCACTGTCCGACACATCCCATTCACACACCACTGACACAACACTTCCCATTCACACACTACTAATCCAACACTTCCCAATCACCGACACTGTCCCGACACATCCCATTCACAAACCACTGATCCCACACTTCCCATTCACAAACCACTGAACCCACACGTCCTATTCACACACCACAGATCCAACTCATCCGCATTCACACACTACTGATCCAACCCTTCCCAATTCAGAGACCACTGATCCTTGACATCCCATTCACATGCCACTGATCCAACACATCCCATTCACAAACCACTGATCCCACACTTCCCTTTCACACACCACTGATCCAACCCTTCCCAATTCAGAGACCACTGATCCTTGACATCCCATTCACAAACCACTAATCCAACAGTACCCATTCACAAACCGCTGTTCCAACACTTCCTCATATTCATAACACTGATGCAACACTTCCCATTCATATACTACTGACCCGAAACTTCACATACACCCACCATCGATCCAACACTTCTCAATCCCTCTCCACAGACCAGACACTTCCCATTCAGACTCCACAGAACCGACACTTCCCATTCAGACACCTCTAAACCGATACATCCCATTCACCAACCACTGATCCAACACGTCCCATTCCCAAACCATTGAACTGACAGTTCACATTCACGCACCAATGACCCAACACTTCCAATCACAGGCCACTGTCCCGACACTTCCCATTCACACCCCACTGCTCAAACTCTTCCACATTT
Source organism: Hypanus sabinus (assembly GCF_030144855.1). Lineage (NCBI taxonomy): Eukaryota > Metazoa > Chordata > Chondrichthyes > Myliobatiformes > Dasyatidae > Hypanus > Hypanus sabinus. The sequence goes on from NW_026779928.1 coordinate 301,647, forward strand.
ACACAACACTGATACAACACATCCCATTCATATCCTACAGACACGAAACTTCCCATTCATACACCACTGTCCGACACTTCCCATTCACACCCCACTGCTCAAACTCTTCCACATTTACACAACATTGAGACAACACATCCCATTCATATACTACTGGGCGAAACTTCACATTCACCCACAATTGATCCAACACTTCTCAATCCCACTCCACAGAACCGACATTTCCCATTCACAAACAAGTGTCCGAAACTTCCCATTCACACACCACTGTCCGACACATCCCATTCACACACCACTGATCCCACACTTCCCATTCACATACCACTGAACCCACACTTACTATTCACACACCACTGATTCAACCCTTCCCAATTCACAGACAACTGATCCTTGACTTGCCATTCACAAACCACTGATCCAACACTGCCCATTCACAAACATCTGATCCAACACTTCCCATTCACACACCACTGACCCGACACTTCCCATTCACACACCACTGATCCAACATGTCCCATTCACAAACCACTGACCTGACAGTTCCCATTCACATACAACTGACCGGACACTTCCCATTCACAAACCACTAAACAACACTTCCCATTCATACACCAGTAATCCGACACATCCCATTCAGACACCTCTGACCCGACACGTACAATTCACAAACCACTGATCCAACAGTACCCATTCACAAACCACTGATCCAACAATTGCCCATACACACAACACTGATGCAACACTTCCCATTCATATACTACTGAACCGAAACTTCACATTCACCCAACATTGATCCAACACTTCTCAATCACACTCCACAGAACCGACATTTCCCATTCACAAACAAGTGTCCGAAACTTCTCATTCACGCACCACTGTCCGACACATCCAATTCACAGACCACTGATCCAACACTTCCCAATTCACAAACCACAGATCCAACACTTCCTAATTCACACACCACTTATCCAACACTCGACAATCAGAAACCACTGCTCCAACTCTTCCCCATTTACACAAAATTGAGACAGCACTTCCCATTCATATACTACTGGGCCGAAACTTCACATGCACCCACAATTGATCCAACACTTCTCAATCCCAATCCACAGAACCGACATTTCCCATTCACAAACAAGTGTCCGAAACTTCCCGTTCACACACCACTGTTCGACACATCCCATTCACAGACCACTGGCCCAACACTTCCCATTCACACACTACTAATCCAACACTTCCTAATCACCGACACTGTCCCGACACATCCCATTCACAAACCACTGATTCCACCCTTCCCACTCACAAACCACTGAAACCACACTTCCTTTTCACACACCACTGATTCAACCCTTCCCAATTCACAGACAACTGATCATTGACTTCCCATTCACAAACCACTAATCCAACACTGCCTATTCACAAACCACTGATCCAACACTTCCCAATTCACAAACCACTGATCCAACACTTCCCCATATACACAACACTGATGCAACACATCCCATACATTTACTGCTGACCCGAAACTTCACATACACCCACCATTGATCCAACACTTCTCAATCCCACTCCACAGAACCGACACTTCCCATTCACAAACAACTGTCCGAAACTTCCCATTCACCCACCACTGTCCGACACTTCCATTCACACTCCACTGACACGACACTTCCCATTCACAAAAAAACTGTCCGAAACTTCCCATTCGCTCAACACTGACCGCTACTTCCCATTCACATACCACTGATCAAACACTTCCCATTCACAAACCACATATCCCACACTTCCCTTTCACACACCACTGATCCATCCTTTCCCAATTCACAGACCACTGATCCTTGACTTCTCATTCACAAACCACTGAACCAACAGTACCCATTCACAAACCACTGATCCAACACTTCCCCATATACACAACACTGATGCAACACTTCCCATTCATATACTTCTGAACCGAAACTTCACATTCACCCACCATTGATCTAACACTTCTCAAGCCCACTCCACTTAACCGACACTTCCCATTCACAAACAACTGTCCGAAACTTCCCATTCACACACCACTGTCCGACACTTCCATTCACACTCCACTGACACGACACTTCCCATTCACAAAAAAACTGTCCGAAACTTCCCATTCGCTCAACACTGACCGCTACTTCCCATTCACATACCACTGATCCAACACTTCCCATTCACAAACCACTGATCCCACACTTCCCTTTCACACACCACTGATCCATCCTTTCCCAATTCACAGACCACTGATCCTTGACTTCTCATTCACAAACCACTGATCCAACACTTCCCCATATACACAACACTGATGCAACACTTCCCATTCATATACTTCTGAACCGAAACTTCACATTCACCCACCATTGATCTAACACTTCTCAAGCCCACTCCACATAACCGACATTTCTCATTCACACACAAGTGCCCGAAACTTCCCATTCAGACACCACTGTCCGACACATCCCATTCACACACCACTGACACAACACTTCCCATTCACACACTACTAATCCAACACTTCCCAATCACCGACACTGTCCCGACACATCCCATTCACAAACCACTGATCCCACACTTCCCATTCACAAACCACTGAACCCACACGTCCTATTCACACACCACAGATCCAACTCATCCGCATTCACACACTACTGATCCAACCCTTCCCAATTCAGAGACCACTGATCCTTGACATCCCATTCACATGCCACTGATCCAACACATCCCATTCACAAACCACTGATCCCACACTTCCCTTTCACACACCACTGATCCAACCCTTCCCAATTCAGAGACCACTGATCCTTGACATCCCATTCACAAACCACTAATCCAACAGTACCCATTCACAAACCGCTGTTCCAACACTTCCTCATATTCATAACACTGATGCAACAATTCCCATTCATATACTACTGACCCGAAACTTCACATACACCCACCATCGATCCAACACTTCTCAATCCCTCTCCACAGACCAGACACTTCCCATTCAGACTCCACAGAACCGACACTTCCCATTCAGACACCTCTAAACCGATACATCCCATTCACCAACCACTGATCCAACACGTCCCATTCCCAAACCATTGAACTGACAGTTCACATTCACGCACCAATGACCCAACACTTCCAATCACAGGCCACTGTCCCGACACTTCCCATTCACACCCCACTGCTCAAACTCTTCCACATTTACACAACACTGATACAACACATCCCATTCATATCCTACAGACACGAAACTTCCCATTCATACACCACTGTCCGACACTTCCCATTCACACCCCACTGCTCAAACTCTTCCACATTTACACAACATTGAGACAACACATCCCATTCATATACTACTGGGCGAAACTTCACATTCACCCACAATTGATCCAACACTTCTCAATCCCACTCCACAGAACCGACATTTCCCATTCACAAACAAGTGTCCGAAACTTCCCATTCACACACCACTGTCCGACACATCCCATTCACACACCACTGATCCCACACTTCCCATTCACATACCACTGAACCCACACTTACTATTCACACACCACTGATTCAACCCTTCCCAATTCACAGACAACTGATCCTTGACTTGCCATTCACAAACCACTGATCCAACACTGCCCATTCACAAACATCTGATCCAACACTTCCCATTCACACACCACTGACCCGACACTTCCCATTCAAACACCACTGATCCAACATGTCCCATTCACAAACCACTGACCTGACAGTTCCCATTCACATACAACTGACCGGACACTTCCCATTCACAAACCACTAAACAACACTTCCCATTCATACACCAGTAATCCGACACATCCCATTCAGACACCTCTGACCCGACACATACAATTCACAAACCACTGATCCAACAGTACCCATTCACAAACCACTGATCCAACAATTGCCCATACACACAACACTGATGCAACACTTCCCATTCATATACTACTGAACCGAAACTTCACATTCACCCACCATTGATCCAACACTTCTCAATCACACTCCACAGAACCGACATTTCCCATTCACAAACAAGTGTCCGAAACTTCCCGTTCACACACCACTGTTCGACACATCCCATTCACAGACCACTGGCCCAACACTTCCCATTCACACACTACTAATCCAACACTTCCTAATCACCGACACTGTCCCGACACATCCCATTCACAAACCACTGATTCCACCCTTCCCACTCACAAACCACTGAAACCACACTTCCTATTCACACACCACTGATCCAAATCATCCGCATTCACACATCACTGATCCAACACTTCCCTTTCACAAACCACTGATCGCACACTTCCTTTTCACACACCACTGATTCAACCCTTCCCAATTCACAGACAACTGATCATTGACTTCCCATTCACAAACCACAGATCCAACACTGCCTATTCACAAACCACTGATCCAACACTTCCCAATTCACAAACCACTGATCCAACACTTCCCCATATACACAACACTGATGCAACACATCCCATACATTTACTGCTGACCCGAAACTTCACATACACCCACCATTGATCCAACACTTCTCAATCCCACTCCACAGAACCGACATTTCCCATTCACAAACAAGTGTCCGAAACTTCCCGTTCACACACCACTGTTCGACACATCCCATTCACAGACCACTGGCCCAACACTTCCCATTCACACACTACTAATCCAACACTTCCTAATCACCGACACTGTCCCGACACATCCCATTCACAAACCACTGATTCCACCCTTCCCACTCACAAACCACTGAAACCACACTTCCTATTCACACACCACTGATCCAAATCATCCGCATTCACACATCACTGATCCAACACTTCCCTTTCACAAACCACTGATCGCACACTTCCTTTTCACACACCACTGATTCAACCCTTCCCAATTCACAGACAACTGATCATTGACTTCCCATTCACAAACCACTAATCCAACACTGCCTATTCACAAACCACTGATCCAACACTTCCCAATTCACAAACCACTGATCCAACACTTCCCCATATACACAACACTGATGCAACACATCCCATACATTTACTGCTGACCCGAAACTTCACATACACCCACCATTGATCCAACACTTCTCAATCCCACTCCACAGAACCGACACTTCCCATTCACAAACAACTGTCCGAAACTTCCCATTCACACACCACTGTCCGACACTTCCATTCACACTCCACTGACACGACACTTCCCATTCACAAAAAAACTGTCCGAAACTTCCCATTCGCTCAACACTGACCGCTACTTCCCATTCACATACCACTGATCCAACACTTCCCATTCACAAACCACTGATCCAACAGCCAACATTCAGAAACCACTGATACAAAACTTCCCAATTAAGACACCACTGCTCCAACTCTTCCCCATTTACACAACACTGATACAACACATCCCATTCATATCCTACAGACACGAAACTTCCCATTCATACACCACTATCCGACACTTCCCATTCACACCCCTCTGCTCAAACTCTTCCACATTTACACAACATTGAGACAACACATCCCATTCATATACTACTGGGCGAAACTTCACATTCACCCACAATTGATCCAACACTTCTCAATCCCACTCCACAGAACCGACATTTCCCATTCACAAACAAGTGTCCGAAACTTCCCATTCACACACCACTGTCCGACACATCCCATTCACACACCACTGATCCCACACTTCCCATTCACATAACACTGAACCCACACTTACTATTCACACACCACTGATCCAACCCTTCCCAATTCACAGAAAACTAATAATTGACTTCCCATTCACAAACCACTGATCCAACACTGCCCATTCACAAACCTCTGATCCAACACTTCCCTATTCACAAACCACTGATCCAACACTTCCCATTCACACACCACTGACCCGACACTTCCCATTCACACACCACTGATCCAACACGTCCCATTCACAAACCACTGACCTGACAGTTCCCATTCACATACAACTGACCGGACACTTCCCATTCACAAACCACTAAACAACACTTCCCATTCACACACCAGTAATCCGACACATCCCGTTCAGACACCTCTGACCCGACACATACAATTCACAAACCACTGATCCAACAGTACCCATTCACAAACCACTGATCCAACAATTCCCCATACACACAACACTGATGAAACACTTCCCATTCATATACTAGTGAACCGAAACTTCACATTCACCCACCATTGATCCAACACTTCTCAACCCCACTCCACATAACCGACATTTCCCATTCACAAACAAGTGTCCGAAACTTCCCATTCACACACCACTGTCCGACACATCCCATTCACACACCACTGATCCCACACTTCCCAATTCACAGAAAACTAATAATTGACTTCCCATTCACAAACCACTGATCCAACACTGCCCATTCACAAACCTCGGATCCAACACTTCCCTATTCACAAACCACTGATCCAACACTTCCCATTCACACACCACTGACCCGACACTTCCCATTCACACACCTCTGATCCAACACGTCCCATTCACAAACCACTGACCTGACAGTTCCCATTCACATACAACTGACCGGACACTTCCCATTCACAAACCACTAAACAACACTTCCCATTCACACACCAGTAATCCGACACATCCCATTCACACACCACTGACACAACACTTCCCATTCACACACTACTAATCCAACACTTCCCAATCACCGACACTGTCCCGACACATCCCATTCACAAACCACTGATCCCACACTTCCCATTCACAAACCACTGAACCCACACGTCCTATTCACACACCACAGATCCAACTCATCCGCATTCACACACCACTGATCCAACCCTTCCCAATTCAGAGACCACTGATCCTTGACATCCCATTCACATGCCACTGATCCAACACATCCCATTCACAAACCACTGATCCCACACTTCCCTTTCACACACCACTGATCCAACCCTTCCCAATTCAGAGACCACTGATCCTTGACATCCCATTCACATACCACTGATCCAACACATCCCATTCATAAACCACTGATCCCACACTTCCCTTTCACACACCACTGATCCAACACTTCCCAATTCACACACCACTGATCCTTGACATCCCATTCACACAACACTGATGCAACACATCCCATACATTTACTGCTGACCCGAAACTTCACATACACCCACCATTGATCCAACACTTCTCAATCCCACTCCACAGAACCGACATTTCCCATTCACAAACAAGTGTCCGAAACTTCCCATTCACACACCACTGTCCGACACATCCCATTCACACACCACTGATCCCACACTTCCAATTCACATACCACTGAACCCACATTTCCCATTCACACTCCACTGTTCCCACACTTCCCAATTCACAGACAACTGATCCTTGACTTCCCATTCACAAACCACTGATCCAACACTGCCCATTCATAAACCACTGATCCAACACTTCCCTATTCACAAACCACTGATCCAACACTTCCCATCCACACACCACTGACCCGACACTTCCCATTCACACACCACTGATCCAACACGTCCCATTCACAAACCACTGACCTGACAGTTCCCATTCACATACAACTGACCGGACACTTCCCATTCACAAACCACTAAACAACACTTCCCATTCACACACCAGTAATCCGACACATCCCATTCAGACACCTCTGACCCGACACATACAATTCACAAACCACTGATCCAACAGTACCCATTCACAAACCCCTGATCCAACAATTGCCCATACACACAACACTGATGCAACACTTCCCATTCATATACTACTGAACCGAAACTTCACATTCACCCACCATTGATCCAACACTTCTCAAACCCACTCCACATAACCGACATTTCCCACTCACAAACAAGTGTCCGAAACTTACCATTCACACACCATTGACCCATCTCTACCCATTCACACACCACTGATCCAACACTTCACATTCCCAAACCACTGATCCAACACTTCCCCATTTACACAACACTGATACAACAATTCCCATTCATATACTACTGACACGAAACTTCACATTCACACACCAATGATCCAACACTTCTCAATCCCACTCCACCCATCCGACACTTCCAATTAACACACCACTGATCCCTCACATCCCCATGTACACAGCACTGATCCAACACATCCCATTCATATATTACTGACCCGAAACTTCACATTCACCTACCATTGATCCAACACTTCACAATCACACCCCACTGACCCGACACTTCCCATTCACACACCACTGACCAGACACTTCCCATTCACACACCCGTAATCGGAAACTTCCCATTCAAACACCTCTGAACCGACACTTCCCATTCACATACCACTGTCCGACACTTCCCATTCACACTCCACTGATCCAACACTTCCCAATTCACAGACCACTGATCCAACACTTCCCAATTCACACACCACTGATCCAACACTTCCCAATTCACACACCACTTATCCAACACTCGACAATCAGAAACCACTGCTCCAACTCTTCCCCATTTACACAAAATTGAGACAGCACTTCCATTCATATACTACAGGGCCGAAACTTCACATTCACCCACAATTGATCCAACACTTCTCAATCCCAATCCACAGAACCGACATTTCCCATTCACAAACAAGTGTCCGAAATTTCCCATTCACACACCACTGTTCGACACATCCCATTCACAGACCACTGGCCCAACACTTCCCATTCACACACTACTAATGCAACACTTCCTAATCACGGAAACTGTCCCGACACATCCCATTCACAAACCACTGATTCCACACTTCCCACTCACAAACCACTGAACCCACACTTCCTATTCACACACCACTGATCCAAATCATCCGCATTCACACATCACTGATCCAACACTTCCCTTTCACAAACCACTGATCCCACACTTCCTTTTCACACACCACAGATCCAACCCTTGCCAATTCACAGACAACTGATCATTGACTTCCCATTCACAAACCACTAATCCAACACTGCCCATTCACAAACCACTGATCCAACACTTCCCAATTCACAGACCCCTGATCCAACACTTCCCAAATCACAAACCACAGATCGAACACTTCCCATTCACAAACCCCAGATCCAACACTTCCCATTCACAAACCCCAGATCCAACACTTCCCAATTCACAAACCACTGATCCAACACTTCCCATTCACAAACCACTTATCCAACACTCGACAATCAGAAACCACTGATCCAACACTTCCTAATTAACACACCACGGCTCCAACTCCTCCCCATTTACACAACACTGATACAACACTTCCCATTCATATCCTACTGACCCGAAATTTTCCATTCACACACCACTGTCCGACACTTCCCATTCACACCCCACTGCTCAAACTCTTCCACATTTACACAACATTGAGACAACACATCCCATTCATATACTACTGGGCCGAAACTTCACATTCACCCACAATTGATCCAACACTTCTCAATCCCACTCCACAGAACCGACATTTCCCTTTCACAAACAAGTGTCCGCAACTTCCCATTCACACACCACTGTCCGACACTTCCCATTCATACACCACTGTCCGACACTTCCCATTCACACCCCACTGCTCAAACTCTTCCACATTTACACAACATTGATACAACACTTCCCATTCATATCCTACTGACCCGAAATTTCCCATTCACACACCACTGTCCGACACATCCCATTCACACACCACTGATCCCACACTTCCCATTCACACTCCACTGTTCCCACACTTCCCAATTCACAGACCACTGATCCAACACTTCCCAATTCACAAACCACAGATCCAACACTTCCCAATTCACACACCACTTATCCAACACTCGACAATCAGAAACCACTGCTCCAACTCTTCCCCATTTACACAAAATTGAGACAGCACTTCCATTCATATACTACTGGGCCGAAACTTCACATTCACCCACAATTGATCCAACACTTCTCAATCCCACTCCACAGAACCGACTTTTCCCATTCACAAACAAGTGTCCGAAACTTCCCATTCACACACCACTGTCCGACACATCCCATTCACACGCCACTGATCCCACACTTCCCATTCACATACCACTGAACCCACAATTCCCATTCACACACCACTGTTCTGCACATCCCATTCACAGACCACTGGCCCAACACTTCCCATTCACACACTACTAATCCAACACTTCCTAATCACCGACACTGTCCCGACACATCCCATTCACAAACCACTGATTCCACCCTTCCCACTCACAAACCACTGAACCCACACTTCCTATTCACACACCACTGATCCAAATCATCCGCATTCACACATCACTGATCCATCACTTCCCTTTCACAAACCACTGATCGCACACTTCCTTTTCACACACCACTGATCCAACACTTCCCATTCACACACCACTGTCCGACACTTCCATTCACACTCCACTGACACGACACTTCCCATTCACAAAAAAACTGTCCGAAACTTCCCATTCGCTCAACACTGACCGCTACTTCCCATTCACATACCACTGATTCAACACTTCCCTTTCACACACCACTGATCCATCCTTTCCCAATTCACAGACCACTGATCCTTGACTTCTCATTCACAAACCACTGAACCAACAGTACCCATTCACAAACCACTGACCCAACACTTCCCCATATACACAACACTGATGCAACACTTCCCATTCATATACTTCTGAACCGAAACTTCACATTCACCCACAATTGATCTAACACTTCTCAAGCCCACTCCACATAACCGACATTTCTCATTCACACACAAGTGCCCGAAACTTCCCATTCAGACACCACTGTCCGACACATCCCATTCACACACCACTGACACAACACTTCCCATTCACACACTACTAATCCAACACTTCCCAATCACCGACACTGTCCCGACACATCCCATTCACAAACCACTGATCCCACACTTCCCATTCACAAACCACTGAACCCACACGTCCTATTCACACACCACAGATCCAACTCATCCGCATTCACACACCACTGATCCAGCACTTCCTATTCACACACCACAGATCCAACTCATCCGCATTCACACACCACTGATCCAACACTTCCCATTAACAAACCACTGATCCCACATTTCCCTTTCACACACCACTGATCCAACCCTTCCCAATTCAGAGACCACTGATCCTTGACATCCCATTCACATACCACTGATCCAACACATCCCATTCACAAACCACTGATCCCACACTTCCCTTTCACACACCACTGATCCAACCCTTCCCAATTCAGAGACAACTGATCCTTGACATCCCATTCACATACCACTGATCCAACACATCCCATTCATAAACCACTGATCCCACACTTCCCTTTCACACACCACTGATCCAACCCTTCCCAATTCAGAGACCACTGATCCTTGACATCCCATTCACACACCACTGATCCAACACTTCCCAATTCACACACCGCTGATCCAACACTTCCCAATTCTCACACCACTGATCCAACACTTCCCAATTCACACACCACTGATCCAACAGTACCCATTCAGAAACCACTGATCCAACAATTCCCCATACACAAAACCCAGATGCAACACTTCCCATTCATATACTACTGACCCGAAACTTCACATTCACCCACCATTGATCAAACACTTTTCAATCCCACACCACAGACCCTACACTTCCCATTCACAAACAACTGTCCGAAACTTCCCATTCACACAACACTGTCCGACACTTCCCATTCACATTCCACTGACCCGACACTTCCGATTCACAAAGAACTGTTGTCCGAAACTTCCCATTCGCTCAACACTGACCCGCTACTTCACATACACATACCACTGTCCGACACTTCACATTCACACACTACTAATCCAACAGTTCCCAATGGCCGACACTGTCCCGACACATCCCATTCACAAACCACTGATCCCACACTTCCCATTCACAAACCACTGAACCCACACTTCCTATTCACACAACACTGATCCAACTCATCCGCATTCACACACCACTGATCCAACACTTCCCATTCACTAACCACTGATCCCACACTTCCCTTTCACTCACCACTGATCCAACCTTTCCCAATTCACAGACCACTGATCCTTGACTTCCCATTCACAAACCACTGATCCAACAGTACCCATTCATAAACCACTGATCCAACACTTCCCCATATACACAACACTGATGCAACACTTCCCATTCATATACTACTGACCCGAAACTTCACATTCTCCCACCATTGATCCAACACTTCTCAGTCCCACTCCACATAACCGACATTTCCCATTCACAAACAAGTGTCAGGAACTTTCCTTTCACACTCCACTGTCCGACACATCCCATTCACACGCCACTGAGCCAACACTTCCCATTAACTAACCACTGAGCCCACACTTCCCATTCACACACCACTGTTCTGCACATCCCATTCACAGACCACTGGCCCAACACTTCCCATTCACACACTACTAATCCAACACTTCCTAATCACCGACACTGTCCCGACACATCCCATTCACAAACCACTGATTCCACCCTTCCCACTCACAAACCACTGAACCCACTCTTCCTATTCACAAACCACTGATCCAAATCATCCGCATTCACACATCACTGATCCATCACTTCCCTTTCACAAACCACTGATCGCACACTTCCTTTTCACACACCACTGATCCAACACTTCCCATTCACACACCACTGTCCGACACTTCCATTCACACTCCACTGACACGACACTTCCCATTCACAAAAAAACTGTCCGAAACTTCCCATTCGCTCAACACTGACCGCTACTTCCCATTCACATACCACTGATCCAACACTACCCATTCACAAACCACTGATCCCACACTTCCCTTTCACACACCACTGATCCATCCTTTCCCAATTCACAGACCACTGATCCTTGACTTCTCATTCACAAACCACTGAACCAACAGTACCCATTCACAAACCACTGACCCAACACTTCCCCATATACACAACACTGATGCAACACTTCCCATTCATATACTTCTGAACCGAAACTTCACATTCACCCACAATTGATCTAACACTTCTCAAGCCCACTCCACATAACCGACATTTCTCATTCACACACAAGTGCCCGAAACTTCCCATTCAGACACCACTGTCCGACACATCCCATTCACACACCACTGACACAACACTTCCCATTCACACACTACTAATCCAACACTTCCCAATCACCGACACTGTCCCGACACATCCCATTCACAAACCACTGATCCCACACTTCCCATTCACAAACCACTGAACCCACACGTCCTATTCACACACCACAGATCCAACTCATCCGCATTCACACACCACTGATCCAGCACTTCCTATTCACACACCACAGATCCAACTCATCCGCATTCACACACCACTGATCCAACACTTCCCATTAACAAACCACTGATCCCACATTTCCCTTTCACACACCACTGATCCAACCCTTCCCAATTCAGAGACCACTGATCCTTGACATCCCATTCACATACCACTGATCCAACACATCCCATTCACAAACCACTGATCCCACACTTCCCTTTCACACACCACTGATCCAACCCTTCCCAATTCAGAGACCACTGATCCTTGACATCCCATTCACATACCACTGATCCAACACATCCCATTCATAAACCACTGATCCCACACTTCCCTTTCACACACCACTGATCCAACCCTTCCCAATTCAGAGACCACTGATCCTTGACATCCCATTCACACACCACTGATCCAACACTTCCCAATTCACACACCACTGATCCAACACTTCCCAATTCTCACACCACTGATCCAACACTTCCCAATTCACACACCACTGATCCAACAGTACCCATTCAGAAACCACTGATCCAACAATTCCCCATACACAAAACCCAGATGCAACACTTCCCATTCATATACTACTGACCCGAAACTTCACATTCACCCACCATTGATCAAACACTTTTCAATCCCACACCACAGACCCTACACTTCCCATTCACAAACAACTGTCCGAAACTTCCCATTCACACAACACTGTCCGACACTTCCCATTCACATTCCACTGACCCGACACTTCCGATTCACAAAGAACTGTTGTCCGAAACTTCCCATTCGCTCAACACTGACCCGCTACTTCACATACACATACCACTGTCCGACACTTCACATTCACACACTACTAATCCAACAGTTCCCAATGGCCGACACTGTCCCGACACATCCCATTCACAAACCACTGATCCCCCACTTCCCATTCACAAACCACTGAACCCACACTTCCTATTCACACAACACTGATCCAACTCATCCGCATTCACACACCACTGATCCAACACTTCCCATTCACTAACCACTGATCCCACACTTCCCATTCACACACCACTGATCCAACCTTTCCCAATTCACAGACCACTGATCCTTGACTTCCCATTCACAAACCACTGATCCAACAGTACCCATTCATAAACCACTGATCCAACACTTCCCCATATACACAACACTGATGCAACACTTCCCATTCATATACTACTGACCCGAAACTTCACATTCACCCACCATTGATCCAACACTTCTCAGTCCCACTCCACATAACCGACATTTCCCATTCACAAACAAGTGTCAGGAACTTTCCTTTCACACTCCACTGTCCGACACATCCCATTCACACGCCACTGAGCCAACACTTCCCATTCACTAACCACTGAGCCCACACTTCCCATTCACACACCACTGATCCAGCACATCCCCATTCACACACCACTGATCCAACACTTCCCAATCAACTAAAACTGACCCGAAACTTCCCATTCACACACTCCTGATCCAACACTTCCCATTCACAAACAACTGATCCAACACTTCCAACTTCACACACTTCTGATCCAACACTTCCCATTCACACACCACTGACCGGACACTTCCCATTCACAAACCACTGAACCCACACTTCACATTCACACACCAGTAATCCGACACTTCCCATTCAGACACCTCTGACCCGACACATCCAATTCACAAACCACTGGTCCAACACCTCCCATTCACACACGGCCTAACCGACACGACCCATTCACAAACAAATGTCCGAAACTCCCCATTCGCACGCCACTGACCCGGCACTTCCCATTCATATACCACTGTCCGACACTTCCCATTCACACTCCACTGATCCAACACTTCCCTATTCACAGACCATTGATCCAACACTTCCCAATTCACAAACCACAAATCCAAAACTTCCCATTCACAAACCGCTGATCCAACCCATTCACAAACCACTGATCCAACACTTCCCAATTAACACACCACTGCTCCAACTCTTCCCCGTTTACACAACACTGATGCAACACTTCCCATACATATACTACTGGGCCGAAACTTCACATTCACCCACCATTGATCCAACACTTCTCAATCCCACCCCACAGAACCGACATTTCCCATTCACAAACAAGTGTCCGAAACTTCCCATTCACACACCAGTGTCCGACAAATCCCATTCACACACCACTGACCAGCACTTCCCATTCACACGCTTCTAATCAAACACTTCCCAATCACCGACACTGTCCCGACACATCCCATTCATAAACCACTGATTCCACATGTCCCATTCACAAAACAGTGAATCCACACTTCCTATTCACACACCACTGATCCAACCCTACCCAATTCACAGACCACTGATCCTTGACTTCCCATTCACAAACCACTGATCCATCAGTACCCATTCACAAACCACTGATCCAACACGTCCCATTCACAAACCACTGAACTGACAGTTCCCATTCACACACCACTGACCCGACACTTCTCAATCACAAACAGCTGTCCGAATTTTCACATTCGCACGCCACTGATCCAACACTTCCCAATCAACTAACACTGACCCGAAACTTCCCATTCACACACTACTGATCCAACACTTCCCATTCACAAACAACTGATCCAACACTCGCCATTCACACACCACTCATCCAACACTTCCCAATTCACACACCACTGACCCAACCCTTCCCAATTCACAGACCACTGATCCTTGACTTCCCATTCACAAACAACTGATCCAACACTCGCCATTCACAAACCACTGATCCAACACTTCCAAATTCACACACCACTGATCTAACACTGCCCATTCACAAACCACTGATCCAACACTTCCCAATTCACACACCACTGATCCAACAGTACCCATTCACAAACCACTGATCCAACAATTCCCCATACACACAAAACTGATGCAACACATCCCATTCATATACTACTGACCAGAAACTTCACATTCACCCACCTTTGATCCAACACTTCCCATTCACACTCCACTGATCCAAAACACCTCCCAAATCACAGACCACTAATCCAACACATCCCATTCACAGACCACTGATCCAACACTTCCAACATCACACACCGCTGATCCAACACGTCCCATGCACACACCAGTGACCCGACACTTCCCATTCACACACCACTGACCGGACACATCCCATTCACTAACCACTGAACCCACACTTCGCATTCACACACCAGTAATACGACACTTCCCATTCAGATACCTCTGACCCGACACATCGAATTCACAAACCACTGGTCCAACACCTCCCATTCACACTCAGCTTAACCGACTCGACCCTTTCACAAACAAATGTCCGAAACTTCCCCTTCACACTCCACTGACTAGAAACTTCCCATTCACAAACCAGTGACTTGACAGATCCCATGCACACACCACTGACCCGACAATTCCCATTCACAAACTACTGAACCCACACTTCCCATTCACAAATCACTGATCCAACACTTCCCAATTCACAAACCACTGATACAACACTTCACATTCACAAACCACTGATGCAACACTTCCCAAATCACACGCAACTGATTTAACACTTCCCATTCACAAACCACTGATCCAAAACTCGACATTCAGAAACCACTGATCCAACACTTCCCAATTAACACACCACTGCTCCAACTCATCCCCATTTACACAGCACTGATACAACACTTCCCATTCATATACTACTGATCCAACACTTCCAACTTCACACACTACTGATCCAACACTTCCCATTCACAATCCACTGAACCCACACTTCACATTCACACACCAGTAATCCGACACTTCCCATTCAGACACCTCTGACCGGACACATCCAATTCACAAACCTCTGGTCCAACACCACCCATTCACACACGACTTAACCGACACGACACATTCACAAACAACTGTCCGAAACATCCCCTTTCCACTCCACTGACCCGACACATCCAATTCACAAACCACTGGTCCAACACCACCCATTCACACACGACTTAACCGACACGACACATTCACAAACAACTGTCCGAACCATCCCATTCTCAAACCACTGACCTGACAGTTCACTTTCACACACCACTGATCAGGCACATCACCATTCACAGACCACTGATCCTTGTCTTCCCATTCACAAACCACTGATCCAACACTGCCCATTCACAAACCACTGATCCAACACTTCTCAATTCAGACACCACTGATCCAACAGTACCCATTCACAAACCACTGATCCAACAATTCCCCATACACACAAAACTGATGCAACACTACCCATTCATATACTACTGAGCAGAAACTTCACATTCACACACCACTGATCCAAAATACCTCCCAATTCACAGACCACTAATCCAACACTTCCCATTCACAAACCACTGATCCAACTCTTCCAACATCATACAACACTGATCCAACACGTCCCCTTCACACACCACTGACCGGACACATCCCATTCACTAACCACTGAACCCACACTTCGCATTCACACACCACTGATCCAACACTTCCCAATTCACAGAACACTGATCCAGCACTTCTCCTTTTACACAACACTGATACAACACTTCCCATTCATATACTACTGACACGAAACTGCACATTCACCCACCATTGATCCAACACTTCTCAATCCCACTCCACCCATCCGACACTTCCCTTTCACACACCTCTGATCCCACACATCCCCATGTACACAGCACTGATCCAACACATCCCATTCATATACTTCTAACCCGAAACTTCACATTCACCTAACATTGATCCAACACTTCTCAATCAAACCCCACTGACCCGACACTTGCCATTCAAACACCACTGACCAGACACTTCCCATTCACACACCCGTAATCAGAAACTTCCCAATCAAACACCTCTGAACCGACACTTCCCATTCACAAACCACTGATCCAACACGTCCAATACACTAACCACTGTCCGACACTTCCCAATCACATTCCACTGATCCAACACTTCCCAATTCACAAACCACAGATCCAACACATCAGAATTCACGTACCTGAGATCCAACACTGATCACAAACCACTGCTCCAACTCTTCCCCATTTACACAACACTGATGCAACACTTCCCATTCATATACTACTGGGCCGAAACTTCACATTCACCCACCATTGATCCAACACTTCTCAATCCCACTCCACAGAACCGACATTTCCCATTCACAAACAAGAGTCCGAAACTTCCCATTCACACACCAGTGTCCGACAAATCCCATTCACACACCACTGACCCAGCACTTCCCATTCACACGCTACTAATCAAACACTTCCCAATCACCGACACTGTCCCGACACATCCCATTCATAAACCACTGATTCCACATGTCCCATTCACAAAACACTGAATCCACACTTCCAATTCACACACCACTGACCCAACTCATCCGCATTCACACACCACTGATCCAACACTTCCCATTCACAAACCACTGATCCCACACATCCCTTTCACACACCACTGATCCAACCCTTCCCAATTCACAGACCACTGATCCTTGACTTCCAATTCACAAACCACTGATCCATCAGTACCCATTCACAAACCGCTGATGCAACACGTCCCATTCACAATCCACTGACCAGGCACTTCCCATTCACACACCACTGATCCAACACTTCCCTTTCAGAAACCACTGATCCAAACCTTCCCAATTCACACAATACTGATCCAGCACACCCCATTCACAAACCACTGATCCGACACTCTCCATTCACAAACCACTGATTCCACACTTCCCATTCACACATCACTGATCCAACACTTCCCAGTTCACAGACCACTGATCCAACACTTCCCATTCACAAACCACTGTTCCAACACTCAACATTCAGAAACCACTGATCCAAATCTTCCCAATTAACACAACACTGCTCCAACACTTCCCAATTCACGCACCACTGATGGAACACTTCCCATTCACACAACACTGATCCAACAGTACCCATTCACAAACCACTGAACCAACACTTCCCATTCATACTCCACTGAACAAACACTTCCCAATACACCGACCACTGATCCTTGACAACCCATTCACAAACCACTGATCCAACCCTGCCCATTCACAAACCACTGATCCAACACTTCCAAATTCACACACCACTGATCTAACACTGCCCATTCACAAACCACTGATCCAACACTTCCCAATTCACACACCACTGATCCAACAGTACCCATTCACAAACCACTGATCCAACAATTCCCCATACACACAAAACTGATGCAACACATCCCATTCATATACTACTGACCAGAAACTTCACATTCACCCACCTTTGATCCAACACTTCCCATTCACACTCCACTGATCCAAAACACCTCCCAAATCACAGACCACTAATCCAACACATCCCATTCACAGACCACTGATCCAACACTTCCAACATCACACACCGCTGATCCAACACGTCCCATGCACACACCAGTGACCCGACACTTCCCATTCACACACCACTGACCGGACACATCCCATTCACTAACCACTGAACCCACACTTCGCATTCACACACCAGTAATACGACACTTCCCATTCAGATACCTCTGACCCGACACATCGAATTCACAAACCACTGGTCCAACACCTCCCATTCACACTCAGCTTAACCGACTCGACCCTTTCACAAACAAATGTCCGAAACTTCCCCTTCACACTCCACTGACTAGAAACTTCCCATTCACAAACCAGTGACTTGACAGATCCCATGCACACACCACTGACCCGACAATTCCCATTCACAAACTACTGAACCCACACTTCCCATTCACAAATCACTGATCCAACACTTCCCAATTCACAAACCACTGATACAACACTTCACATTCACAAACCACTGATGCAACACTTCCCAAATCACACGCAACTGATTTAACACTTCCCATTCACAAACCACTGATCCAAAACTCGACATTCAGAAACCACTGATCCAACACTTCCCAATTAACACACCACTGCTCCAACTCATCCCCATTTACACAGCACTGATACAACACTTCCCATTCATATACTACTGATCCAACACTTCCAACTTCACACACTACTGATCCAACACTTCCCATTCACAATCCACTGAACCCACACTTCACATTCACACACCAGTAATCCGACACTTCCCATTCAGACACCTCTGACCGGACACATCCAATTCACAAACCTCTGGTCCAACACCACCCATTCACACACGACTTAACCGACACGACACATTCACAAACAACTGTCCGAAACATCCCCTTTCCACTCCACTGACCCGACACATCCAATTCACAAACCACTGGTCCAACACCACCCATTCACACACGACTTAACCGACACGACACATTCACAAACAACTGTCCGAACCATCCCATTCTCAAACCACTGACCTGACAGTTCACTTTCACACACCACTGATCAGGCACATCACCATTCACAGACCACTGATCCTTGTCTTCCCATTCACAAACCACTGATCCAACACTGCCCATTCACAAACCACTGATCCAACACTTCTCAATTCAGACACCACTGATCCAACAGTACCCATTCACAAACCACTGATCCAACAATTCCCCATACACACAAAACTGATGCAACACTACCCATTCATATACTACTGAGCAGAAACTTCACATTCACACACCACTGATCCAAAATACCTCCCAATTCACAGACCACTAATCCAACACTTCCCATTCACAAACCACTGATCCAACTCTTCCAACATCATACAACACTGATCCAACACGTCCCCTTCACACACCACTGACCGGACACATCCCATTCACTAACCACTGAACCCACACTTCGCATTCACACACCACTGATCCAACACTTCCCAATTCACAGAACACTGATCCAGCACTTCTCCTTTTACACAACACTGATACAACACTTCCCATTCATATACTACTGACACGAAACTGCACATTCACCCACCATTGATCCAACACTTCTCAATCCCACTCCACCCATCCGACACTTCCCTTTCACACACCTCTGATCCCACACATCCCCATGTACACAGCACTGATCCAACACATCCCATTCATATACTTCTAACCCGAAACTTCACATTCACCTAACATTGATCCAACACTTCTCAATCAAACCCCACTGACCCGACACTTGCCATTCAAACACCACTGACCAGACACTTCCCATTCACACACCCGTAATCAGAAACTTCCCAATCAAACACCTCTGAACCGACACTTCCCATTCACAAACCACTGATCCAACACGTCCAATACACTAACCACTGTCCGACACTTCCCAATCACATTCCACTGATCCAACACTTCCCAATTCACAAACCACAGATCCAACACATCAGAATTCACGTACCTGAGATCCAACACTGATCACAAACCACTGCTCCAACTCTTCCCCATTTACACAACACTGATGCAACACTTCCCATTCATATACTACTGGGCCGAAACTTCACATTCACCCACCATTGATCCAACACTTCTCAATCCCACTCCACAGAACCGACATTTCCCATTCACAAACAAGAGTCCGAAACTTCCCATTCACACACCAGTGTCCGACAAATCCCATTCACACACCACTGACCCAGCACTTCCCATTCACACGCTACTAATCAAACACTTCCCAATCACCGACACTGTCCCGACACATCCCATTCATAAACCACTGATTCCACATGTCCCATTCACAAAACACTGAATCCACACTTCCAATTCACACACCACTGACCCAACTCATCCGCATTCACACACCACTGATCCAACACTTCCCATTCACAAACCACTGATCCCACACATCCCTTTCACACACCACTGATCCAACCCTTCCCAATTCACAGACCACTGATCCTTGACTTCCAATTCACAAACCACTGATCCATCAGTACCCATTCACAAACCGCTGATGCAACACGTCCCATTCACAATCCACTGACCAGGCACTTCCCATTCACACACCACTGATCCAACACTTCCCTTTCAGAAACCACTGATCCAAACCTTCCCAATTCACACAATACTGATCCAGCACACCCCATTCACAAACCACTGATCCGACACTCTCCATTCACAAACCACTGATTCCACACTTCCCATTCACACATCACTGATCCAACACTTCCCAGTTCACAGACCACTGATCCAACACTTCCCATTCACAAACCACTGTTCCAACACTCAACATTCAGAAACCACTGATCCAAATCTTCCCAATTAACACAACACTGCTCCAACACTTCCCAATTCACGCACCACTGATGGAACACTTCCCATTCACACAACACTGATCCAACAGTACCCATTCACAAACCACTGAACCAACACTTCCCATTCATACTCCACTGAACAAACACTTCCCAATACACCGACCACTGATCCTTGACAACCCATTCACAAACCACTGATCCAACCCTGCCCATTCACAAACCACTGATCCAAAACTTCCCATTTCACACACCACTGATCCAACAGTACCCATTCACAAACCACTGATTCAACAATTCCCCATACACACAACACTAATGCAACACTTCCCATTCATATACTACTGACCCGAAACTTCACATTCACCCACCATTGATCCAACACATCTCTAACCCACTCCACTGACCCGACACTTCCCATTCACAAACCACTGACCCAACACTTTCCATTCACAAACCACTGGTCAAACACTTCCAATTCACACAACCGTACTCCGACACTTCCCATTCAAACACCTCTAAATCGACACTTCCCACTCACCAACCACTGATCCAACACGTCCCATTCACAAACCAGTGAACTGACAGTTCCCATTCACCCACCAATGGCCCAACACTTCCGATCACAGGCCACATTCCCTACTCTTCCCATTCAGAAACCACTGATCCGACACTCTCCATTCACAAACCACTGATCCCACACTTCCCATTCACACATCACTGATCCAGCACTTCCCAGTTCACAGACCACTGATCCAACACTTCCCAATTCACACACCACTGATCAAACACTTCCCATTCACAAACCACTGTTCCAACACTTCAACATTCATAAACCACTGATCCAAAACTTCCCAATTAACACACCACTGCTCCAACTCTTCCCCATTTACACAACACTGATACAGCACTTCCCATTCATATCCTACTGACCCGAAACTTCCCATTCACACACCACCGTCCGACAAATCCCATTCACACACCACTGACCAAACACTTCCCATTCACACACCACTAATCCAACACTCCCCATTCACAGTCCACTGAACCGACATTTGCCATTCACAAACCACTGAACCCACACTTCCCATTCACACACCACTGATCCACAACTTCCCAATTCACACACCACTGATCCAACACTTCCCAATTCACACACCGCTGATCCAACACTTCCCAATTCTCACACCACTGATCCAACACTTCCCAATTCACACACCACTGATCCAACAGTACCCATTCAGAAACCACTGATCCAACAATTCCCCATACACAAAACCCAGATGCAACACTTCCCATTCATATACTACTGACCCGAAACTTCACATTCACCCACCATTGATCAAACACTTTTCAATCCCACACCACAGACCCTACACTTCCCATTCACAAACAACTGTCCGAAACTTCCCATTCACACAACACTGTCCGACACTTCCCATTCACATTCCACTGACCCGACACTTCCGATTCACAAAGAACTGTTGTCCGAAACTTCCCATTCGCTCAACACTGACCCGCTACTTCACATACACATACCACTGTCCGACACTTCACATTCACACACTACTAATCCAACAGTTCCCAATGGCCGACACTGTCCCGACACATCCCATTCACAAACCACTGATCCCACACTTCCCATTCACAAACCACTGAACCCAAACTTCCCTTTCACACACCACTGATCCAACCTTTCCCAATTCACAGACCACTGATCCTTGACTTCCCATTCACAAACCACTGATCCAACAGTACCCATTCATAAACCACTGATCCAACACTTCCCCATATACACAACACTGATGCAACACTTCCCATTCATATACTACTGACCCGAAACTTCACATTCACCCACCATTGATCCAACACTTCTCAGTCCCACTCCACATAACCGACATTTCCCATTCACAAACAAGTGTCAGGAACTTTCCTTTCACACTCCACTGTCCGACATATCCCATTCACACGCCACTGAGCCAACACTTCCCATTCACTAACCACTGAGCCCACACTTCCCATTCACACACCACTGATCCAGCACATCCCCATTCACACGCCACTGATCCAACACTTCCCAATCAACTAACACTGACCCGAAACTTCCCATTCACACACTACTGATCCAACACTTCCCATTCACAAACAACTGATCCAACACTCGCCATTCACACACCACTCATCCAACACTTCCCAATTCACACACCACTGACCCAACCCTTCCCAATTCACAGACCACTGATCCTTGACTTCCCATTCACAAACAACTGATCCAACACTCGCCATTCACAAACCACTGATCCAACACTTCCCAATTCACAGACCATTGATCCAACACTTCCCAATTCACAAACCACAAATCCAAAACTTCCCATTCACAAACCGCTGATCCAACCCATTCACAAACCACTGATCCAACACTTCCCAATTAACACACCACTGCTCCAAGTCTTCCCCGTTTACACAACACTGATGCAACACTTCCCATACATATACTACTGGGCCGAAACTTCACATTCACCCACCATTGATCCAACACTTCTCAATCCCACTCCACAGAACCGACATTTCCCATTCACAAACAAGTGTCCGAAACTTCCCATTCACACACCAGTGTCCGACAAATCCCATTCACACACCACTGACACAGCACTTCCCATTCACACGCTTCTAATCAAACACTTCCCAATCACCGACACTGTCCCGACACATCCCATTCATAAACCACTGATTCCACATGTCCCATTCACAAAACAGTGAATCCACACTTCCTATTCACACACCACTGATCCAACCCTACCCAATTCACAGACCACTGATCCTTGACTTCCCATTCACAAACCACTGATCCATCAGTACCCATTCACAAACCACTGATCCAACACGTCCCATTCACAAACCACTGAACTGACAGTTCCCATTCACACACCACTGACCCGACACTTCTCAATCACAAACAGCTGTCCGAATTTTCACATTCGCACGCCACTGATCCAACACTTCCCAATCAACTAACACTGACCCGAAACTTCCCATTCACACACTACTGATCCAACACTTCCCATTCACAAACAACTGATCCAACACTCGCCATTCACACACCACTCATCCAACACTTCCCAATTCACACACCACTGACCCAACCCTTCCCAATTCACAGACCACTGATCCTTGACTTCCCATTCACAAACAACTGATCCAACACTCGCCATTCACAAACCACTGATCCAACACTTCCAAATTCACACACCACTGATCTAACACTGCCCATTCACAAACCACTGATCCAACACTTCCCAATTCACACACCACTGATCCAACAGTACCCATTCACAAACCACTGATCCAACAATTCCCCATACACACAAAACTGATGCAACACATCCCATTCATATACTACTGACCAGAAACTTCACATTCACCCACCTTTGATCCAACACTTCCCATTCACACTCCACTGATCCAAAACACCTCCCAAATCACAGACCACTAATCCAACACATCCTATTCACAGACCACTGATCCAACACTTCCAACATCACACACCGCTGATCCAACACGTCCCATGCACACACCAGTGACCCGACACTTCCCATTCACACACCACTGACCGGACACATCCCATTCACTAACCACTGAACCCACACTTCGCATTCACACACCAGTAATACGACACTTCCCATTCAGATACCTCTGACCCGACACATCGAATTCACAAACCACTGGTCCAACACCTCCCATTCACACTCAGCTTAACCGACTCGACCCTTTCACAAACAAATGTCCGAAACTTCCCCTTCACACTCCACTGACTAGAAACTTCCCATTCACAAACCAGTGACTTGACAGATCCCATGCACACACCACTGACCCGACAATTCCCATTCACAAACTACTGAACCCACACTTCCCATTCACAAATCACTGATCCAACACTTCCCAATTCACAAACCACTGATACAACACTTCACATTCACAAACCACTGATGCAACACTTCCCAAATCACACGCAACTGATTTAACACTTCCCATTCACAAACCACTGATCCAAAACTCGACATTCAGAAACCACTGATCCAACACTTCCCAATTAACACACCACTGCTCCAACTCATCCCCATTTACACAGCACTGATACAACACTTCCCATTCATATACTACTGATCCAACACTTCCAACTTCACACACTACTGATCCAACACTTCCCATTCACAATCCACTGAACCCACACTTCACATTCACACACCAGTAATCCGACACTTCCCATTCAGACACCTCTGACCGGACACATCCAATTCACAAACCTCTGGTCCAACACCACCCATTCACACACGACTTAACCGACACGACACATTCACAAACAACTGTCCGAAACATCCCCTTTCCACTCCACTGACCCGACACATCCAATTCACAAACCACTGGTCCAACACCACCCATTCACACACGACTTAACCGACACGACACATTCACAAACAACTGTCCGAACCATCCCATTCTCAAACCACTGACCTGACAGTTCACTTTCACACACCACTGATCAGGCACATCACCATTCACAGACCACTGATCCTTGTCTTCCCATTCACAAACCACTGATCCAACACTGCCCATTCACAAACCACTGATCCAACACTTCTCAATTCAGACACCACTGATCCAACAGTACCCATTCACAAACCACTGATCCAACAATTCCCCATACACACAAAACTGATGCAACACTACCCATTCATATACTACTGAGCAGAAACTTCACATTCACACACCACTGATCCAAAATACCTCCCAATTCACAGACCACTAATCCAACACTTCCCATTCACAAACCACTGATCCAACTCTTCCAACATCATACAACACTGATCCAACACGTCCCCTTCACACACCACTGACCGGACACATCCCATTCACTAACCACTGAACCCACACTTCGCATTCACACACCACTGATCCAACACTTCCCAATTCACAGAACACTGATCCAGCACTTCTCCTTTTACACAACACTGATACAACACTTCCCATTCATATACTACTGACACGAAACTGCACATTCACCCACCATTGATCCAACACTTCTCAATCCCACTCCACCCATCCGACACTTCCCTTTCACACACCTCTGATCCCACACATCCCCATGTACACAGCACTGATCCAACACATCCCATTCATATACTTCTAACCCGAAACTTCACATTCACCTAACATTGATCCAACACTTCTCAATCAAACCCCACTGACCCGACACTTGCCATTCAAACACCACTGACCAGACACTTCCCATTCACACACCCGTAATCAGAAACTTCCCAATCAAACACCTCTGAACCGACACTTCCCATTCACAAACCACTGATCCAACACGTCCAATACACTAACCACTGTCCGACACTTCCCAATCACATTCCACTGATCCAACACTTCCCAATTCACAAACCACAGATCCAACACATCAGAATTCACGTACCTGAGATCCAACACTGATCACAAACCACTGCTCCAACTCTTCCCCATTTACACAACACTGATGCAACACTTCCCATTCATATACTACTGGGCCGAAACTTCACATTCACCCACCATTGATCCAACACTTCTCAATCCCACTCCACAGAACCGACATTTCCCATTCACAAACAAGAGTCCGAAACTTCCCATTCACACACCAGTGTCCGACAAATCCCATTCACACACCACTGACCCAGCACTTCCCATTCACACGCTACTAATCAAACACTTCCCAATCACCGACACTGTCCCGACACATCCCATTCATAAACCACTGATTCCACATGTCCCATTCACAAAACACTGAATCCACACTTCCAATTCACACAACACTGATCCAACCCTACCCAATTCAAAGACCACTGATCCTTGACTTCCCATTCACAAACCACTGATCCATCAGTACCCATTCACAAACCACTGAGCCCACATGTCCCATTCACAAAACACTGAATCCACACTTCCTATTCACACACCACTGACCCAACTCATCCGCATTCACACACCACTGATCCAACACTTCCCATTCACAAACCACTGATCCCACACATCCCTTTCACACACCACTGATCCAACCCTTCCCAATTCACAGACCACTGATCCTTGACTTCCAATTCACAAACCACTGATCCATCAGTACCCATTCACAAACCGCTGATGCAACACGTCCCATTCACAATCCACTGACCAGGCACTTCCCATTCACACACCACTGATCCAACACTTCCCTTTCAGAAACCACTGATCCAAACCTTCCCAATTCACACAATACTGATCCAGCACACCCCATTCACAAACCACTGATCCGACACTCTCCATTCACAAACCACTGATTCCACACATCCCATTCACACATCACTGATCCAACACTTCCCAGTTCACAGACCACTGATCCAACACTTCCCATTCACAAACCACTGTTCCAACACTCAACATTCAGAAACCACTGATCCAAATCTTCCCAATTAACACAACACTGCTCCAACACTTCCCAATTCACACACCACTGATGGAACACTTCCCATTCACACAACACTGATCCAACAGTACCCATTCACAAACCACTGATCCAACAATTCCCCATGCTGACAACACTGATGCAACACTTCCCATTCATATACTACTAACCCGAAACTTCACATTCACCCACCATTGATCCAACACTTCTCAATCCTACTCCACAGACACGACACTTCCCATTCACAAACAGCTGTCCGAAACTTCCCATTCACACACCACTGTCCGACACTTCCCATTCATACTCCACTGACCCGACACTTCCCATTCACAAACCACTGAACCAACACTTCCCATTCATACTCCACTGAACAAACACTTCCCAATACACCGACCACTGATCCTTGACAACCCATTCACAAACCACTGATCCAACCCTGCCCATTCACAAACCACTGATCCAAAACTTCCCATTTCACACACCACTGATCCAACAGTACCCATTCACAAACCACTGATTCAACAATTCCCCATACACACAACACTGATGCAACACTTCCCATTCATATACTACTGACCCGAAACTTCACATTCACCCACCATTGATCCAACACATCTCTAACCCACTCCACTGACCCGACACTTCCCATTCACAAACCACTGACCCAACACTTTCCATTCACAAACCACTGGTCAAACACTTCCAATTCACACAACCGTACTCCGACACTTCCCATTCAAACACCTCTAAATCGACACTTCCCACTCACCAACCACTGATCCAACACGTCCCATTCACAAACCAGTGAACTGACAGTTCCCATTCACCCACCAATGGCCCAACACTTCCGATCACAGGCCACATTCCCTACTCTTCCCATTCTGAAACCACTGATCCGACACTCTCCATTCACAAACCACTGATCCCACACTTCCCATTCACACATCACTGATCCAGCACTTCCCAGTTCACAGACCACTGATCCAACACTTCCCAATTCACACACCACTGATCAAACACTTCCCATTCACAAACCACTGTTCCAACACTTCAACATTCATAAACCACTGATCCAAAACTTCCCAATTAACACACCACTGCTCCAACTCTTCCCCATTTACACAACACTGATACAGCACTTCCCATTCATATCCTACTGACCCGAAACTTCCCATTCACACACCACCGTCCGACAAATCCCATTCACACACCACTGACCAAACACTTCCCATTCACACACCACTAATCCAACACTCCCCATTCACAGTCCACTGAACCGACATTTGCCATTCACAAACCACTGAACCCACACTTCCCATTCACACACCACTGATCCAACACTTCCCAATTCACACACCACTGATCCAACACTTCCCAATTCACACACCGCTGATCCAACACTTCCCAATTCACACACCACCGATCGAACACTTCCCTTTCACACAACACTGATCCAACAGTACCCATTCACAAACCACTGATCCAACAATTCCGCATGCACACAACACTGATGCAACACTTCCCATTCATATACTACTAACCCGAAACTTCACATTCACCCACCACTGATCCAACCCTTCCCAATACAAAGACCACTGATCCTTGAAATCCCATTCACAAACCACTGATCCAACACTTCCCATTCACAAACCACTGATCCAACACTTCCCAATTCAAACGGTACTGATCCAACACATCCCATTAACAAACCACTGATCCAACAATTCCCCATTCACACTCCACTGACCCGACACTTCCCATTCACAAACAACTGACCTGACAGTTCACTTTCACACACCACTGACCCGACACTTCCCATTCACAAACCACTGAAACCACACTTCCCATTCACACACCACTGATCCAACACTTCTCAATTCACAAACCACTGATCCAACACTTCCCAATTCACACAATACTGATCCAGCACATCCAATTCACAAACCACTGATCCGACACTCTCTATTCACAAACCACTGATTCCACATTTCCCAATTAACAAACCACTTCTCCAACTCTTCCCCATTTACGCAACACTGATACAACACTTCCCATTCATATCCTACTGACCCGAAACTTCCCATTCACACACCACTGTCCGACACATCACATTCACGCACCAGTGACCAAACACTTCCCATTCACGCACCACTAATCCAACACTCCCCATTCACACTCCACTGACCCGACACTTCCCATTAACAAACCACTGAACCCACACTTCACATTCACACACCACTGATCCAACACTTCCCAATTCACACACCACTGATCCAGCACTTCCCAATTCACACACCACTGATCCAACTCTTCCCAATTCACACACCACTGATCGAACACTTCCCATTCACACAACACTGATCCAACAGTACCCATTCACAAACCACTGATCCAACAATTCCCCATGCTGACAACACTGATGCAACACTTCCCATTCATATACTACTAACCCGAAACTTCACATTCACCCACCATTGATACACTTCTCAATCCTACTCCACAAACACGACACTTCCCATTCAGAAACAGCTGTCCGAAACTTCCCATTCGCACACCACTGTCCGACACTTCCCAATCATACTCCACTGACCCGACACTTCCCATTCACAAACCACTGAACCTACACTTCCCATTCATACTCCACTGAACAAACACTTCCCAATACACCGACCACTGATCCTTGACAACCCATTCACAAACCACTGATCCAACCCTGCCCATTCACAAACCACTGATCCAAAACTTCCCATTTCACACACCACTGATCCAACAGTACCCATTCACACATCACTGATTCAACAATTCCCCATACACACAACCGTAATCCGACACTTCCCATTCAGACACCTCTAAATCGACACTTCCTCTCACCAACCACAGATCCAACACGTCCCATTCACAAACCAGTGAACTGACCGTTCCCATTCAACTACCAATGACCCAACACTTCCGATCACAGGCCACATTCCCTACTCTTCCCATTCAGAAACCACTGATCCGTCACTCTCCATTCACACATCACTGATCCAGCACTTCCCAGTTCACAGACCACTGATCCAACACTTCCCAATTCACACACCACTGATCAAACACTTCCCATTCACACACCACTAATCCAACACTCCCCATTCACACTCCACTGACCCGACACTTCCCATTCACAAACCACTGAACCCACACTTCACATTCACACACCACTGATCCAACACTTCCCAATTCACACACCACTGATCCAACAGTACCCATTCACAAACCACTGATCCAACAATTCCCCATACACACAACACTGATGCAACACTTCCCATTCATATACTACTGACCCGAAACTTCACATTCACCCACCATTGATCCAACGCTTCTCTAACCCACTCCACTGACCAGACACTTCCCATTCACAAACCACTGACCCAACACTTTCCATTCACAAACCACTGGTCAAACACTTCCAATTCACACAACCGTAATCCGACACTTCCCATTCAAACACCTCTAAATCGACACTTCCCACTCACCAACCACTGATCCAACACGTCCCATACACAAACCAGTGAACTGACAGTTCCCATTCACCCACCAATGGCCCAACACTTCCGATCACAGGCCACATTCCCTACTCTTCCCATTCAGAAACCACTGATCCGACACTCTCCATTCACAAACCACTGATCCTACACTTCCCATTCACACATCACTGATCCAGCACTTCCCAGTTCACAGACCACTGATCCAACACTTCCCAATTCACACACCACTGATCAAACACTTCCCATTCACAAACGACTGTTCCAACACTCAACATTCAGAAACCACTGATCCAAAACTTCCCAATTAACACACCACTGCTCCAACTCTTCCCCATTTACACAACACTGATACAGCACTTCCCATTCATATCCTACTGAGCCGAAACTTCCCATTCACACACCACCGTCCGACACATCCCATTCACACACCACTGACCAAACACTTCCCATTCACACACCACTAATCCAGCACTCCCCATTCACACTCCACTGACCCGACAGTTCCCTTTCACACACCACTGACCCGAAACTTCCCATTGACACACCACCGTCCGACACATCCCATTCACACACCACTGATCCAACACTTCCCATTTCACACACCACTGATCCAACACTTCCCAATTCACACACCGCTGATCCAACACTTCCCAATTCACACACCACCGATCGAACACTTCCCTTTCACACAACACTGATCCAACAGTACCCATTCACAAACCACTGATCCAACAATTCCCCATGCACACAATACTGATGCAACACTTCCCATTCATATACTACTAACCCGAAACTTCACATTCACCCACCACTGATCCAACCCTTCCCAATACAAAGACCACTGATCCTTGAAATCCCATTCACAAACCACTGATCCAAAACTTCCCATTCACAAACCACTGATCCAACACTTCCCAATTCAAACGGTACTGATCCAACACATCCCATTAACAAACCACTGATCCAACAATTCCCCATTCACACTCCACTGACCCGACACTTCCCATTCACAAACAACTGACCTGACAGTTCACTTTCACACACCACTGACCCGACACTTCCCATTCACAAACCACTGAAACCACACTTCCCATTCACACACCACTGATCCAAAACTTCCCAATTCACAAACCACTGATCCAACATTTCCCAATTCACACAATACTGATCCAGCACATCCAATTCACAAACCACTGATCCGACACTCTCTATTCACAAACCACTGATTCCACACTTCCCATTCACACATCACTGATCCAACACTTCCCAGTTCACAGACCACTGATCCAACACTTCCCAATTCACACACCACTGATCCAACACTTCCCATTCACAAACCACTGTTCCAACACTCAACATTCAGAAACCACTGATCCAAAACTTCCCAATTAACACACCACTTCTCCAACTCTTCCCCATTTACGCAACACTGATACAACACTTCCCATTCATATCCTACTGACCCGAAACTTCCCATTCACACACCACTGTCCGACACATCACATTCACGCACCAGTGACCAAACACTTCCCATTCACGCACCACTAATCCAACACTCCCCATTCACACTCCACTGACCTGACACTTCCCATTAACAAACCACTGAACCCACACTTCACATTCACACACCACTGATCCAACACTTCCCAATTCACACACCACTGATCCAGCACTTCCCAATTCACACACCACTGATCCAACTCTTCCCAATTCACACACCACTGATCGAACACTTCCCATTCACACAACACTGATCCAACAGTACCCATTCACAAACCACTGATCCAACAATTCCCCATGCTGACAACACTGATGCAACACTTCCCATTCATATACTACTAACCCGAAACTTCACATTCACCCACCATTGATACAACACTTCTCAATCCTACTCCACAAACACGACACTTCCCATTCAGAAACAGCTCTCCGAAACTTCCCATTCACACACCACTGTCCGACACTTCCCATTCATACTCCACTGACCCGACACTTCCCATTCACAAACCACTGAACCTACACTTCCCATTCATACTCCACTGAACAAACACTTCCCAATACACCGACCACTGATCCTTGACAACCCATTCACAAACCACTGATCCAACCCTGCCCATTCACAAACCACTGATCCAAAACTTCCCATTTCACACACCACTGATCCAACAGTACCCATTCACACATCACTGATTCAACAATTCCCCATACACACAACCGTAATCCGACACTTCCCATTCAGACACCTCTAAATCGACACTTCCTCTCACCAACCACAGATCCAACACGTCCCATTCACAAACCAGTGAACTGACAGTTCCCATTCAACTACCAATGACCCAACACTTCCGATCACAGGCCACATTCCCTACTCTTCCCATTCAGAAACCACTGATCCGTCACTCTCCATTCACAAAGCACTGATCCCACACTTCCCATTCACACATCACTGATCCAGCACTTCCCAGTTCACAGACCACTGATCCAACACTTCCCAATTCACACACCACTGATCAAACACTTCCCATTCACACACCACTAATCCAACACTCCCCATTCACACTCCACTGACCCGACACTTCCCATTCACAAACCACTGAACCCACACTTCACATTCACACACCACTGATCCAACACCTCCCAATTCACACACCACTGATCCAGCACTTCCCAATTCACACACCACTGATCCAACACTTCCCAATTCACACACCACTGATCGAACACTTCCCATTCACACAACACTGATCCAACAGTACCCATTCACAAACCACTGATCCAACAATTCCCCATACACACAACACTGATGCAACACTTCCCATTCATATACTACTGACCCGAAACTTCACATTCACCCACCATTGATCCAACGCTTCTCTAACCCACTCCACTGACCAGACACTTCCCATTCACAAACCACTGACCCAACACTTTCCATTCACAAACCACTGGTCAAACACTTCCAATTCACACAACCGTAATCCGACACTTCCCATTCAAACACCTCTAAATCGACACTTCCCACTCACCAACCACTGATCCAACACGTCCCATACACAAACCAGTGAACTGACAGTTCCCATTCACCCACCAATGGCCCAACACTTCCGATCACAGGCCACATTCCCTACTCTTCCCATTCAGAAACCACTGATCCGACACTCTCCATTCACAAACCACTGATCCTACACTTCCCATTCACACATCACTGATCCAGCACTTCCCAGTTCACAGACCACTGATCCAACACTTCCCAATTCACACACCACTGATCAAACACTTCCCATTCACAAACGACTGTTCCAACACTCAACATTCAGAAACCACTGATCCAAAACTTCCCAATTAACACACCACTGCTCCAACTCTTCCCCATTTACACAACACTGATACAGCACTTCCCATTCATATCCTACTGAGCCGAAACTTCCCATTCACACACCACCGTCCGACACATCCCATTCACACACCACTGACCAAACACTTCCCATTCACACACCACTAATCCAGCACTCCCCATTCACACTCCACTGACCCGACAGTTCCCTTTCACACACCACTGACCCGAAACTTCCCATTGACACACCACCGTCCGACACATCCCATTCACACACCACTGATCCAACACTTCCCATTTCACACACCACTGATCCAACACTTCCCAATTCACACACCGCTGATCCAACACTTCCCAATTCACACACCACCGATCGAACACTTCCCTTTCACACAACACTGATCCAACAGTACCCATTCACAAACCACTGATCCAACAATTCCCCATGCACACAATACTGATGCAACACTTCCCATTCATATACTACTAACCCGAAACTTCACATTCACCCACCACTGATCCAACCCTTCCCAATACAAAGACCACTGATCCTTGAAATCCCATTCACAAACCACTGATCCAAAACTTCCCATTCACAAACCACTGATCCAACACTTCCCAATTCAAACGGTACTGATCCAACACATCCCATTAACAAACCACTGATCCAACAATTCCCCATTCACACTCCACTGACCCGACACTTCCCATTCACAAACAACTGACCTGACAGTTCACTTTCACACACCACTGACCCGACACTTCCCATTCACAAACCACTGAAACCACACTTCCCATTCACACACCACTGATCCAAAACTTCCCAATTCACAAACCACTGATCCAACATTTCCCAATTCACACAATACTGATCCAGCACATCCAATTCACAAACCACTGATCCGACACTCTCTATTCACAAACCACTGATTCCACACTTCCCATTCACACATCACTGATCCAACACTTCCCAGTTCACAGACCACTGATCCAACACTTCCCAATTCACACACCACTGATCCAACACTTCCCATTCACAAACCACTGTTCCAACACTCAACATTCAGAAACCACTGATCCAAAACTTCCCAATTAACACACCACTTCTCCAACTCTTCCCCATTTACGCAACACTGATACAACACTTCCCATTCATATCCTACTGACCCGAAACTTCCCATTCACACACCACTGTCCGACACATCACATTCACGCACCAGTGACCAAACACTTCCCATTCACGCACCACTAATCCAACACTCCCCATTCACACTCCACTGACCTGACACTTCCCATTAACAAACCACTGAACCCACACTTCACATTCACACACCACTGATCCAACACTTCCCAATTCACACACCACTGATCCAGCACTTCCCAATTCACACACCACTGATCCAACTCTTCCCAATTCACACACCACTGATCGAACACTTCCCATTCACACAACACTGATCCAACAGTACCCATTCACAAACCACTGATCCAACAATTCCCCATGCTGACAACACTGATGCAACACTTCCCATTCATATACTACTAACCCGAAACTTCACATTCACCCACCATTGATACAACACTTCTCAATCCTACTCCACAAACACGACACTTCCCATTCAGAAACAGCTCTCCGAAACTTCCCATTCACACACCACTGTCCGACACTTCCCATTCATACTCCACTGACCCGACACTTCCCATTCACAAACCACTGAACCTACACTTCCCATTCATACTCCACTGAACAAACACTTCCCAATACACCGACCACTGATCCTTGACAACCCATTCACAAACCACTGATCCAACCCTGCCCATTCACAAACCACTGATCCAAAACTTCCCATTTCACACACCACTGATCCAACAGTACCCATTCACACATCACTGATTCAACAATTCCCCATACACACAACCGTAATCCGACACTTCCCATTCAGACACCTCTAAATCGACACTTCCTCTCACCAACCACAGATCCAACACGTCCCATTCACAAACCAGTGAACTGACAGTTCCCATTCAACTACCAATGACCCAACACTTCCGATCACAGGCCACATTCCCTACTCTTCCCATTCAGAAACCACTGATCCGTCACTCTCCATTCACAAAGCACTGATCCCACACTTCCCATTCACACATCACTGATCCAGCACTTCCCAGTTCACAGACCACTGATCCAACACTTCCCAATTCACACACCACTGATCAAACACTTCCCATTCACACACCACTAATCCAACACTCCCCATTCACACTCCACTGACCCGACACTTCCCATTCACAAACCACTGAACCCACACTTCACATTCACACACCACTGATCCAACACCTCCCAATTCACACACCACTGATCCAGCACTTCCCAATTCACACACCACTGATCCAACACTTCCCAATTCACACACCACTGATCGAACACTTCCCATTCACACAACACTGATCCAACAGTACCCATTCACAAACCACTGATCCAACAATTCCCCATACACACAACACTGATGCAACACTTCCCATTCATATACTACTGACCCGAAACTTCACATTCACCCACCATTGATCCAACGCTTCTCTAACCCACTCCACTGACCAGACACTTCCCATTCACAAACCACTGACCCAACACTTTCCATTCACAAACCACTGGTCAAACACTTCCAATTCACACAACCGTAATCCGACACTTCCCATTCAAACACCTCTAAATCGACACTTCCCACTCACCAACCACTGATCCAACACGTCCCATACACAAACCAGTGAACTGACAGTTCCCATTCACCCACCAATGGCCCAACACTTCCGATCACAGGCCACATTCCCTACTCTTCCCATTCAGAAACCACTGATCCGACACTCTCCATTCACAAACCACTGATCCTACACTTCCCATTCACACATCACTGATCCAGCACTTCCCAGTTCACAGACCACTGATCCAACACTTCCCAATTCACACACCACTGATCAAACACTTCCCATTCACA
The DNA here is from genome assembly GCF_030144855.1 of Hypanus sabinus. NCBI lineage: Eukaryota > Metazoa > Chordata > Chondrichthyes > Myliobatiformes > Dasyatidae > Hypanus > Hypanus sabinus. The sequence continues at coordinate 340,504 of NW_026779928.1, forward strand.
AACGACTGTTCCAACACTCAACATTCAGAAACCACTGATCCAAAACTTCCCAATTAACACACCACTGCTCCAACTCTTCCCCATTTACACAACACTGATACAGCACTTCCCATTCATATCCTACTGAGCCGAAACTTCCCATTCACACACCACCGTCCGACACATCCCATTCACACACCACTGACCAAACACTTCCCATTCACACACCACTAATCCAGCACTCCCCATTCACACTCCACTGACCCGACAGTTCCCTTTCACACACCACTGACCCGAAACTTCCCATTGACACACCACCGTCCGACACATCCCATTCACACACCACTGATCCAACACTTCCCATTTCACACACCACTGATCCAACACTTCCCAATTCACACACCGCTGATCCAACACTTCCCAATTCACACACCACCGATCGAACACTTCCCTTTCACACAACACTGATCCAACAGTACCCATTCACAAACCACTGATCCAACAATTCCCCATGCACACAATACTGATGCAACACTTCCCATTCATATACTACTAACCCGAAACTTCACATTCACCCACCACTGATCCAACCCTTCCCAATACAAAGACCACTGATCCTTGAAATCCCATTCACAAACCACTGATCCAAAACTTCCCATTCACAAACCACTGATCCAACACTTCCCAATTCAAACGGTACTGATCCAACACATCCCATTAACAAACCACTGATCCAACAATTCCCCATTCACACTCCACTGACCCGACACTTCCCATTCACAAACAACTGACCTGACAGTTCACTTTCACACACCACTGACCCGACACTTCCCATTCACAAACCACTGAAACCACACTTCCCATTCACACACCACTGATCCAAAACTTCCCAATTCACAAACCACTGATCCAACACTTCCCAATTCACACAATACTGATCCAGCACATCCAATTCACAAACCACTGATCCGACACTCTCTATTCACAAACCACTGATTCCACACTTCCCATTCACACATCACTGATCCAACACTTCCCAGTTCACAGACCACTGATCCAACACTTCCCAATTCACACACCACTGATCCAACACTTCCCATTCACAAACCACTGTTCCAACACTCAACATTCAGAAACCACTGATCCAAAACTTCCCAATTAACACACCACTTCTCCAACTCTTCCCCATTTACGCAACACTGATACAACACTTCCCATTCATATCCTACTGACCCGAAACTTCCCATTCACACACCACTGTCCGACACATCACATTCACGCACCAGTGACCAAACACTTCCCATTCACGCACCACTAATCCAACACTCCCCATTCACACTCCACTGACCCGACACTTCCCATTAACAAACCACTGAACCCACACTTCACATTCACACACCACTGATCCAACACTTCCCAATTCACACACCACTGATCCAGCACTTCCCAATTCACACACCACTGATCCAACTCTTCCCAATTCACACACCACTGATCGAACACTTCCCATTCACACAACACTGATCCAACAGTACCCATTCACAAACCACTGATCCAACAATTCCCCATGCTGACAACACTGATGCAACACTTCCCATTCATATACTACTAACCCGAAACTTCACATTCACCCACCATTGATACAACACTTCTCAATCCTACTCCACAAACACGACACTTCCCATTCAGAAACAGCTCTCCGAAACTTCCCATTCACACACCACTGTCCGACACTTCCCATTCATACTCCACTGACCCGACACTTCCCATTCACAAACCACTGAACCTACACTTCCCATTCATACTCCACTGAACAAACACTTCCCAATACACCGACCACTGATCCTTGACAACCCATTCACAAACCACTGATCCAACCCTGCCCATTCACAAACCACTGATCCAAAACTTCCCATTTCACACACCACTGATCCAACAGTACCCATTCACACATCACTGATTCAACAATTCCCCATACACACAACCGTAATCCGACACTTCCCATTCAGACACCTCTAAATCGACACTTCCTCTCACCAACCACAGATCCAACACGTCCCATTCACAAACCAGTGAACTGACAGTTCCCATTCAACTACCAATGACCCAACACTTCCGATCACAGGCCACATTCCCTACTCTTCCCATTCAGAAACCACTGATCCGTCACTCTCCATTCACAAAGCACTGATCCCACACTTCCCATTCACACATCACTGATCCAGCACTTCCCAGTTCACAGACCACTGATCCAACACTTCCCAATTCACACACCACTGATCAAACACTTCCCATTCACACACCACTAATCCAACACTCCCCATTCACACTCCACTGACCCGACACTTCCCATTCACAAACCACTGAACCCACACTTCACATTCACACACCACTGATCCAACACCTCCCAATTCACACACCACTGATCCAGCACTTCCCAATTCACACACCACTGATCCAACACTTCCCAATTCACACACCACTGATCGAACACTTCCCATTCACACAACACTGATCCAACAGAACCCATTCACACACCACTGATCCAACACTTCCCAATTCACAAACCACTGATTCCACACTTCCCATTCACACATCACTGATCCAACACTTCCCAGTTCACAGACCACTGATCCAACACTTCCCATTCACAAACCACTGTTCCAACACTCAACATTCAGAAACCACTGATCCAAATCTTCCCAATTAAAACAACACTGCTCCAACACTTCCCAATTCACGCACCACTGATGGAACACTTCCCATTCACACAACACTGATCCAACAGTACCCATTCACAAACCACTGATCCAACAATTCCCCATGCTGACAACACTGATGCAACACTTCCCATTCATATACTACTAACCCGAAACTTCACATTCACCCACCATTGATCCAACACATCTCAATCCTACTCCACAGACACGACACTTCCCATTCACAAACAGCTGTCCGAAACTTCCCATTCACACACCACTGTCCGACACTTCCCATTCATACTCCACTGACCCGACACTTCCCATTCACAAACCACTGAACCAACACTTCCCATTCATACTCCACTGAACAAACACTTCCCAATACACCGACCACTGATCCTTGACAACCCATTCACAAACCACTGATCCAACCCTGCCCATTCACAAACCACTGATCCAAAACTTCCCATTTCACACACCACTGATCCAACAGTACCCATTCACAAACCACTGATTCAACAATTCCCCATACACACAACACTGATGCAACACTTCCCATTCATATACTACTGACCCGAAACTTCACATTCACCCACCATTGATCCAACACATCTCTAACCCACTCCACTGACCCGACACTTCCCATTCACAAACCACTGACCCAACACTTTCCATTCACAAACCACTGGTCAAACACTTCCAATTCACACAACCGTACTCCGACACTTCCCATTCAAACACCTCTAAATCGACACTTCCCACTCACCAACCACTGATCCAACACGTCCCATTCACAAACCAGTGAACTGACAGTTCCCATTCACCCACCAATGGCCCAACACTTCCGATCACAGGCCACATTCCCTACTCTTCCCATTCAGAAACCACTGATCCGACACTCTCCATTCACAAACCACTGATCCCACACTTCCCATTCACACATCACTGATCCAGCACTTCCCAGTTCACAGACCACTGATCCAACACTTCCCAATTCACACACCACTGATCAAACACTTCCCATTCACAAACCACTGTTCCAACACTTCAACATTCATAAACCACTGATCCAAAACTTCCCAATTAACACACCACTGCTCCAACTCTTCCCCATTTACACAACACTGATACAGCACTTCCCATTCATATCCTACTGACCCGAAACTTCCCATTCACACACCACCGTCCGACAAATCCCATTCACACACCACTGACCAAACACTTCCCATTCACACACCACTAATCCAACACTCCCCATTCACAGTCCACTGAACCGACATTTGCCATTCACAAACCACTGAACCCACACTTCCCATTCACACACCACTGATCCAACACTTCCCAATTCACACACCACTGATCCAACACTTCCCAATTCACACACCGCTGATCCAACACTTCCCAATTCACACACCACCGATCGAACACTTCCCTTTCACACAACACTGATCCAACAGTACCCATTCACAAACCACTGATCCAACAATTCCGCATGCACACAACACTGATGCAACACTTCCCATTCATATACTACTAACCCGAAACTTCACATTCACCCACCACTGATCCAACCCTTCCCAATACAAAGACCACTGATCCTTGAAATCCCATTCACAAACCACTGATCCAACACTTCCCATTCACAAACCACTGATCCAACACTTCCCAATTCAAACGGTACTGATCCAACACATCCCATTAACAAACCACTGATCCAACAATTCCCCATTCACACTCCACTGACCCGACACTTCCCATTCACAAACAACTGACCTGACAGTTCACTTTCACACACCACTGACCCGACACTTCCCATTCACAAACCACTGAAACCACACTTCCCATTCACACACCACTGATCCAACACTTCTCAATTCACAAACCACTGATCCAACACATCCCAATTCACACAATACTGATCCAGCACATCCAATTCACAAACCACTGATCCGACACTCTCTATTCACAAACCACTGATTCCACACTTCCCAATTAACAAACCACTTCTCCAACTCTTCCCCATTTACGCAACACTGATACAACACTTCCCATTCATATCCTACTGACCCGAAACTTCCCATTCACACACCACTGTCCGACACATCACATTCACGCACCAGTGACCAAACACTTCCCATTCACGCACCACTAATCCAACACTCCCCATTTACACTCCACTGACCCGACACTTCCCATTAACAAACCACTGAACCCACACTTCACATTCACACACCACTGATCCAACACTTCCCAATTCACACACCACTGATCCAGCACTTCCCAATTCACACACCACTGATCCAACTCTTCCCAATTCACACACCACTGATCGAACACTTCCAATTCACACAACACTGATCCAACAGTACCCATTCACAAACCACTGATCCAACAATTCCCCATGCTGACAACACTGATGCAACACTTCCCATTCATATACTACTAACCCGAACCTTCACATTCACCCACCATTGATACAACACTTCTCAATCCTACTCCACAAACACGACACTTCCCATTCAGAAACAGCTGTCCGAAACTTCCCATTCACACACCACTGTCCGACACTTCCCATTCATACTCCACTGACCCGACACTTCCCATTCACAAACCACTGAACCTACACTTCCCATTCATACTCCACTGAACAAACACTTCCCAATACACCGACCACTGATCCTTGACAACCCATTCACAAACCACTGATCCAACCCTGCCCATTCACAAACCACTGATCCAAAACTTCCCATTTCACACACCACTGATCCAACAGTACCCATTCACACATCACTGATTCAACAATTCCCCATACACACAACCGTAATCCGACACTTCCCATTCAGACACCTCTAAATCGACACTTCCTCTCACCAACCACAGATCCAACACGTCCCATTCACAAACCAGTGAACTGACGGTTCCCATTCAACTACCAATGACCCAACACTTCCGATCACAGGCCACATTCCCTACTCTTCCCATTCAGAAACCACTGATCCGTCACTCTCCATTCACACATCACTGATCCAGCACTTCCCAGTTCACAGACCACTGATCCAACACTTCCCAATTCACACACCACTGATCAAACACTTCCCATTCACACACCACTAATCCAACACTCCCCATTCACACTCCACTGACCCGACACTTCCCATTCACAAACCACTGAACCCACACTTCACATTCACACACCACTGATCCAACACTTCCCAATTTACACACCACTGATCCAGCACTTCCCAATTCACACACCACTGATCCAACACTTCCCAATTCACACACCACTGATCGAACACTTCCCATTCACACAACACTGATCCAACAGTACCCATTCACAAACCACTGATCCAACAATTCCCCATACACACAACACTGATGCAACACTTCCCATTCATATACTACTGACCCGAAACTTCACATTCACCCACCATTGATCCAACACTTCTCTAACCCACTCCACTGACCGGACACTTCCCATTCACAAACCACTGACCCAACACTTTCCATTCACAAACCACTGGTCAAACACTTCCAATTCACACAACCGTAATCCGACACTTCCCATTCAAACACCTCTAAATCGACACTTCCCACTCACCAACCACTGATCCAACACGTCCCATACACAAACCAGTGAACTGACAGTTCCCATTCACCCACCAATGGCCCAACACTTCCGATCACAGGCCACATTCCCTACTCTTCCCATTCAGAAACCACTGATCCGACACTCTCCATTCACAAACCACTGATCCTACACTTCCCATTCACACATCACTGATCCAGCACTTCCCAGTTCACAGACCACTGATCCAACACTTCCCAATTCACACACCACTGATCAAACACTTCCCATTCACAAACGACTGTTCCAACACTCAACATTCAGAAACCACTGATCCAAAACTTCCCAATTAACACACCACTGCTCCAACTCTTCCCCATTTACACAACACTGATACAGCACTTCCCATTCATATCCTACTGACCCGAAACTTCCCATTCACACACCACCGTCCGACACATCCCATTCACACACCACTGACCAAACACTTCCCATTCACACACCACTAATCCAGCACTCCCCATTCACACTCCACTGACCCGACAGTTCCCTTTCACACACCACTGACCCGAAACTTCCCATTCACACACCACCGTCCGACACATCCCATTCACACACCACTGATCCAACACTTCCCATTTCACACACCACTGATCCAACACTTCCCAATTCACACACCGCTGATCCAACACTTCCCAATTCACACACCACCGATCGAACACTTCCCTTTCACACAACACTGATCCAACAGTACCCATTCACAAACCACTGATCCAACAATTCCCCATGCACACAATACTGATGCAACACTTCCCATTCATATACTACTAACCCGAAACTTCACATTCACCCACCACTGATCCAACCCTTCCCAATACAAAGACCACTGATCCTTGAAATCCCATTCACAAACCACTGATCCAAAACTTCCCATTCACAAACCACTGATCCAACACTTCCCAATTCAAACGGTACTGATCCAACACATCCCATTAACAAACCACTGATCCAACAATTCCCCATTCACACTCCACTGACCCGACACTTCCCATTCACAAACAACTGACCTGACAGTTCACTTTCACACACCACTGACCCGACACTTCCCATTCACAAACCACTGAAACCACACTTCCCATTCACACACCACTGATCCAAAACTTCCCAATTCACAAACCACTGATCCAACACTTCCCAATTCACACAATACTGATCCAGCACATCCAATTCACAAACCACTGATCCGACACTCTCTATTCACAAACCACTGATTCCACACTTCCCATTCACACATCACTGATCCAACACTTCCCAGTTCACAGACCACTGATCCAACACTTCCCAATTCACACACCACTGATCCAACACTTCCCATTCACAAACCACTGTTCCAACACTCAACATTCAGAAACCACTGATCCAAAACTTCCCAATTAACACACCACTTCTCCAACTCTTCCCCATTTACGCAACACTGATACAACACTTCCCATTCATATCCTACTGACCCGAAACTTCCCATTCACACACCACTGTCCGACACATCACATTCACGCACCAGTGACCAAACACTTCCCATTCACGCACCACTAATCCAACACTCCCCATTCACACTCCACTGACCCGACACTTCCCATTCACAAACCACTGAACCCACACTTCACATTCACACACCACTGATCCAACACTTCCCAATTCACACACCACTGATCCAGCACTTCCCAATTCACACACCACTGATCCAACTCTTCCCAATTCACACACCACTGATCGAACACTTCCCATTCACACAAAACTGATCCAACAGTACCGATTCACAAACCACTGATCCAACAATTCCCCATGCTGACAACACTGATGCAACACCTCCCATTCATATACTACTAACCCGAAACTTCACATTCACCCACCATTGATACAACACTTCTCAATCCTACTCCACAAACACGACACTTCCCATTCAGAAACAGCTGTCCGAAACTTCCCATTCACACACCACTGTCCGACACTTCCCATTCATACTCCACTGACCCGACACTTCCCATTCACAAACCACTGAACCTACACTTCCCATTCATACTCCACTGAACAAACACTTCCCAATACACCGACCACTGATCCTTGACAACCCATTCACAAACCACTGATCCAACCCTGCCCATTCACAAACCACTGATTCAACAATTCCCCATACACACAACCGTAATCCGACACCTCCCATTCCGACACCTCTATATCGACACTTCCACTCACCAACCACTGATCCAACACGTCCCATTCACAAACCTGTGAACCCACACTTCCCATTCACACACCACTGATCCAACACTTCCCAATTCAAACACCACTGATCCAACACATCCCAATTCACACACCGCTGATCCAACACTTCCCAATTCACACACCACCGATCGAACACTTCCCTTTCACACAACACTGATCCAACAGTACCCATTCACAAACCACTGATCCAACAATTCCCCATGCACACAACACTGATGCAACACTTCCCATTCATATACTACTAACCCGAAACTTCACATTCACCCACCACTGATCCAACCCTTCCCAATACAAAGACCACTGATCCTTGAAATCCCATTCACAAACCACTGATCCAACACTTCCCATTCACAAACCACTGATCCAACACTTCCCAATTCAAACGGTACTGATCCAACACATCCCATTAACAAACCACTGATCCAACAATTCCCCATTCACACTCCACTGACCCGACACTTCCCATTCACAAACAACTGACCTGACAGTTCACTTTCACACACCACTGACCCGAGACTTCCCATTCACAAACCACTGAAACCACACTTCCCATTCACACACCACTGATCCAACACTTCCCAATTCAAAAACCACTGATCCAACACTTCCCAATTCACACAATACTGATCCAGCACATCCAATTCACAAACCACTGATCCGACACTCTCTATTCACAAACCACTGATTCCACACTTCCCATTCACACATCACTGATCCAACACTTCCCAGTTCACAGACCACTGATCCAACACTTCCCAATTCACACACCACTGATCCAACACTTCCCATTCACAAACCACTGTTCCAACACTCAACATTCAGAAACCACTGATCCAAAACTTCCCAATTAACACACCACTTCTCCAACTCTTCCCCATTTACGCAACACTGATACAACACTTCCCATTCATATCCTACTGACCCGAAACTTCCCATTCACACACCACTGTCCGACACATCACATTCACGCACCATTGTCCAAACACTTCCCATTCACACACCACTAATCCAGCACTCCCCATTCACACTCCACTGACCCGACACTTCCCATTCACAAACCACTGAACCCACACTTCACATTCACACACCACTGATCCAACACTTCCCAATTCACACACCACTGATCCAGCACTTCCCAATTCACACACCACTGATCCAACACTTCCCAATTCACACACCACTGATCGAACACTTCCCATTCACACAACACTGATCCAACAGTACCCATTCACAAACCACTGATCCAACAATTCCCCATACACACAACACTGATGCAACACTTCCCATTCATATACTACTGACCCGAAACTTCACATTCACCCACCATTGATCCAACACTTCTCTAACTCACTCCACTGACCAGACACTTCCCATTCACAAACCACTGACCCAACACTTTCCATTCACAAACCACTGGTCAAACACTTCCAATTCACACAACCGTAATCCGACACTTCCCATTCAAACACCTCTAAATCGACACTTCCCACTCACCAACCACTGATCCAACACGTCCCATTCACAAACCAGTGAACTGACAGTTCCCATTCACCCACCAATGGCCCAACACGTCCGATCACAGGCCACATTCCCTACTCTTCAAATTCAGAAACCACTGATCCGACACTCTCCATTCACAAACCACTGATCCCACACTTCCCATTCACACATCACTGATCCAGCACTTCCCAGTTCACAGACCACTGATCCAACACTTCCCAATTCACACACCACTGATCAAACACTTCCCATTCACAAACGACTGTTCCAACACTCAACATTCAGAAACCACTGATCCAAAACTTCCCAATTAACACACCACTGCTCCAACTCTTCCCCATTTACACAACACTGATACAGCACTTCCCATTCATATCCTACTGACCCGAAACTTCCCATTCACACACCACCGTCCGACACATCCCATTCACACACCACTGACCAAACACTTCCCATTCACACACCACTAATCCAGCACTCCCCATTCACACTCCACTGACCCGACAGTTCCCTTTCACACACCACTGACCCGAAACTTCCCATTCACACACCACCGTCCGACACATCCCATTCACACACCACTGACCAAACACTTCCCATTCACACACCACTAATCCAACACTCCCCATTCACAGTCCACTGAACCGACATTTGCCATTCACAAACCACGGAACCCACACTTCCCATTCACACACCACTGATCCAACACTTCCCAATTCACACACCACTGATCCAACACTTCCCAATTCACACACCACTGATCCAACACTTCCCAATTCACACACCACCGATCGAACACTTCCCTTTCACACAACACTGATCCAACAGTACCCATTCACAAACCACTGATCCAACAATTCCCCATGCACACAATACTGATGCAACACTTCCCATTCATATACTACTAACCCGAAACTTCACATTCACCCACCACTGATCCAACCCTTCCCAATACAAAGACCACTGATCCTTGAAATCCCATTCACAAACCACTGATCCAACACTTCCCATTCACAAACCACTGATCCAACACTTCCCAATTCAAACGGTACTGATCCAACACATCCCATTAACAAACCACTGATCCAACAATTCCCCATTCACACTCCACTGACCCGACACTTCCCATTCACAAACAACTGACCTGACAGTTCACTTTCACACACCACTGACCCGACACTTCCCATTCACAAACCACTGAAACCACACTTCCCAATTCACAAACCACTGATCCAACACTTCCCAATTCACACAATACTGATCCAGCACATCCAATTCACAAACCACTGATCCGACACTCTCTATTCACAAACCACTGATTCCACACTTCCCATTCACACATCACTGATCCAACACTTCCCAGTTCACAGACCACTGATCCAACACTTCCCAATTCACACACCACTGATCCAACACTTCCCATTCACAAACCACTGTTCCAACACTCAACATTCAGAAACCACTGATCCAAAACTTCCCAATTAACACACCACTTCTCCAACTCTTCCCCATTTGCGCAACACTGATACAACACTTCCCATTCATATCCTACTGACCCGAAACTTCCCATTCACACACCACTGTCCGACACATCACATTCACGCACCAGTGACCAAACAATTCCCATTCACGCACCACTAATCCAACACTCCCCATTCACACTCCACTGACCCGACACTTCCCATTCACAAACCACTGAACCCACACTTCACATTCACACACCACTGATCCAACACTTCCCAATTCACACACCACTGATCCAGCACTTCCCAATTCACACACCACTGATCCAACTCTTCCCAATTCACACACCACTGATCGAACACTTCCCATTCACACAAAACTGATCCAACAGTACCGATTCACAAACCACTGATCCAACAATTCCCCATGCTGACAACACTGATGCAACACTTCCCATTCATATACTACTAACCCGAAACTTCACATTCACCCACCATTGATACAACACTTCTCAATCCTACTCCACAAACACGACACTTCCCATTCACAAACAGCTGTCCGAAACTTCCCATTCACACACCACTGTCCGACACTTCCCATTCATACTCCACTGACCCGACACTTCCCATTCACAAACCACTGAACCTACACTTCCCATTCATACTCCACTGAACAAACACTTCCCAATACACCGACCACTGATCCTTGACAACCCATTCACAAACCACTGATCCAACCCTGCCCATTCACAAACCACTGATTCAACAATTCCCCATACACACAACCGTAATCCGACACCTCCCATTCAGACACCTCTATATCGACACTTCCACTCACCAACCACTGATCCAACACGTCCCATTCACAAACCAGTGAACTGACAGTTCCCATTCACCCACCAATGACCCAACACTTCCGATCACAGGCCACATTCCCTACTCTTCCCATTCAGAAACCACTGATCCGTCACTCTCCATTCACAAAGCACTGATCCCACACTTCCCATTCACACATCACTGATCCAGCACTTCCCAGTTCACAGACCACTGATCCAACACTTCCCAATTCACACACCACTGATCAAACACTTCCCATTCACACACCACTAATCCAACACTCCCCATTCACACTCCACTGACCCGACACTTCCCATTCACAAACCACTGAACCCACACTTCACATTCACACACCACTGATCCAACACTTCCCAATTCACACACCACTGATCCAGCACTTCCCAATTCACACACCACTGATCCAACACTTCCCAATTCACACACCACTGATCGAACACTTCCCATTCACACAACACTGATCCAACAGTACCCATTCACAAACCACTGATCCAACAATTCCCCATACACACAACACTGATGCAACACTTCCCATTCATATACTACTGACCCGAAACTTCACATTCACTCACCATTGATCCAACACTTCTCTAACCCACTCCACTGACCAGACACTTCCCATTCACAAACCACTGACCCAACACTTTCCATTCACAAACCACTGGTCAAACACTTCCAATTCACACAACCGTAATCCGACACTTCCCATTCAAACACCTCTAAATCGACACATCCCACTCACCAACCACTGATCCAACACGTCCCATTCACAAACCAGTGAACTGACAGTTCCCATTCACGCACCAGTGACCAAACACTTCCCATTCACGCACCACTAATCCAACACTCCCCATTCACACTCCACTGACCCGACACTTCCCATTCACAAACCACTGAACCCACACTTCACATTCACACACCACTGATCCAACACTTCCCAATTCACCCACCACTGATCCAACCCTTCCCAATACAAAGACCACTGATCCTTGAACTCCCATTCACAAACCACTGCTCCAACACTTCCCATTCACAAACCACTGATCCAACACTTCCCAATTCACACACCACTTCTCCAACTCTTCCCCATTTACACAACACTGACCCGACAGTTCCCTTTCACACACCACTGACCCGAAACTTCCCATTCACACACCACCGTCCGACACATCCCATTCACACACCACTGACCAAACACTTCCCATTCACACACCACTAATCCAACACTCCCCATTCACAGTCCACTGAACCGACATTTGCCATTCACAAACCACTGAACCCACACTTCCCATTCACACACCACTGATCCAACACTTCCCAAATCACACACCACTGATCCAACACTTCCCAATTCACACACCACTGATCCAACACTTCCCAATTCACACACCGCTGATCCAACACTTCCCAAATCACACACCACTGATCCAACACTTCCCAATTCACACACCACTGATCCAACACTTCCCAATTCACACACCGCTGATCCAACACTTCCCAATTCACACACCACCGATCGAACACTTCCCTTTCACACAACACTGATCCAACAGTACCCATTCACAAACCACTGATCCAACAATTCCCCATGCACACAACACTGATGCAACACTTCCCATTCATATATTTCTAACCCGAAACTTCACATTCACCCACCACTGATCCAACCCTTCCCAATACAAAGACCACTGATCCTTGAACTCCCATTCACAAACCACTGATCCAACACTTCCCATTCACAAACCACTGATCCAACTCTTCCCCATTTACGCAACACTGATACAACACTTCCCATTCATATCCTACTGACCCGAAACTTCCCATTCACACACCACTGTCCGACACATCACATTCACGCACCCGTGACCAAACACTTCCCATTCACGCACCACTAATCCAACACTCCCCATTCATACTCCACTGACCCGACACTTCCCATTCACAAACCACTGAACCCACACTTCACATTCACACACCACTGATCCAGCACTTCCCAATTCACACACCACTGATCCAACTCTTCCCAATTCACACACCACTGATCGAACACTTCCCATTCACACAAAACTGATCCAACAGTACCCATTCACAAACCACTGATCCAACAATTCCCCATGCTGACAACACTGATGCAACACTTCCCATTCATATACTACTAACCCGAAACTTCACATTCACCCACCATTGATACAACACTTCTCAATCCTACTCCACAAACACGACACTTCCCATTCACAAACAGCTGTCCGAAACTTCCCATTCACACACCACTGTCCGACACTTCCCATTCATACTCCACTGACCCGACACTTCCCATTCACAAACCACTGAACCTACACTTCCCATTCATACTCCACTGAACAAACACTTCCCAATACACCGACCACTGATCCTTGACAACCCATTCACAAACCACTGATCCAACCCTGCCCATTCACAAACCACTGATCCAAAACTTCCCATTTCACACACCACTGATCCAACAGTACCCATTCACACACCACTGATTCAACAATTCCCCATACACACAACCGTAATCCGACACCTCCCATTCAGACACCTCTAAATCGACACTTCCACACACCAACCACTGATCCAACACGTCCCATTCACAAACCAGTGAACTGACAGTTCCCATTCACCCACCAATGACCCAACACTTCCGATCACAGGCCACATTCCCTACTCTTCCCATTCAGAAACCACTGATCCGTCACTCTCCATTCACAAAGCACTGATCCCACACTTCCCATTCACACATCACTGATCCAGCACTTCCCAGTTCACAGACCACTGATCCAACACTTCCCAATTCACACACCACTGATCAAACACTTCCCATTCACACACCACTAATCCAACACTCCCCATTCACACTCCACTGACCCGACACTTCCCATTCACAAACCACTGAACCCACACTTCACATTCACACACCACTGATCCAACACTTCCCAATTCACACACCACTGATCCAACACTTCCCAATTCACACACCACTGATCCAGCACTTCCCAATTCACAGACCACTAATCCAACTCTTCCAACATCATACAACACTGATCCAACACGTCCCCTTCACACACCACTGACCGGACACATCCCATTCACTAACCACTGAACCCACACTTCGCATTCACACACCACTGATCCAACACTTCCCAATTCACAGAACACTGATCCAGCACTTCTCCGTTTACACAACACTGATACAACACTTCCCATTCATATACTACTGACACGAAACTGCACATTCACCCACCATTGATCCAACACTTCTCAATCCCACTCCACCCATCCGACACTTCCCTTTCACACACCTCTGATCCCACACATCCCCATGTACACAGCACTGATACAACACATCCCATTCATATACTTCTAACCCGAAACTTCACATTCACCTAACATTGATCCAACACTTCTCAATCAAACCCCACTGACCCGACACTTGCCATTCACATACCACTGACCAGACACTTCCCATTCACACACCCGTAATCAGAAACTTCCCATTCAAACCCCTCTGAACCGACACTTCCCATTCACAAACCACTGATCCAACACGTCCAATACACTAACCACTGTCCGACACTTCCCAATCACATTCCACTGATCCAACACTTCCCAATTCACGTACCTGAGATCCAACACTGATCACAAACCACTGCTCCAACTCTTCCCCATTTACACAACACTGATGCAACACTTCCCATTCATATACTACTGGGCCGAAACTTCACATTCACCCACCATTGATCCAACACTTCTCAATCCCACTCCACAGAACCGACATTTCCCATTCACAAACAAGAGTCCGAAACTTCCCATTCACACACCAGTGTCCGACAAATCCCATTCACACACCACTGACCCAGCACTTCCCATTCACACGCTACTAATCAAACACTTCCCAATCACCGACACTGTCCCGACACATCCCATTCATAAACCACTGATTCCACATGTCCCATTCACAAAACACTGAATCCACACTTCCAATTCACACACCACTGATCCAACCCTACCCAATTCAAAGACCACTGATCCTTGACTTCCCATTCACAAACCACTGATCCATCAGTACCCATTCACAAACCACTGAGCCCACATGTCCCATTCACAAAACACTGAATCCACACTTCCTATTCACACACCACTGACCCAACTCATCCGCATTCACACACCACTGATCCAACACTTCCCATTCACAAACCACTGATCCCACACATCCCTTTCACACACCACTGATCCAACCCTTCCCAATTCACAGACCACTGATCCTTGACTTCCAATTCACAAACCACTGATCCATCAGTACCCATTCACAAACCGCTGATGCAACACGTCCCATTCACAATCCACTGACCAGGCACTTCCCATTCACACACCACTGATCCAACACTTCCCTTTCAGAAACCACTGATCCAAACCTTCCCAATTCACACAATACTGATCCAGCACATCCCATTCACAAACCACTGATCCGACACTCTCCATTCACAAACCACTGATTCCACACTTCCCATTCACACATCACTGATCCAACACTTCCCAGTTCACAGACCACTGATCCAACACTTCCCAATTCACACACCACTGATCCAACACTTCCCATTCACAAACCACTGTTCCAACACTCAACATTCAGAAACCACTGATCCAAATCTTCCCAATTAACACAACACTGCTCCAACACTTCCCAATTCACACACCACTGATCGAACACTTCCCATTCACACAACACTGATCCAACAGTACCCATTCACAAACCACTGATCCAACAATTCCCCATGCTGACAACACTGATGCAACACTTCCCATTCATATACTACTAACCCGAAACTTCACATTCACCCACCATTGATCCAACACTTCTCAATCCTACTCCACAGACACGACACTTCCCATTCACAAACAGCTGTCCGAAACTTCCCATTCACAAACCACTGAACCAACACTTCCCATTCATACTCCACTGAACAAACACTTCCCAATACACCGACCACTGATCCTTGACATCCCATTCACAAACCACTGATCCAACCCTGCCCATTCACAAACCACTGATCCAAAACTTCCCATTTCACACACCACTGATCCAACAGTACCCATTCACAAACCACTGATTCAACAATTCCCCATACACACAACACTGATGCAACACTTCCCATTCATATACTACTGACCCGAAACTTCACATTCACCCACCATAGATCAAACACTTCTCTAACCCACTCCACTGACCAGACACTTCCCATTCACAAACCACTGACCCAACACTTTCCATTCACAAACCACTGGTCAAACACTTCCAATTCACACAACAGTAATCCGACACTTCCCATTCAAACACCTCTAAATCGACACTTCCCACTCACCAACCACTGATCCAACACGTCCCATTCACAAACCAGTGAACTGACAGTTCCCATTCACCCACCAATGGCCCAACACTTCCGATCACAGGCCACATTCCCTACTCTTCCCATTCAGAAACCACTGATCCGACACTCTCCATTCACAAACCACTGATCCCACACTTCCCATTCACACATCACTGATCCAGCACTTCCCAGTTCACAGACCACTGATCCAACACTTCCCAATTCACACACCACTGATCAAACACTTCCCATTCACAAACGACTGTTCCAACACTCAACATTCAGAAACCACTGATCCAAAACTTCCCAATTAACACACCACTGCTCCAACTCTTCCCCATTTACACAACACTGATACAGCACTTCCCATTCATATCCTACTGACCCGAAACTTCCCATTCACACACCACCGTCCGACACATCCCATTCACACACCACTGACCAAACACTTCCCATTCACACACCACTAATCCAGCACTCCCCATTCACACTCCACTGACCCGACAGTTCCCTTTCACACACCACTGACCCGAAACTTCCCATTCACACACCACCGTCCGACACATCCCATTCACACACCACTGACCAAACACTTCCCATTCACACACCACTAATCCAACACTCCCCATTCACAGTCCACTGAACCGACATTTGCCATTCACAAACCACTGAACCCACACTTCCCATTCACACACCACTGATCCAACACTTCCCAATTCACACACCACTGATCCAACACTTCCCAATTCACACACCGCTGATCCAACACTTCCCAATTCACACACCACCGATCGAACACTCCCCTTTCACACAACACATATCCAACAGTACCCATTCACAAACCACTGATCCAACAATTCCCCATGCACACAACACTGATGCAACACTTCCCATTCATATACTACTAACCCGAAACTTCACATTCACCCACCACTGATCCAACCCTTCCCAATACAAAGACCACTGATCCTTGAACTCCCATTCACAAACCACTGATCCAACACTTCCCATTCACAAACCACTGATCCAACACTTCCCAATTCAAACGGTACTGATCCAACACATCCCATTAACAAACCACTGATCCAACAATTCCCCATTCACACTCCACTGACCCGACACTTCCCATTCACAAACAACTGACCTGACAGTTCACTTTCACACACCACTGACCCGACACTTCCCATTCACAAACCACTGAAACCACACTTCCCATTCACACACCACTGATCCAATACTTCCCAATTCACAAACCACTGATCCAACACTTCCCAATTCACACAATACTGATCCAGCACATCCAATTCACAAACCACTGATCCGACACTCTCTATTCACAAACCACTGATTCCACACTTCCCATTCACACATCACTGATCCAACACTTCCCAGTTCACAGACCACTGATCCAACACTTCCCAATTCACACACCACTGATCCAACACTTCCCATTCACAAACCACTGTTCCAACACTCAACATTCAGAAACCACTGATCCAAAACTTCCCAATTAACACACCACTTCTCCAACTCTTCCCCATTTACGCAACACTGATACAACACTTCCCATTCATATCCTACTGACCCGAAACTTCCCATTCACACACCACTGTCCGACACATCACATTCACGCACCAGTGACTAAACACTTCCCATTCACGCACCACTAATCCAACACTCCCCGTTCACACTCCACTGTCCCGACACTTCCCATTTACAAACCACTGAACCCACACTTCACATTCACACACCACTGATCCAACACTTCCCAATTCACACACCACTGATCCAGCACTTCCCAATTCACACACCACTGATCCAACTCTTCCCAATTCACACACCACTGATCGAACACTTCCCATTCACACAACACTGATCCAGCAGTACCCATTCACAAACCACTGATCCAACAATTCCCCATGCTGACAACACTGATGCAACACTTCCCATTCATATACTACTAACCCGAAACTTCACATTCACCCACCATTGATACAACACTTCTCAATCCTACTCCACAAACACGACTCTTCCCAATCACAAACAGCTGTCCGAAACGTCCCATTCACACACCACTGTCCGACACTTCCCATTCATACTCCACTGACCCGACACTTCCCATTCACAAACCACTGAACCTACACTTCCCATTCATACTCCACTGAACAAACCCTTCCCAATACACCGACCACTGATCCTTGACAACCCATTCACAAACCACTGATCCAACCCTGCCCATTCACAAACCACTGATCCAAAACTTCCCATTTCACACACCACTGATCCAACAGTACCCATTCACAAACCACTGATTCAACAATTCCCCATAGACACAGCCGTAATCCGACACCTCCCATTCAGACACCTCTAAATCGACACTTCCACTCACCAACCACTGATCCAACACGTCCCATTCACAAACCAGTGAACTGACAGTTCCCATTCACCCACCAATGACCCAACACTTCCGATCACAGGCCACATTCCCTACTCTTCACATTCAGAAACCACTGATCCGTCACTCTCCATTCACAAAGCACTGATCCCACACTTCCCATTCACACATCACTGATCCAGCACTTCCCAGTTCACAGACCACTGATCCAACACTTCCCAATTCACACACCACTGATCAAACACTTCCCATTCACACACCACTAATCCAACACTCCCCATTCACACTCCACTGACCCGACACTTCCCATTCACAAACCACTGAACCCACACTTCACATTCACACACCACTGATCCAACACTTCCCAATTCACACACCACTGATCCAGCACTTCCCAATTCACACACCACTGATCCAACACTTCCCAATTCACACACCACTGATCGAACACTTCCCATTCACACAACACTGATCCAACAGTACCCATTCACAAACAACTGATCCAACAATTCCCCATACAGACAACACTAATGCAACACTTCCCATTCATATACTACTAAACCGAAATTTCACATTCACCCACCATTGATCCAAAACTTCTCAATCCCACTCCACAGACACACTTCCCATTCACAAACAGCTGTCCGAAAGTTCCCATTCACACACCACTGTCAGACACTTCCCATTCATACTCCACTGACCCGACACTTCCCATTCACACACCACTGATCTAACCCTTCCCAATACAAAGACCACTGATCCTTGACATCCCATTCACAAACCACTGATCCAACACTGCCCATTCACAAACCACTGATCCAACGCTTCCCAATTCACACACCACTAATCCAACAGTACCCATTCACAAACCAGTGATCCAACAATTCCCCATACAGACAACACTGATGCAACCCTTCCCATTCATATACTACTAACACGAAACTTCACATTCACCCACCATTGATCCAACACTTCCCAATTCACACACCACTGATCCAACTCTTCCCAATTCACACACCACTGATCGAACACTTCCCATTCACACAAAACTGATCCAACAGTACCCATTCACAAACCACTGATCCAACAATTCCCCATGCTGACAACACTGATGCAACACTTCCCATTCATATACTACTAACCCGAAACTTCACATTCACCCACCATTGATACAACACTTCTCAATCCTACTCCACAAACACGACACTTCCCATTCACAAACAGCTGTCCGAAACTTCCCATTCACACACCACTGTCCGACACTTCCCATTCATACTCCACTGACCCGACACTTCCCATTCACAAACCACTGAACCTACACTTCCCATTCATACTCCACTGAACAAACACTTCCCAATACACCGACCACTGATCCTTGACAACCCATTCACAAACCACTGATCCAACCCTGCCCATTCACAAACCACTGATCCAAAACTTCCCATTTCACACACCACTGATCCAACAGTACCCATTCACACACCACTGATTCAACAATTCCCCATACACACAACCGTAATCCGACACCTTCCATTCAGACACCTCTAAATCGACACTTCCACACACCAACCACTGATCCAACACGTCCCATTCACAAACCAGTGAACTGACAGTTCCCATTCACCCACCAATGACCCAACACTTCCGATCACAGGCCACATTCCCTACTCTTCCCATTCAGAAACCACTGATCCGTCACTCTCCATTCACAAAGCACTGATCCCACACTTCCCATTCACACATCACTGATCCAGCACTTCCCAGTTCACAGACCACTGATCCAACACTTCCCAATTCACACACCACTGATCAAACACTTCCCATTCACACACCACTAATCCAACACTCCCCATTCACACTCCACTGACCCGACACTTCCCATTCACAAACCACTGAACCCACACTTCACATTCACACACCACTGATCCAACACTTCCCAATTCACACACCACTGATCCAACACTTCCCAATTCACACACCACTGATCCAGCACTTCCCAATTCACAGACCACTAATCCAACTCTTCCAACATCATACAACACTGATCCAACACGTCCCCTTCACACACCACTGACCGGACACATCCCATTCACTAACCACTGAACCCACACTTCGCATTCACACACCACTGATCCAACACTTCCCAATTCACAGAACACTGATCCAGCACTTCTCCGTTTACACAACACTGATACAACACTTCCCATTCATATACTACTGACACGAAACTGCACATTCACCCACCATTGATCCAACACTTCTCAATCCCACTCCACCCATCCGACACTTCCCTTTCACACACCTCTGATCCCACACATCCCCATGTACACAGCACTGATACAACACATCCCATTCATATACTTCTAACCCGAAACTTCACATTCACCTAACATTGATCCAACACTTCTCAATCAAACCCCACTGACCCGACACTTGCCATTCACATACCACTGACCAGACACTTCCCATTCACACACCCGTAATCAGAAACTTCCCATTCAAACCCCTCTGAACCGACACTTCCCATTCACAAACCACTGATCCAACACGTCCAATACACTAACCACTGTCCGACACTTCCCAATCACATTCCACTGATCCAACACTTCCCAATTCACGTACCTGAGATCCAACACTGATCACAAACCACTGCTCCAACTCTTCCCCATTTACACAACACTGATGCAACACTTCCCATTCATATACTACTGGGCCGAAACTTCACATTCACCCACCATTGATCCAACACTTCTCAATCCCACTCCACAGAACCGACATTTCCCATTCACAAACAAGAGTCCGAAACTTCCCATTCACACACCAGTGTCCGACAAATCCCATTCACACACCACTGACCCAGCACTTCCCATTCACACGCTACTAATCAAACACTTCCCAATCACCGACACTGTCCCGACACATCCCATTCATAAACCACTGATTCCACATGTCCCATTCACAAAACACTGAATCCACACTTCCAATTCACACACCACTGATCCAACCCTACCCAATTCAAAGACCACTGATCCTTGACTTCCCATTCACAAACCACTGATCCATCAGTACCCATTCACAAACCACTGAGCCCACATGTCCCATTCACAAAACACTGAATCCACACTTCCTATTCACACACCACTGACCCAACTCATCCGCATTCACACACCACTGATCCAACACTTCCCATTCACAAACCACTGATCCCACACATCCCTTTCACACACCACTGATCCAACCCTTCCCAATTCACAGACCACTGATCCTTGACTTCCAATTCACAAACCACTGATCCATCAGTACCCATTCACAAACCGCTGATGCAACACGTCCCATTCACAATCCACTGACCAGGCACTTCCCATTCACACACCACTGATCCAACACTTCCCTTTCAGAAACCACTGATCCAAACCTTCCCAATTCACACAATACTGATCCAGCACATCCCATTCACAAACCACTGATCCGACACTCTCCATTCACAAACCACTGATTCCACACTTCCCATTCACACATCACTGATCCAACACTTCCCAGTTCACAGACCACTGATCCAACACTTCCCAATTCACACACCACTGATCCAACACTTCCCATTCACAAACCACTGTTCCAACACTCAACATTCAGAAACCACTGATCCAAATCTTCCCAATTAACACAACACTGCTCCAACACTTCCCAATTCACACACCACTGATCGAACACTTCCCATTCACACAACACTGATCCAACAGTACCCATTCACAAACCACTGATCCAACAATTCCCCATGCTGACAACACTGATGCAACACTTCCCATTCATATACTACTAACCCGAAACTTCACATTCACCCACCATTGATCCAACACTTCTCAATCCTACTCCACAGACACGACACTTCCCATTCACAAACAGCTGTCCGAAACTTCCCATTCACAAACCACTGAACCAACACTTCCCATTCATACTCCACTGAACAAACACTTCCCAATACACCGACCACTGATCCTTGACATCCCATTCACAAACCACTGATCCAACCCTGCCCATTCACAAACCACTGATCCAAAACTTCCCATTTCACACACCACTGATCCAACAGTACCCATTCACAAACCACTGATTCAACAATTCCCCATACACACAACACTGATGCAACACTTCCCATTCATATACTACTGACCCGAAACTTCACATTCACCCACCATAGATCAAACACTTCTCTAACCCACTCCACTGACCAGACACTTCCCATTCACAAACCACTGACCCAACACTTTCCATTCACAAACCACTGGTCAAACACTTCCAATTCACACAACAGTAATCCGACACTTCCCATTCAAACACCTCTAAATCGACACTTCCCACTCACCAACCACTGATCCAACACGTCCCATTCACAAACCAGTGAACTGACAGTTCCCATTCACCCACCAATGGCCCAACACTTCCGATCACAGGCCACATTCCCTACTCTTCCCATTCAGAAACCACTGATCCGACACTCTCCATTCACAAACCACTGATCCCACACTTCCCATTCACACATCACTGATCCAGCACTTCCCAGTTCACAGACCACTGATCCAACACTTCCCAATTCACACACCACTGATCAAACACTTCCCATTCACAAACGACTGTTCCAACACTCAACATTCAGAAACCACTGATCCAAAACTTCCCAATTAACACACCACTGCTCCAACTCTTCCCCATTTACACAACACTGATACAGCACTTCCCATTCATATCCTACTGACCCGAAACTTCCCATTCACACACCACCGTCCGACACATCCCATTCACACACCACTGACCAAACACTTCCCATTCACACACCACTAATCCAGCACTCCCCATTCACACTCCACTGACCCGACAGTTCCCTTTCACACACCACTGACCCGAAACTTCCCATTCACACACCACCGTCCGACACATCCCATTCACACACCACTGACCAAACACTTCCCATTCACACACCACTAATCCAACACTCCCCATTCACAGTCCACTGAACCGACATTTGCCATTCACAAACCACTGAACCCACACTTCCCATTCACACACCACTGATCCAACACTTCCCAATTCACACACCACTGATCCAACACTTCCCAATTCACACACCGCTGATCCAACACTTCCCAATTCACACACCACCGATCGAACACTCCCCTTTCACACAACACATATCCAACAGTACCCATTCACAAACCACTGATCCAACAATTCCCCATGCACACAACACTGATGCAACACTTCCCATTCATATACTACTAACCCGAAACTTCACATTCACCCACCACTGATCCAACCCTTCCCAATACAAAGACCACTGATCCTTGAACTCCCATTCACAAACCACTGATCCAACACTTCCCATTCACAAACCACTGATCCAACACTTCCCAATTCAAACGGTACTGATCCAACACATCCCATTAACAAACCACTGATCCAACAATTCCCCATTCACACTCCACTGACCCGACACTTCCCATTCACAAACAACTGACCTGACAGTTCACTTTCACACACCACTGACCCGACACTTCCCATTCACAAACCACTGAAACCACACTTCCCATTCACACACCACTGATCCAATACTTCCCAATTCACAAACCACTGATCCAACACTTCCCAATTCACACAATACTGATCCAGCACATCCAATTCACAAACCACTGATCCGACACTCTCTATTCACAAACCACTGATTCCACACTTCCCATTCACACATCACTGATCCAACACTTCCCAGTTCACAGACCACTGATCCAACACTTCCCAATTCACACACCACTGATCCAACACTTCCCATTCACAAACCACTGTTCCAACACTCAACATTCAGAAACCACTGATCCAAAACTTCCCAATTAACACACCACTTCTCCAACTCTTCCCCATTTACGCAACACTGATACAACACTTCCCATTCATATCCTACTGACCCGAAACTTCCCATTCACACACCACTGTCCGACACATCACATTCACGCACCAGTGACTAAACACTTCCCATTCACGCACCACTAATCCAACACTCCCCGTTCACACTCCACTGTCCCGACACTTCCCATTTACAAACCACTGAACCCACACTTCACATTCACACACCACTGATCCAACACTTCCCAATTCACACACCACTGATCCAGCACTTCCCAATTCACACACCACTGATCCAACTCTTCCCAATTCACACACCACTGATCGAACACTTCCCATTCACACAACACTGATCCAGCAGTACCCATTCACAAACCACTGATCCAACAATTCCCCATGCTGACAACACTGATGCAACACTTCCCATTCATATACTACTAACCCGAAACTTCACATTCACCCACCATTGATACAACACTTCTCAATCCTACTCCACAAACACGACTCTTCCCATTCACAAACAGCTGTCCGAAACGTCCCATTCACACACCACTGTCCGACACTTCCCATTCATACTCCACTGACCCGACACTTCCCATTCACAAACCACTGAAGCTACACTTCCCATTCATACTCCACTGAACAAACCCTTCCCAATACACCGACCACTGATCCTTGACAACCCATTCACAAACCACTGATCCAACCCTGCCCATTCACAAACCACTGATCCAAAACTTCCCATTTCACACACCACTGATCCAACAGTACCCATTCACAAACCACTGATTCAACAATTCCCCATAGACACAGCCGTAATCCGACACCTCCCATTCAGACACCTCTAAATCGACACTTCCACTCACCAACCACTGATCCAACACGTCCCATTCACAAACCAGTGAACTGACAGTTCCCATTCACCCACCAATGACCCAACACTTCCGATCACAGGCCACATTCCCTACTCTTCCCATTCAGAAACCACTGATCCGTCACTCTCCATTCACAAAGCACTGATCCCACACTTCCCATTCACACATCACTGATCCAGCACTTCCCAGTTCACAGACCACTGATCCAACACTTCCCAATTCACACACCACTGATCAAACACTTCCCATTCACACACCACTAATCCAACACTCCCCATTCACACTCCACTGACCCGACACTTCCCATTCACAAACCACTGAACCCACACTTCACATTCACACACCACTGATCCAACACTTCCCAATTCACACACCACTGATCCAGCACTTCCCAATTCACACACCACTGATCCAACACTTCCCAATTCACACACCACTGATCGAACACTTCCCATTCACACAACACTGATCCAACAGTACCCATTCACAAACAACTGATCCAACAATTCCCCATACAGACAACACTAATGCAACACTTCCCATTCATATACTACTAAACCGAAATTTCACATTCACCCACCATTGATCCAAAACTTCTCAATCCCACTCCACAGACACACTTCCCATTCACAAACAGCTGTCCGAAAGTTCCCATTCACACACCACTGTCAGACACTTCCCATTCATACTCCACTGACCCGACACTTCCCATTCACACACCACTGATCTAACCCTTCCCAATACAAAGACCACTGATCCTTGACATCCCATTCACAAACCACTGATCCAACACTGCCCATTCACAAACCACTGATCCAACGCTTCCCAATTCACACACCACTAATCCAACAGTACCCATTCACAAACCAGTGATCCAACAATTCCCCATACAGACAACACTGATGCAACCCTTCCCATTCATATACTACTAACACGAAACTTCACATTCACCCACCATTGATCCAACACTTCCCAATTCACACACCACTGATCCAACTCTTCCCAATTCACACACCACTGATCGAACACTTCCCATTCACACAAAACTGATCCAACAGTACCCATTCACAAACCACTGATCCAACAATTCCCCATGCTGACAACACTGATGCAACACTTCCCATTCATATACTACTAACCCGAAACTTCACATTCACCCACCATTGATACAACACTTCTCAATCCTACTCCACAAACACGACACTTCCCATTCACAAACAGCTGTCCGAAACTTCCCATTCACACACCACTGTCCGACACTTCCCATTCATACTCCACTGACCCGACACTTCCCATTCACAAACCACTGAACCTACACTTCCCATTCATACTCCACTGAACAAACACTTCCCAATACACCGACCACTGATCCTTGACAACCCATTCACAAACCACTGATCCAACCCTGCCCATTCACAAACCACTGATCCAAAACTTCCCATTTCACACACCACTGATCCAACAGTACCCATTCACACACCACTGATTCAACAATTCCCCATACACACAACCGTAATCCGACACCTCCCATTCAGACACCTCTAAATCGACACTTCCACACACCGACCACTGATCCAACACGTCCCATTCACAAACCAGTGAACTGACAGTTCCCATTCACCCACCAATGACCCAACACTTCCGATCACAGGCCACATTCCCTACTCTTCCCATTCAGAAACCACTGATCCGTCACTCTCCATTCACAAAGCACTGATCCCACACTTCCCATTCACACATCACTGATCCAGCACTTCCCAGTTCACAGACCACTGATCCAACACTTCCCAATTCACACACCACTGATCAAACACTTCCCATTCACACACCACTAATCCAACACTCCCCATTCACACTCCACTGACCCGACACTTCCCATTCACAAACCACTGAACCCACACTTCACATTCACACACCACTGATCCAACACTTCCCAATTCACACACCACTGATCCAACACTTCCCAATTCACACACCACTGATCCAGCACTTCCCAATTCACAGACCACTAATCCAACTCTTCCAACATCATACAACACTGATCCAACACGTCCCCTTCACACACCACTGACCGGACACATCCCATTCACTAACCACTGAACCCACACTTCGCATTCACACACCACTGATCCAACACTTCCCAATTCACAGAACACTGATCCAGCACTTCTCCGTTTACACAACACTGATACAACACTTCCCATTCATATACTACTGACACGAAACTGCACATTCACCCACCATTGATCCAACACTTCTCAATCCCACTCCACCCATCCGACACTTCCCTTTCACACACCTCTGATCCCACACATCTCCATGTACACAGCACTGATACAACACATCCCATTCATATACTTCTAACCCGAAACTTCACATTCACCTAACATTGATCCAACACTTCTCAATCAAACCCCACTGACCCGACACTTGCCATTCACATACCACTGACCAGACACTTCCCATTCACACACCCGTAATCAGAAACTTCCCATTCAAACCCCTCTGAACCGACACTTCCCATTCACAAACCACTGATCCAACACGTCCAATACACTAACCACTGTCCGACACTTCCCAATCACATTCCACTGATCCAACACTTCCCAATTCACGTACCTGAGATCCAACACTGATCACAAACCACTGCTCCAACTCTTCCCCATTTACACAACACTGATGCAACACTTCCCATTCATATACTACTGGGCCGAAACTTCACATTCACCCACCATTGATCCAACACTTCTCAATCCCACTCCACAGAACCGACATTTCCCATTCACAAACAAGAGTCCGAAACTTCCCATTCACACACCAGTGTCCGACAAATCCCATTCACACACCACTGACCCAGCACTTCCCATTCACACGCTACTAATCAAACACTTCCCAATCACCGACACTGTCCCGACACATCCCATTCATAAACCACTGATTCCACGTGTCCCATTCACAAAACACTGAATCCACACTTCCAATTCACACACCACTGATCCAACCCTACCCAATTCAAAGACCACTGATCCTTGACTTCCCATTCACAAACCACTGATCCATCAGTACCCATTCACAAACCACTGAGCCCACATGTCCCATTCACAAAACACTGAATCCACACTTCCTATTCACACACCACTGACCCAACTCATCCGCAATCACACACCACTGATCCAACACTTCCCATTCACAAACCACTGATCCCACACATCCCTTTCACACACCACTGATCCAACCCTTCCCAATTCACAGACCACTGATCCTTGACTTCCAATTCACAAACCACTGATCCATCAGTACCCATTCACAAACCGCTGATGCAACACGTCCCATTCACAATCCACTGACCAGGCACTTCCCATTCACACACCACTGATCCAACACTTCCCTTTCAGAAACCACTGATCCAAACCTTCCCAATTCACACAATACTGATCCAGCACATCCCATTCACAAACCACTGATCCGACACTCTCCATTCACAAACCACTGATTCCACACTTCCCATTCACACATCACTGATCCAACACTTCCCAGTTCACAGACCACTGATCCAACACTTCCCAATTCACACACCACTGATCCAACACTTCCCATTCACAAACCACTGTTCCAACACTCAACATTCAGAAACCACTGATCCAAATCTTCCCAATTAACACAACACTGCTCCAACACTTCCCAATTCACACACCACTGATCGAACACTTCCCATTCACACAACACTGATCCAACAGTACCCATTCACAAACCACGGATCCAACAATTCCACATGCTGACAACACTGATGCAACACTTCCCATTCATATACTACTAACCCGAAACTTCACATTCACGCACCATTGATCCAACACTTCTCAATCCTACTCCACAGACACGACACTTCCCATTCACAAACAGCTGTCCGAAACTTCCCATTCACAAACCACTGAACCAACACTTCCCATTCATACTCCACTGAACAAACACTTCCCAATACACCGACCACTGATCCTTGACATCCCATTCACAAACCACTGATCCAACCCTGCCCATTCACAAACCACTGATCCAAAACTTCCCATTTCACACACCACTGATCCAACAGTACCCATTCACAAACCACTGATTCAACAATTCCCCATACACACAACACTGATGCTACACTTCCCATTCATATACTACTGACCCGAAACTTCACATTCACCCACCATTGATCCAACACTTCTCTAACCCACTCCACTGACCAGACACTTCCCATTCACAAACCACTGACCCAACACTTTCCATTCACAAACCACTGGTCAAACACTTCCAATTCACACAACAGTAATCCGACACTTCCCATTCAAACACCTCTAAATCGACACTTCCCACTCACCAACCACTGATCCAACACGTCCCATTCACAAACCAGTGAACTGACAGTTCCCATTCACCCACCAATGGCCCAACACTTCCGATCACAGGCCACATTCCCTACTCTTCCCATTCAGAAACCACTGATCCGACACTCTCCATTCACAAACCACTGATCCCACACTTCCCATTCACACATCACTGATCCAGCACTTCCCAGTTCACAGACCACTGATCCAACACTTCCCAATTCACACACCACTGATCAAACACTTCCCATTCACAAACGACTGTTCCAACACTCAACATTCAGAAACCACTGATCCAAAACTTCCCAATTAACACACCACTGCTCCAACTCTTCCCCATTTACACAACACTGATACAGCACTTCCCATTCATATCCTACTGACCCGAAACTTCCCATTCACACACCACCGTCCGACACATCCCATTCACACACCACTGACCAAACACTTCCCATTCACACACCACTAATCCAGCACTCCCCATTCACACTCCACTGACCCGACAGTTCCCTTTCACACACCACTGACCCGAAACTTCCCATTCACACACCACCGTCCGACACATTCCATTCACACACCACTGACCAAACACTTCCCATTCACACACCACTAATCCAACACTCCCCATTCACAGTCCACTGAACCGACATTTGCCATTCACAAACCACTGAACCCACACTTCCCATTCACACACCACTGATCCAACACTTCCCAATTCACACACCACTGATCCAACACTTCCCAATTCACACACCGCTGATCCAACACTTCCCAATTCACACACCACCGATCGAACACTTCCCTTTCACACAACACCTATCCAACAGTACCCATTCACAAACCACTGATCCAACAATTCCCCATGCACACAACACTGATGCAACACTTCCCATTCATATACTACTGACCCGAAACTTCACATTCACCCACCATTGATCCAACACTTCTCTAACCCACTCCACTGACCAGACACTTCCCATTCACAAACCACTGACCCAACACTTTCCATTCACAAACCACTGGTCAAACACTTCCAATTCACACAACAGTAATCCGACACTTCCCATTCAAACACCTCTAAATCGACACTTCCCACTCACCAACCACTGATCCAACACGTCCCATTCACAAACCAGTGAACTGACAGTTCCCATTCACCCACCAATGGCCCAACACTTCCGATCACAGGCCACATTCCCTACTCTTCCCATTCAGAAACCACTGATCCGACACTCTCCATTCACAAACCACTGATCCCACACTTCCCATTCACACATCACTGATCCAGCACTTCCCAGTTCACAGACCACTGATCCAACACTTCCCAATTCACACACCACTGATCAAACACTTCCCATTCACAAACGACTGTTCCAACACTCAACATTCAGAAACCACTGATCCAAAACTTCCCAATTATCACACCACTGCTCCAACTCTTCCCCATTTACACAACACTGATACAGCACTTCCCATTCATATCCTACTGACCCGAAACTTCCCATTCACACACCACCGTCCGACACATCCCATTCACACACCACTGACCAAACACTTCCCATTCACACACCACTAATCCAGCACTCCCCATTCACACTCCACTGACCCGACAGTTCCCTTTCACACACCACTGACCCGAAACTTCCCATTCACACACCACCGTCCGACACATCCCATTCACACACCACTGACCAAACACTTCCCATTCACACACCACTAATCCAACACTCCCCATTCACAGTCCACTGAACCGACATTTGCCATTCACAAACCACTGAACCCACACTTCCCATTCACACACCACTGATCCAACACTTCCCAATTCACACACCACTGATCCAACACTTCCCAATTCACACACCGCTGATCCAACACTTCCCAATTCACACACCACCGATCGAACACTTCCCTTTCACACAACACCTATCCAACAGTACCCATTCACAAACCACTGATCCAACAATTCCCCATGCACACAACACTGATGCAACACTTCCCATTCATATACTACTAACCCGAAACTTCACATTCACCCACCACTGATCCAACCCTTCCCAATACAAAGACCACTGATCCTTGAACTCCCATTCACAAACCACTGATCCAACACTTCCCATTCACAAACCACTGATCCAACACTTCCCAATTCAAACGGTACTGATCCAACACATCCCATTAACAAACCACTGATCCAACAATTCCCCATTCACACTCCACTGACCCGACACTTCCCATTCACAAACAACTGACCTGACAGTTCACTTTCACACACCACTGACCCGACACTTCCCATTCACAAACCACTGAAACCACACTTCCCATTCACACACCACTGATCCAATACTTCCCAATTCACAAACCACTGATCCAACACTTCCCAATACACACAATACTGATCCAGCACATCCAATTCACAAACCACTGATCCGACACTCTCTATTCACAAACCACTGATTCCACACTTCCCATTCACACATCACTGATCCAACACTTCCCAGTTCACAGACCACTGATCCAACACTTCCCAATTCACACACCACTGATCCAACACTTCCCATTCACAAACCACTGTTCCAACACTCAACATTCAGAAACCACTGATCCAAAACTTCCCAATTAACACACCACTTCTCCAACTCTTCCCCATTTACGCAACACTGATACAACACTTCCCATTCATATCCTACTGACCCGAAACTTCCCATTCACACACCACTGTCCGACACATCACATTCACGCACCAGTGACCAAACACGTCCCATTCACGCACCACTAATCCAACACTCCCCGTTCACACTCCACTGTCCCGACACTTCCCATTTACAAACCACTGAACCCACACTTCACATTCACACACCACTGATCCAACACTTCCCAATTCACACACCACTGATCCAGCACTTCCCAATTCACACACCACTGATCCAACTCTTCCCAATTCACACACCACTGATCGAACACTTCCCATTCACACAACACTGATCCAGCAGTACCCATTCACAAACCACTGATCCAACAATTCCCCATGCTGACAACACTGATGCAACACTTCCCATTCATATACTACTAACCCGAAACTTCACATTCACCCACCATTGATACAACACTTCTCAATCCTACTCCACAAACACGACTCTTCCCATTCACAAACAGCTGTCCGAAACTTCCCATTCACACACCACTGTCCGACACTTCCCATTCATACTCCACTGACCCGACACTTCCCATTCACAAACCACTGAACCTACACTTCCCATTCATACTCCACTGAACAAACCCTTCCGAATACACCGACCACTGATCCTTGACAACCCATTCACAAACCACTGATCCAACCCTGCCCATTCACAAACCACTGATCCAAAACTTCCCATTTCACACACCACTGATCCAACAGTACCCATTCACAAACCACTGATTCAACAATTCCCCATAGACACAGCCGTAATCCGACACCTCCCATTCAGACACCTCTAAATCGACACTTCCACTCACCAACCACTGATCCAACACGTCCCATTCACAAACCAGTGAACTGACAGTTCCCATTCACCCACCAATGACCCAACACTTCCGATCACAGGCCACATTCCCTACTCTTCCCATTCAGAAACCACTGATCCGTCACTCTCCATTCACAAAGCACTGATCCCACACTTCCCATTCACACATCACTGATCCAGCACTTCCCAGTTCACAGACCACTGAACCAACACTTCCCAATTCACACACCACTGATCAAACACTTCCCATTCACACACCACTAATCCAACACTCCCCATTCACACTCCACTGACCCGACACTTCCCATTCACAAACCACTGAACCCACACTTCACATTCACACACCACTGATCCAACACTTCCCAATTCACACACCACTGATCCAGCACTTCCCAATTCACACACCACTGATCCAACACTTCCCAATTCACACACCACTGATCGAACACTTCCCATTCACACAACACTGACCCAACAGTACCCATTCACAAACAACTGATCCAACAATTCCCCATACAGACAACACTAATGCAACACTTCCCATTCATATACTACTAAACCGAAATTTCACATTCACCCACCATTGATCCAAAACTTCTCAATCCCACTCCACAGACACACTTCCCATTCACAAACAGCTGTCCGAAAGTTCCCATTCACACACCACTGTCAGACACTTCCCATTCATACTCCACTGACCCGACACTTCCCATTCACACACCACTGATCTAACCCTTCCCAATACAAAGACCACTGATCCTTGACATCCCATTCACAAACCACTGATCCAACACTGCCCATTCACAAACCACTGATCCAACGCTTCCCAATTCACACACCACTAATCCAACAGTACCCATTCACAAACCAGTGATCCAACAATTCCCCATACAGACAACACTGATGCAACCCTTCCCATTCATATACTACTAACACGAAACTTCACATTCACCCACCATTGATCCAACACTTCCCAATTCACACACCACTGATCCAACTCTTCCCAATTCACACACCACTGATCGAACACTTCCCATTCACACAAAACTGATCCAACAGTACCCATTCACAAACCACTGATCCAACAATTCCCCATGCTGACAACACTGATGCAACACTTCCCATTCATATACTACTAACCCGAAACTTCACATTCACCCACCATTGATACAACACTTCTCAATCCTACTCCACAAACACGACACTTCCCATTCACAAACAGCTGTCCGAAACTTCCCATTCACACACCACTGTCCGACACTTCCCATTCATACTCCACTGACCCGACACTTCCCATTCACAAACCACTGAACCTACACTTCCCATTCATACTCCACTGAACAAACACTTCCCAATACACCGACCACTGATCCTTGACAACCCATTCACAAACCACTGATCCAACCCTGCCCATTCACAAACCACTGATCCAAAACTTCCCATTTCACACACCACTGATCCAACAGTACCCATTCACACACCACTGATTCAACAATTCCCCATACACACAACCGTAATCCGACACCTCCCATTCAGACACCTCTAAATCGACACTTCCACACACCAACCACTGATCCAACACGTCCCATTCACAAACCAGTGAACTGACAGTTCCCATTCACCCACCAATGACCCAACACTTCCGATCACAGGCCACATTCCCTACTCTTCCCATTCAGAAACCACTGATCCGTCACTCTCCATTCACAAAGCACTGATCCCACACTTCCCATTCACACATCACTGATCCAGCACTTCCCAGTTCACAGACCACTGATCCAACACTTCCCAATTCACACACCACTGATCAAACACTTCCCATTCACACATCACTAATCCAACACTCCCCATTCACACTCCACTGACCCGACAGTTCCCTTTCACACACCACTGACCCGAAACTTCCCATTCACACACCACCGTCCGACACATCCCATTCACACACCACTGACCAAACACTTCCCATTCACACACCACTAATCCAACACTCCCCATTCACAGTCCACTGAACCGACATTTGCCATTCACAAACCACTGAACCCACACTTCCCATTCACACACCACTGATCCAACACTTCCCAATTCACACACCACTGATCCAACACTTCCCAATTCACACACCGCTGATCCAACACTTCCCAATTCACACACCACCGATCGAACACTTCCCTTTCACACAACACCTATCCAACAGTACCCATTCACAAACCACTGATCCAACAATTCCCCATGCACACAACACTGATGCAACACTTCCCATTCATATACTACTAACCCGAAACTTCACATTCACCCACCACTGATCCAACCCTTCCCAATACAAAGACCACTGATCCTTGAACTCCCATTCACAAACCACTGATCCAACACTTCCCATTCACAAACCACTGATCCAACACTTCCCAATTCAAACGGTACTGATCCAACACATCCCATTAACAAACCACTGATCCAACAATTCCCCATTCACACTCCACTGACCCGACACTTCCCATTCACAAACAACTGACCTGACAGTTCACTTTCACACACCACTGACCCGACACTTCCCATTCACAAACCACTGAAACCACACTTCCCATTCACACACCACTGATCCAATACTTCCCAATTCACAAACCACTGATCCAACACTTCCCAATACACACAATACTGATCCAGCACATCCAATTCACAAACCACTGATCCGACACTCTCTATTCACAAACCACTGATTCCACACTTCCCATTCACACATCACTGATCCAACACTTCCCAGTTCACAGACCACTGATCCAACACTTCCCAATTCACACACCACTGATCCAACACTTCCCATTCACAAACCACTGTTCCAACACTCAACATTCAGAAACCACTGATCCAAAACTTCCCAATTAACACACCACTTCTCCAACTCTTCCCCATTTACGCAACACTGATACAACACTTCCCATTCATATCCTACTGACCCGAAACTTCCCATTCACACACCACTGTCCGACACATCACATTCACGCACCAGTGACCAAACACGTCCCATTCACGCACCACTAATCCAACACTCCCCGTTCACACTCCACTGTCCCGACACTTCCCATTTACAAACCACTGAACCCACACTTCACATTCACACACCACTGATCCAACACTTCCCAATTCACACACCACTGATCCAGCACTTCCCAATTCACACACCACTGATCCAACTCTTCCCAATTCACACACCACTGATCGAACACTTCCCATTCACACAACACTGATCCAGCAGTACCCATTCACAAACCACTGATCCAACAATTCCCCATGCTGACAACACTGATGCAACACTTCCCATTCATATACTACTAACCCGAAACTTCACATTCACCCACCATTGATACAACACTTCTCAATCCTACTCCACAAACACGACTCTTCCCATTCACAAACAGCTGTCCGAAACTTCCCATTCACACACCACTGTCCGACACTTCCCATTCATACTCCACTGACCCGACACTTCCCATTCACAAACCACTGAACCTACACTTCCCATTCATACTCCACTGAACAAACCCTTCCGAATACACCGACCACTGATCCTTGACAACCCATTCACAAACCACTGATCCAACCCTGCCCATTCACAAACCACTGATCCAAAACTTCCCATTTCACACACCACTGATCCAACAGTACCCATTCACAAACCACTGATTCAACAATTCCCCATAGACACAGCCGTAATCCGACACCTCCCATTCAGACACCTCTAAATCGACACTTCCACTCACCAACCACTGATCCAACACGTCCCATTCACAAACCAGTGAACTGACAGTTCCCATTCACCCACCAATGACCCAACACTTCCGATCACAGGCCACATTCCCTACTCTTCCCATTCAGAAACCACTGATCCGTCACTCTCCATTCACAAAGCACTGATCCCACACTTCCCATTCACACATCACTGATCCAGCACTTCCCAGTTCACAGACCACTGAACCAACACTTCCCAATTCACACACCACTGATCAAACACTTCCCATTCACACACCACTAATCCAACACTCCCCATTCACACTCCACTGACCCGACACTTCCCATTCACAAACCACTGAACCCACACTTCACATTCACACACCACTGATCCAACACTTCCCAATTCACACACCACTGATCCAGCACTTCCCAATTCACACACCACTGATCCAACACTTCCCAATTCACACACCACTGATCGAACACTTCCCATTCACACAACACTGACCCAACAGTACCCATTCACAAACAACTGATCCAACAATTCCCCATACAGACAACACTAATGCAACACTTCCCATTCATATACTACTAAACCGAAATTTCACATTCACCCACCATTGATCCAAAACTTCTCAATCCCACTCCACAGACACACTTCCCATTCACAAACAGCTGTCCGAAAGTTCCCATTCACACACCACTGTCAGACACTTCCCATTCATACTCCACTGACCCGACACTTCCCATTCACACACCACTGATCTAACCCTTCCCAATACAAAGACCACTGATCCTTGACATCCCATTCACAAACCACTGATCCAACACTGCCCATTCACAAACCACTGATCCAACGCTTCCCAATTCACACACCACTAATCCAACAGTACCCATTCACAAACCAGTGATCCAACAATTCCCCATACAGACAACACTGATGCAACCCTTCCCATTCATATACTACTAACACGAAACTTCACATTCACCCACCATTGATCCAACACTTCTCAATCCCACTCCACAGACACGACACTTCCCATTCACAAACAGCTGTCTGAAACGTCCCATTCACACACCACTGTCCGACACATCCCATTCATACTCCACTGAACAAACACTTCCCATTCACACACCACTGATACAACACTTCCCAATTCACACACCACTGATCCAACACTTCCCAATTCACACACCACTGATCGAACACTTCCCTTTCACACACCACTGATCCAACCCTTCCCAAATCACAGACCACTGATCCTTGACATCCTATTCACAAACCACTGATCCAACACTTCCCATTCACAAACCACTGATCCAACACTTCACAATTCACACACCACTGATCCAATTCCCCATACAGACAACACTGATGCAACACTTCCCATTCATATACTACTAACCCGAATCTTCACATTCACCCACCATTGATCCAACACTTCTCAATCCCACTCCACAGACACGACACTTCCCATTCACACTCCACTGACCCGACATTTGCCATTCACAAACCACTGAACCAAGACTTCCCATTCACACACCACTAATCCAACACTCCCCATTCACAGTCCACTGACCCGACATTTGCCATTCACAAAACACTGAACCCACACTTCCCATTCACACACCACTGATCCAACACTTCCCAATTCACACACCACTGATCCAACACTTCCCAGTTCACACACCGCTGATCCAACACTTCCCAATTCACACACCACCGATCGAACACTTCCCTTTCACACAACACTGATCCAACAGTACCCATTCACAAACCACTGATCCAACAATTCCCCATGCACACAACACTGATGCAACACTTCCCATTCATGTACTACTAACCCGAAACTTCACATTCACCCACCACTGTCCGACACATCCCATTCACGCACCACTGACCAAACACTTCACATTCACACACCACTAATCCAACACTCCCCATTCACACTCCACTGACCCGACACTTCCCATTCACAAACAACTGACCTGACAGTTCACTTTCACACACCACTGACCCGACATTTCCCATTCACAAACCACTGAAACCACACTTCCATTCACACACCACTGATCCAACACTTCCCAATTCACAAACCACTGATCCAACACTTCCCATTCACACATCACTGATCCAACACATCCCAGTTCACAGACCACTGATCCAACACTTCCCAATTCACACACCACTGATCAAACACTTCCCAATTCACACACCACTGATCCAACACAAACCACTGTTCCAACACTCAACATTCAGAAACCACTGATCCAAAACTTCCCAATTAACACACCACTGCTCCAACTCTTCCCCATTTACGCAACACTGATACAACATTTCCCATTCATATCCTACTGACCCGAAACTTCCCATTCACACACCACTGTCCGACACTTCCCATTCACACACCACTAATCCAACACTCCCCATTCACACTCCACTGACCCGACATTTCCCATTCACAAACCACTGACCTGACAGTTCCCTTTCACACACCACTGACCGGAAACTTCCCATTCACACACCACCGTCCGACACATCCCATTCACACACCACTGACAAAACACTTCCCATTCACACACCACTAATCCAACAATCCCCATTCACAGTCCACTGACCCGACACTTCCCATTCACAAACCACTGAACACACACTTCACATTCACACACCACTGATCCAACACTTCCCAATTCACACACCACTGATCCAGCACTTCCCAATTCACACACCACTGATCGAACACTTCCCATTCACACAACACTGATCCAACAGTACCCATTCACAAACCACTGATCCAACAATTCCCCATGCTGACTACACTGATGCAACACTTCCCATTCATATACTGCTAACACGAAACTTCACATTCACCCACCATTGATACAACACTTCTCAATCCTACTCCACAGACACGACACTTCCCATTCACAAACAGCTGTCCGAAACTTCCCATTCACACACCACTGTCCGACACTTCCCATTCATACTCCACTGACCCGACACTTCCCATTCACAAACCACTGAACCAACACTTCCCATTCATACTCCACTGAACAAACACTTCCCAATACACCGGCCACTGATCCCTGACAACCCATTCACAAACCACTGATTCAACCCTGTCCATTCACAAACCACTGATCCAAAACTTCCCATTTCACACACCACTGATCCAACAGTACCCATTCACAAACCACTGATTCAACAATTCCCCATACACACAACACTGATGCAACACTTCCCATTCATATACTACTGACCCGAAACTTCACATTCACCCACCATTGATCCAACACTTCTCTAACCCACTCCACTGACCAGACACTTCCCATTCACAAACCACTGACCCAACACTTTCCATTCACAAACCACTGGTCCAACACTTCCCATTCACACAACCGTAATCCGACACTTCCCATTCAGACACCTCTAAATCGACACTTCCCACTCACCAACCACTGATCCAACACGTCCCATTCACAAACCAGTGAACTGACAGTTCCCATTCACCCGCCAATGACCCAACACTTCCGATCACAGGCCACATTCCCTACTCTTCCCATTCAGAAACCACTGATCCGACACTCTCCATTCACAAACCACTGATCCCGCACTTCCCATTCACACATCACTGATCCAGAACTTCCCAGTTCACAGACCACTGATCCAACACTTCCCAATTCACACACCACTGATCGAACACTTCCCATTCACACAACACTGATCCAACAGTACCCATTCACAAACCACTGATCCAACAATTCCCCATACAGACAACACGGATGCAACACTTCCCATTCATATACTACTAAACCGAAATTTCACATTCACCCACCATTGATCCAAAACTTCTCAATCCAACTCCACAGACACACTTCCCATTCACAAACAGCTGTCCGAAAGTTCCCATTCACACACCACT
Organism: Hypanus sabinus; assembly: GCF_030144855.1. Taxonomy (NCBI): domain Eukaryota; kingdom Metazoa; phylum Chordata; class Chondrichthyes; order Myliobatiformes; family Dasyatidae; genus Hypanus; species Hypanus sabinus. The sequence goes on from NW_026779928.1 coordinate 382,922, forward strand.
GTCTGACACTTTCCATTCATACTCCACTGACCCGACACTTCCCATTCACACACCACTGATCCAACCCTTCCCAATACAAAGACCACTGATCCTTGACATCCCATTCACAAACCACTGATCCAACACTTCCCATTCACAAACCACTGATCCAACACTTCCCAATTCACACACCACTGATCCAACAATTCCCCATACAGACAACACTGATGCAACACTTCCCATTCATATACTACTAACCCGAAACTTCACATTCACCCACCATTGATCCAACACTTCTCAATCCCACTCCACAGACACGACACTTCCCATTCACACTCCACTGATCCAGCACTTCCCAATTCACACACCACTGATCCAACACTTCCCAATTCACACAACACTAATCGAACACTTCCCTTTCACACACCACTGATCCAACCCTTCCCAATACACAGACCACTGATCCTTGACATCCTATTCACAAACCACTGATCCAACCCTGCCCATTCAGAAACCTCTGATGCAACACTTCCCAATTCACACACCACTGATCGAACACTTCCCATTCAGACAACACTGATCCAACAGTACCCATTCACAAACCACTGATCCAACAATTCCCCATGCACACAACACTGATGCAACAGATCCCATTCATATACTACTGACCCGAAACTTCACATTCACCCACCATTGATCCAACACTTCTCTAACCCACTCCACTGACCAGACACTTCCCATTCACAAACCACTAACCCGACACTTCCCATTCACTAACCAGTGACTCAACTCTTTCCATTCACAAACCACTGATGCAACATGTCCCATTCACACACCAATGAACTGACAGTTCCCATTCACGCACCAATGACCGAACACTTCCGATCACAGACCACATTCCCGACACTTCCCATTCACAAACCACTGATCCAACACTTCCCAATTCACACAATACTGAGCCAACACATCCCATTCACAAACCACTGATCCGACACTCTCCATTCACAAACCACTGATTCCACACTTCCCATTCACACATCACTGATCCAACATTTCCCAGTTCACAGTCCACTGATCCAACACTTCCCATTCACAAACCACTGTTCCAACCCTCAACATTCAGAAACCACTGATCCAAAATTTCCCAATTAACACACCACTGCTCCACACTCTTCCCCAATTACACAACACTGATACAACACTTCCCATTCATATCCTACTGACCCGAAACTTCACATTCACACACCACCGACCGACACATCCCATTAACACGCCACTGACCAAACACATCCCATTCACACACCACTAATCCAACACACCCCATTCACACTCCACTGACCCGACACTTCCCATTCACAAACCACTGACCTGACAGTTCCCTTTCACACACCACTGACCCGACACTTCCCATACAGAAACCACAGAACCCACACTTCCCATTCACGCACCACTGATCCAACACTTCCCAATTCACACACCACTGATCCAACACTTCACAATTCACACACCATTGATCCAACACTTCCCAATTCACACAGCACTGATCGAACACTTCCCTGTCACACAACACTGATCCAACAGTACCCATTCACAAACCACTGATCCAACAATTCCCCATGCACACAACACTGATGCAACAGATCCCATTCATATACTACTGACCCGAAACTTCACATTCACCAACCATTGATCCAACACTACTCTAACACACTCCACTAACCCGACACTTCCCATTCACTAACCAGTGACTCAACTCTTTCCATTCACAAACCACTGATGCAACATGTCCCATTCACACACCACTGAACTGACAGTTCCCATTCACGCACCAATGACCGAACACTTCCGATCACAGACCACATTCCCGACACTTCCCATTCACAAACCATTGATCCAACAATTCCCCATGCAGACAACACTGATGCAACACTTCCCATTCATATACTACTAACCCGAAACTTCACATTCACCCACCATTGATCCAACACTTCTCAATCCCACTCCACATTCCCGACACTTCCCATTCACAAACCACTGATCCAACACTTCCCAATTCACACAATACTGAGCCAACACATCCCATTCACAAACCACTGATCCGACACTCTCCATTCACAAACCACTGATTCCACACTTCCCATTCACACATCACTGATCCAACATTTCCCAGTTCACAGTCCACTGATCCAACACTTCCCATTCACAAACCACTGTTCCAACCCTCAACATTCAGAAACCACTGATCCAAAATTTCGCAATTAACACACCACTGCTCCACACTCTTCCCCAATTACACAACACTGATACAACACTTCCCATTCATATCCTACTGACCCGAAACTTCACATTCACACACCACCGACCGACACATCCCATTCACACGCCACTGACCAAACACATCCCATTCACACACCACTAATCCAACACACCCCATTCACACTCCACTGACCCGACACTTCCCATTCACAAACCACTGACCTGACAGTTCCCTTTCACACAATACTGACCCGACACTTCCCATACAGAAACCACAGAACCCACACTTCCCATTCACGCACCACTGATCCAACACTTCCCAATTCACACACCACTGATCCAACACTTCCCAATTCACACACCATTGATCCAACACTTCCCAATTCACACAGCACTGATCGAACACTTCCCTGTCACACAACACTGATCCAACAGTACCCATTCACAAACCACTGATTCAACAATTCCCCATACAGACAACACTGATGCAACACTTCCCATTCATATACTACTAACCCGAAACTTCACATTCACCCACCATTGATCCAACACTTCTCAATCCCACTCCACAGACACGACACTTCCCATTCACAAACAGCTGTCTGAAACGTCCCATTCACACACCACTGTCCGACACATCCCATTCATACTCCACTGAACAAACACTTCCCATTCACACACCACTGATACAACACTTCCCAATTCACACAGCACTGATCCAACACTTCCCAATTCACACACCACTGATCGAACACTTCCCTTTCACACACCACTGATCCAACCCTTCCCAAATCACAGACCACTGATCCTTGACATCCTATTCACAAACCACTGATCCAACACTTCCCATTCACAAACCACTGATCCAACACTTCCCAATTCACACACCACTGATCCAACAATTCCCCATACAGACAACCCTGATGCAACACTTCCCATTCATATACTACTAACCCGAAACTTCACATTCACCCACCATTGATACAACACTTCTCAATCCTACTCCACAGACACGACACTTCCCATTCACAAACAGCTGTCTGAAACGTCCCATTCACATACCACTGTCCGACACATCCCATTCATACTCCACTGAACAAACACTTCCCATTCACACACCACTGATCCAACACTTCCCAATTCACACACCACTAATCCAACCCTTCCCAATACACTGATCCATGACATCCCATTCACAAACCACTGATCCAACACTTCCCATTCACAAACCACTGATCCAACACTTCCCATTTCACACACCACTGATCCAACAGTACCCATTCACACACCACTGATTCAACAATTCCCCATACACACAACCGTAATCCGACACCTCCCATTCAGACACCTCTAAATCGACACTTCCACATACCAACCACTGATCCAACACGTCCCATTCACAAACCAGTGAACTGACAGTTCCCATTCACCCACCAATGACCCAACACTTCCGATCACAGGCCACATTCCCTACTCTTCCCATTCAGAAACCACTGATCCGTCACTCTCCATTCACAAAGCACTGATCCCACACTTCCCATTCACACATCACTGATCCAGCACTTCCCAGTTCACAGACCACTGATCCAACACTTCCCAATTCACACACCACTGATCAAACACTTCCCATTCACACATCACTAATCCAACACTCCCCATTCACACTCCACTGACCCGACACTTCCCATTCATATACTACTAAACCGAAATTTCACATTCACCCACCATTGATCCAAAACTTCTCAATCCCACTCCACAGACACACTCCCATTCACAAACAGCTGTCCGAAAGTTCCCATTCACACACCACTGTCAGACACTTCCCATTCATACTCCACTGACCCGACACTTCCCATTCACACACCACTGATCTAACCCTTCCCAATACAAAGACCACTGATCCTTGACATCCCATTCACAAACCACTGATCCAACACTGCCCATTCACAAACCACTGATCCAACGCTTCCCAATTCACACACCACTAATCCAACAGTACCCATTCACAAACCAGTGATCCAACAATTCCCCATACAGACAACACTGATGCAACCCTTCCCATTCATATACTACTAACACGAAACTTCACATTCACCCACCATTGATCCAACACTTCTCAATCCCACTCCACAGACACGACACTTCCCATTCACAAACAGCTGTCTGAAACGTCCCATTCACACACCACTGTCCGACACATCCCATTCATACTCCACTGAACAAACACTTCCCATTCACACACCACTGATACAACACTTCCCAATTCACACACCACTGATCCAACACTTCCCAATTCACACACCACTGATCGAACACTTCCCTTTCACACACCACTGATCCAACCCTTCCCAAATCACAGACCACTGATCCTTGACATCCTATTCACAAACCACTGATCCAACACTTCCCATTCACAAACCACTGATCCAACACTTCACAATTCACACACCACTGATCCAATTCCCCATACAGACAACACTGATGCAACACTTCCCATTCATATACTACTAACCCGAATCTTCACATTCACCCACCATTGATCCAACACTTCTCAATCCCACTCCACAGACACGACACTTCCCATTCACACTCCACTGACCCGACATTTGCCATTCACAAACCACTGAACCAAGACTTCCCATTCACACACCACTAATCCAACACTCCCCATTCACAGTCCACTGACCCGACATTTGCCATTCACAAAACACTGAACCCACACTTCCCATTCACACACCACTGATCCAACACTTCCCAATTCACACACCACTGATCCAACACTTCCCAGTTCACACACCGCTGATCCAACACTTCCCAATTCACACACCACCGATCGAACACTTCCCTTTCACACAACACTGATCCAACAGTACCCATTCACAAACCACTGATCCAACAATTCCCCATGCACACAACACTGATGCAACACTTCCCATTCATGTACTACTAACCCGAAACTTCACATTCACCCACCACTGTCCGACACATCCCATTCACGCACCACTGACCAAACACTTCACATTCACACACCACTAATCCAACACTCCCCATTCACACTCCACTGACCCGACACTTCCCATTCACAAACAACTGACCTGACAGTTCACTTTCACACACCACTGACCCGACATTTCCCATTCACAAACCACTGAAACCACACTTCCATTCACACACCACTGATCCAACACTTCCCAATTCACAAACCACTGATCCAACACTTCCCAATTCACACAATACTGATCCAGCACATCCAATTCACAAACCACTGATCCGGCACTCTCCATTCACAAGCCACTGATTCCACACTTCCCATTCACACATCACTGATCCAACACTTCCCAGTTCACAGACCACTGATCCAACACTTCCCAATTCACACACCACTGATCAAACACTTCCCAATTCACACACCACTGATCCAACACTTCCCATTCACAAACCACTGTTCCAACACTCAACTTTCAGAAACCACTGATCCAAAACTTCCCAATTAACACACCACTGCTCCAACTCTTCCCCATTTACGCAACACTGATACAACATTTCCCATTCATATCCTACTGACCCGAAACTTCCCATTCACACACCACTGTCCGACACTTCCCATTCACACACCACTAATCCAACACTCCCCATTCACACTCCACTGACCCGACATTTCCCATTCACAAACCACTGACCTGACAGTTCCCTTTCACACACCACTGACCGGAAACTTCCCATTCACACACCACCGTCCGACACATCCCATTCACACACCACTGACCAAACACTTCCCATTCACACACCACTAATCCAACAATCCCCATTCACAGTCCACTGACCCGACACTTCCCATTCACAAACCACTGAACACACACTTCACATTCACACACCACTGATCCAACACTTCCCAATTCACACACCACTGATCCAGCACTTCCCAATTCACACACCACTGATCGAACACTTCCCATTCACACAACACTGATCCAACAGTACCCATTCACAAACCACTGATTCAACAATTCCCCATGCTGACTACACTGATGCAACACTTCCCATTCATATACTGCTAACACGAAACTTCACATTCACCCACCATTGATACAACACTTCTCAATCCTACTCCACAGACACGACACTTCCCATTCACAAACAGCTGTCCGAAACTTCCCATTCACACACCACTGTCCGACACTTCCCATTCATACTCCACTGACCGAACACTTCCCATTCACAAACCACTGAACCAACACTTCCCATTCATACTCCACTGAACAAACACTTCCCAATACACCGGCCACTGATCCCTGACAACCCATTCACAAACCACTGATTCAACCCTGTCCATTCACAAACCACTGATCCAAAACTTCCCATTTCACACACCACTGATCCAACAGTACCCATTCACAAACCACTGATTCAACAATTCCCCATACACACAACACTGATGCAACACTTCCCATTCATATACTACTGACCCGAAACTTCACATTCACCCACCATTGATCCAACACTTCTCTAACCCACTCCACTGACCAGACACTTCCCATTCACAAACCACTGACCCAACACTTTCCATTCACAAACCACTGGTCCAACACTTCCCATTCACACAACCGTAATCCGACACTTCCCATTCAGACACCTCTAAATCGACACTTCCCACTCACCAACCACTGATCCAACACGTCCCATTCACAAACCAGTGAACTGACAGTTCCCATTCACCCGCCAATGACCCAACACTTCCGATCACAGGCCACATTCCCTACTCTTCCCATTCAGAAACCACTGATCCGACACTCTCCATTCACAAACCACTGATCCCGCACTTCCCATTCACACATCACTGATCCAGAACTTCCCAGTTCACAGACCACTGATCCAACACTTCCCAATTCACACACCACTGATCGAACACTTCCCATTCACACAACACTGATCCAACAGTACCCATTCACAAACCACTGATCCAACAATTCCCCATACAGACAACACGGATGCAACACTTCCCATTCATATACTACTAAACCGAAATTTCACATTCACCCACCATTGATCCAAAACTTCTCAATCCAACTCCACAGACACACTTCCCATTCACAAACAGCTGTCCGAAAGTTCCCATTCACACACCACTGTCTGACACTTTCCATTCATACTCCACTGACCCGACACTTCCCATTCACACACCACTGATCCAACCCTTCCCAATACAAAGACCACTGATCCTTGACATCCCATTCACAAACCACTGATCCAACACTTCCCATTCACAAACCACTGATCCAACACTTCCCAATTCACACACCACTGATCCAACAATTCCCCATACAGACAACACTGATGCAACACTTCCCATTCATATACTACTAACCCGAAACTTCACATTCACCCACCATTGATCCAACACTTCTCAATCCCACTCCACAGACACGACACTTCCCATTCACACTCCACTGATCCAGCACTTCCCAATTCACACACCACTGATCCAACACTTCCCAATTCACACAACACTAATCGAACACTTCCCTTTCACACACCACTGATCCAACCCTTCCCAATACACAGACCACTGATCCTTGACATCCTATTCACAAACCACTGATCCAACCCTGCCCATTCAGAAACCTCTGATGCAACACTTCCCAATTCACACACCACTGATCGAACACTTCCCATTCAGACAACACTGATCCAACAGTACCCATTCACAAACCACTGATCCAACAATTCCCCATGCACACAACACTGATGCAACAGATCCCATTCATATACTACTGACCCGAAACTTCACATTCACCCACCATTGATCCAACACTACTCTAACACACTCCACTAACCCGACACTTCCCATTCACTAACCAGTGACTCAACTCTTTCCATTCACAAACCACTGATGCAACATGTCCCATTCACACACCAATGAACTGACAGTTCCCATTCACGCACCAATGACCGAACACTTCCGATCACAGACCACATTCCCGACACTTCCCATTCACAAACCACTGATCCAACACTTCCCAATTCACACAATACTGAGCCAACACATCCCATTCACAAACCACTGATCCGACACTCTCCATTCACAAACCACTGATTCCACACTTCCCATTCACACATCACTGATCCAACATTTCCCAGTTCACAGTCCACTGATCCAACACTTCCCATTCACAAACCACTGTTCCAACCCTCAACATTCAGAAACCACTGATCCAAAATTTCCCAATTAACACACCACTGCTCCACACTCTTCCCCAATTACACAACACTGATACAACACTTCCCATTCATATCCTACTGACCCGAAACTTCACATTCACACACCACCGACCGACACATCCCATTCACACGCCACTGACCAAACACATCCCATTCACACACCACTAATCCAACACACCCCATTCACACTCCACTGACCCGACACTTCCCATTCACAAACCACTGACCTGACAGTTCCCTTTCACACACCACTGACCCGACACTTCCCATACAGAAACCACAGAACCCACACTTCCCATTCACGCACCACTGATCCAACACTTCCCAATTCACACACCACTGATCCAACACTTCACAATTCACACACCATTGATCCAACACTTCCCAATTCACACAGCACTGATCGAACACTTCCCTGTCACACAACACTGATCCAACAGTACCCATTCACAAACCACTGATCCAACAATTCCCCATGCACACAACACTGATGCAACAGATCCCATTCATATACTACTGACCCGAAACTTCAAATTCACCAACCATTGATCCAACACTACTCTAACACACTCCACTAACCCGACACTTCCCATTCACTAACCAGTGACTCAACTCTTTCCATTCACAAACCACTGATGCAACATGTCCCATTCACACACCACTGAACTGACAGTTCCCATTCACGCACCAATGACCGAACACTTCCGATCACAGACCACATTCCCGACACTTCCCATTCACAAACCATTGATCCAACACTTCCCAATTCACACAATACTGAGCCAACACATCCCATTCACAAACCACTGATCCGACACTCTCCATTCACAAACCACTGATTCCACACTTCCCATTCACACATCACTGATCCAACATTTCCCAGTTCACAGTCCACTGATCCAACACTTCCCATTCACAAACCACTGTTCCAACCCTCAACATTCAGAAACCACTGATCCAAAATTTCCCAATTAACACACCACTGCTCCACACTCTTCCCCAATTACACAACACTGATACAACACTTCCCATTCATATCCTACTGACCCGAAACTTCACATTCACACACCACCGACCGACACATCCCATTCACACGCCACTGACCAAACACATCCCATTCACACACCACTAATCCAACACACCCCATTCACACTCCACTGACCCGACACTTCCCATTCACAAACCACTGACCTGACAGTTCCCTTTCACACACCACTGACCCGACACTTCCCATACAGAAACCACAGAACCCACACTTCCCATTCACGCACCACTGATCCAACACTTCCCAATTCACACACCACTGATCCAACACTTCACAATTCACACACCATTGATCCAACACTTCCCAATTCACACAGCACTGATCGAACACTTCCCTGTCACACAACACTGATCCAACAGTACCCATTCACAAACCACTGATTCAACAATTCCCCATGCAGACAACACTGATGCAACACTTCCCATTCATATACTACTAACCCGAAACTTCACATTCACCCACCATTGATCCAACACTTCTCAATCCCACTCCACATTCCCGACACTTCCCATTCACAAACCACTGATCCAACACTTCCCAATTCACACAATACTGAGCCAACACATCCCATTCACAAACCACTGATCCGACACTCTCCATTCACAAACCACTGATTCCACACTTCCCATTCACACATCACTGATCCAACATTTCCCAGTTCACAGTCCACTGATCCAACACTTCCCATTCACAAACCACTGTTCCAACCCTCAACATTCAGAAACCACTGATCCAAAATTTCGCAATTAACACACCACTGCTCCACACTCTTCCCCAATTACACAACACTGATACAACACTTCCCATTCATATCCTACTGACCCGAAACTTCACATTCACACACCACCGACCGACACATCCCATTCACACGCCACTGACCAAACACATCCCATTCACACACCACTAATCCAACACACCCCATTCACACTCCACTGACCCGACACTTCCCATTCACAAACCACTGACCTGACAGTTCCCTTTCACACAATACTGACCCGACACTTCCCATACAGAAACCACAGAACCCACACTTCCCATTCACGCACCACTGATCCAACACTTCCCAATTCACACACCACTGATCCAACACTTCCCAATTCACACACCATTGATCCAACACTTCCCAATTCACACAGCACTGATCGAACACTTCCCTGTCACACAACACTGATCCAACAGTACCCATTCACAAACCACTGATTCAACAATTCCCCATACAGACAACACTGATGCAACACTTCCCATTCATATACTACTAACCCGAAACTTCACATTCACCCACCATTGATCCAACACTTCTCAATCCCACTCCACAGACACGACACTTCCCATTCACAAACAGCTGTCTGAAACGTCCCATTCACACACCACTGTCCGACACATCCCATTCATACTCCACTGAACAAACACTTCCCATTCACACACCACTGATACAACACTTCCCAATTCACACAGCACTGATCCAACACTTCCCAATTCACACACCACTGATCGAACACTTCCCTTTCACACACCACTGATCCAACCCTTCCCAAATCACAGACCACTGATCCTTGACATCCTATTCACAAACCACTGATCCAACACTTCCCATTCACAAACCACTGATCCAACACTTCCCAATTCACACACCACTGATCCAACAATTCCCCATACAGACAACCCTGATGCAACACTTCCCATTCATATACTACTAACCCGAAACTTCACATTCACCCACCATTGATACAACACTTCTCAATCCTACTCCACAGACACGACACTTCCCATTCACAAACAGCTGTCTGAAACGTCCCATTCACATACCACTGTCCGACACATCCCATTCATACTCCACTGAACAAACACTTCCCATTCACACACCACTGATCCAACACTTCCCAATTCACACACCACTAATCCAACCCTTCCCAATACACTGATCCATGACATCCCATTCACAAACCACTGATCCAACACTTCCCATTCACAAACCACTGATCCAACACTTCCCAATTCATCACAATACTGATCCAACACATCCCGTTAACAAACATCTGATCCGACACTCTCCATTCACAAACCACTGATTCCACACTTCCCATTCACACATCACTGATCCAACACTTCCCAATTCAGACACCACTGATCCAACACTTCCCATTCACAAACCACTGTTCCAACACTCAACTTTCAGAAACCACTGATCCAAAACTTCCCAATTAACACACCACTGCTCCAACTCTTCCCCATTTACGCAACACTGATACAACACTTCCCATTCATATCCTACTGACCCGAAACTTCACATTCACACACCACTGACCGACACATCCCGTTCACACGCCACTGATCAAAGACTTCCCATTCAAACACCACTAATCCAACACACCCCATTCACACTCCACTGACCCAACACTTCCCATTCACAAACCACTGACCTGAAAGTTCCCTTTCACACACCACTGACCCGACACTTCCCATTCACGCACCACTGATCCAACACTTCCCAATTCACACACCACTGATCCAACCCATCCCAATTCACACACCATTGATCCAACACTTCCCAATTCACACAGCACTGATCGAACACTTCCCTGTCACACAACACTGATCCAACAGTACCCATTCAAAAACCACTGATCCAACAATTCCCCATACAGACAACTCTGATGCAACACTTCCCATTCATATACTACTAACCCGAAATTTCACATTCACCCACCATTGATCCAACACTTCTCAATCCCACTCCACAGACACGACACTTCCCATTCGCAAACAGCTGTCCGAACGTTCCCATTCACACACCACTGTCTGACACTTCCCATTCATACTCCACTGACCCGACACTTCCCATTCGCAAACCACTGATCCAACACTTCCCACTTCACACACCACTGATCGAACACTTCCCTTTCACACACCACTGATCCAACCCTTCCCAATACACTGATCCTTGACATCCCATTCACAAACCACTGATCCAACACATCCCGTTCACTAACCTCTGATCCGACACTCTCCATTCACAAACCACTGATTCCACACTTCCCATTCACACATCACTGATCCAACACTTCCCAATTCACAGACCACTGATCCAACACTTCCCATTCACAAACCACTGATCCAACAATTCCCCATACACACAACACTGATGCAACACTTCCCATTCATATACTACTAACCCGAAACTTCACATTCACCCACCATTGATCCAACACTTCTCAATCCCACTCCACAGACACGACACTTCCCATTCACACTCCACTGACCCGACACTTCCCATTCACAAACCACTGATTCAACACTTCCGAATTCACACACCACTGATCGAACACTTCCCTTTCACACACCACTGATCCAACCCTTCCCAATACAAAGACCACTGATCCTTGACATCCCATTCACAAACCACTGATCCAACACTTCCCAATTCACACAATACTGATCCAACACATCCCATTCACAAACCACAGATCCGACACTCTCCATTCACAAACCACTGATCAATAACTTCCCAATTAACACACCACTGCTGCAACTCTTCCCCGTTTACGCAACACTGATACAACACTTCCCATTCATATCCTACTGACCCGAAACTTCCCATTCAAACACCACTGTCCGACACATCCCATTCACGCACCACTGACCAAAGAATTCCCATTCACACACCACTAATCCAAAACTCCCCATTCACACACCACTAATCCAACACTCCCCAGTCACACTCAACTGACCCGACACTTACCATTCACAAACCACTGAACCAACACTTCCCATTCACACACGACTAAACCGACACGACACATTCACAAACAACTGTCCGAAACTTCCCCTTCACACACAACTGACCCGACACATCCCATTCACAAATCAGTGAACCCACACTTCCTATTCACACACCACTGATCCAACTCATCAGCATTCACACACCACTGATCCAACACTTCCCAATTCACACACCACTGATCCAACCCTTCCCAATACACTGACCACAGATCCTTGACATCCCATTCACAAACCACTGATCCAACACTTCCCCATACACACAACACTAATCCAACACTCCCCAGTCACACTCAACTGACCCGACACTTACCATTCAGAAGCCAGTGACCTGACAGTTCCCTTTCACACACCACTGACCCGACACTTCCCATTCAGAAACCACAGAACCCACACTTCCCATTCACACACCACTGATCCAAAACGTCCCAATTCACACACCACTGATCCAGCACTTCCCAATTCACACACCACTGATCCAGCAGTACCCATTCACAAACCACTGATCCAACAATTCCCCATACACACAACACTGATGCAACACTTCCCATTCATATACTACTAACCCGAAACTTCACATACACCCACCATTGATCCAACCCTTCTCAATCCCACTCCACAGACACGACACTTCCCATTCACAAACAGCTGTCAAAAAGTTCTCATTCCACACCACTGTCTGACACTTCAAATTCATACTCCACTGACCCGACACTTCCCATTCAAAAACCACTGATCCAACACTTCCCAATTCACACACCACTGATCGCACACTTCCATTTCACACACCACTGATCCAACCCTTCCCAAATCACAGACCACTGATCCTTGACATCCTATTCACAAACCACTGATCCAACACTTCCCATTCACAAACCACTGATCCAACACTTCCCAATTCACACACCACTGATCCAACAATTCCCCATACAGACAACACTGATGCAACACTTCCCATTCATATACTACTAACCCGAAACTTCACATTCACCCACCATTGATACAACACTTCTCAATCCCACTCCACAGACACGACACTTCCCATTCACAAACAGCTGTCTGAAACGTCCCATTCACATACCACTGTCCGATACATCCTATTCATACTCCACTGAACAAACACTTCCCATTCACACACCACTGATACAACACTTCCCAGTTCACACACCACTGATCCAACACTTCCCAATTCACACACCACTGATCCAACCCTTCCCAATACACTGATCCATGACATCCCATTCACAAACCACTGATCCAACACTTCCCATTCACAAACCACTGATCCAACACTTCCCAATTCATCACAATACTGATCCAACACATCCCGTTCACAAACATCTGATCCGACACTCTCCATTCACAAACCACTGATTCCACACTTCCCATTCACACATCACTGATCCAACACTTCCCAATTCAGACACCACTGATCCAACACTTCCCATTCACAAACCACTGTTCCAACACTCAACTTTCAGAAACCACTGATCCAAAACTTCCCAATTAACACACCACTACTCTTCCCCATTTACGCAACACTGATACAACACTTCCCATTCATATCCTACTGACCCGAAACTTCACATTCACACACCACTGACCGACACATCCCATTCACACGCCACTGATCAAAGACTTCCCATTCACACACCACTAATCCAACACACCCCATTCACACTCCACTGACCCGACACTTCCCATTCACAAACCACTGACCTGAAAGTTCCCTTTCACACACCACTGACCCGACACTTCCCATTCACAAACCACTGAACCCACACTTCCCATTCACGCACCACTGATCCAACACTTCCCAATTCACACACCACTGATCCAACCCATCCCAATTCACACACCATTGATCCAACACTTCCCAATTCACACAGCACTGATCGAACACTTCCCTGTCACACAACACTGATCCAAAAGTACCCATTCACAAACCACTGATCCAACAATTCCCCATACAGACAACTCTGATGCAACACTTCCAATTCATATACTACTAACCCGAAACTTCACATTCACCCACCATTGATCCAACACTTCTCAATCCCACTCCACAGACACGACACATCCCATTCGCAAACAGCTGTCCGAACGTTCCCATTCACACACCACAGTCTGACACTTCCCATTCATACTCCACTGACCCGACACTTCCCATTCACAAACCATTGACCCGACACTTCCCATTCACAAACCACTGATCCAACACTTCCCACTTCACACACCACTGATCGAGCACTTCCCTTTCACACACCACTGATCCAACCCTTCCCAATACACTGATCCTTGACATCCCATTCACAAACCACTGATCCAACACATCCCGTTCACTAACCTCTGATCCGACACTCTCCATTCACAAACCACTGATTCCACACTTCCCATTCACACATCACTGATCCAACACTTCCCAATTCACAGCCCACTGATCCAACACTTCCCATTCACAAACCACTGATCCAACAATTCCCCATACACACAACACTGATGCAACACTTCCCATTCATATACTACTAACCCGAAACTTCACATTCACCCACCATTGATCCAACACTTCTCAATCCCACTCCACATACACGACACTTCCCATTCACACTCCACTGACCCGACACTTCCCATTCACAAACCACTGATTCAACACTTCCCAATTCGCACACCACTGATCGAACACTTCCCTTTCACACACCACTGATCCAACCCTTCCCAATACAAAGACCACTGATCCTTGACATCCCATTCACAAACCACTGATCCAACACTTCCCAATTCACACAATACTGATCCAACACATCCCATTCACAAACCACTGATCCGACACTCTCCATTCACAAACCACTGATCAATAACTTCCCAATTAACACACCACTGCTCCCACTCTTCCCCGTTTACGCAACACTGATACAACACTTCCCATTCATATCCTACTGACCCGAAACTTCCCATTCACACACCACTAATCCAAAACTCCCCATTCACACACCACTAATCCAACACTCCCCAGTCACACTCAACTGACCCGACACTTACCATTCACAAACCACTGAACCAACACTTCCCATTCACACACGACTAAACCGACACGACACATTCACAAACAACTGTCCGAAACTTCCCCTTCACACACAACTGACCCGACACATCCCATTCACAAATCAGTGAACACACACTTCCTATTCACACACCACTGATCCAACTCATCAGCATTCACACACCACTGATCCAACACTTCCCAATTCACACACCACTGATCCAACCCTTTCCAATACACTGACCACAGATCCTTGACATCCCATTCACAAACCACTGATCCAACACTTCCCAAATCACAGACCACAGATCCAAAAGTACCCATTCACAAACCACTGATCCAACAATTCCCCATACACACAACACTGATGCAACACTTCCCATTCATATACTACTGACCCGAAACTTCACATTCACCCACCACTGATCCAACACTTCTCTAACCCACTCCACATACACGACACTTCCCATTCGCAAACACCTGTCCGAACGTTCCCATTCACATACCACTGTCTGACACTTCCCATTCATACTCCACTGACCCGACACTTCCGATTCACAAACCACTGATCCAACACTTCCCACTTCACACACCACTGATCGAACACTTCCCTTTCACACATCACTGATCCAACCCTTCCCAATACACTGATCCTTGACATCCCATTCACAAACCACTGATCCAACACTTCCCATTCACAAACCACTGATCCAACACTTCCCAATTCATCACAATACTCATCCAACACATCCCGTTCACAAACCTCTGATCCGACACTCTCCATTCACAAACCACTGATTCCACACTTCCCATTCACACATCACTGATCCAACACTTCCCAATTCAGACACCACTGATCCAACACTTCCCATTCACAAACCACTGTTCCAACACTCAACTTTCAGAAACCACTGATCCAAAACTTCCCAATTAACACACCACTGCTCCAACTCTTCCCCATTTACGCAACACTGATACAACACTTCCCATTCATATCCTACTGACCCGAAACTTCCCATTCACGCACCACTGACCAAACACATCCCATTCACACACCACTAATCCAACAGTCCCCATTCACACTCCACTGACTCGACACTTCCCATTCATAAAGCACTGACCTGACAGTTTCCTTTCATACTCCACTGACCCGACACTTCCGATTCACAAACCACTGATCCAACACTTCCCACTTCACGCACCACTGATCGAACACTTCCCTTTCACACATCACTGATCCAACCCTTCCCAATACACTGATCCTTGACATCCCATTCACAAACCACTGATCCAACACTTCCCATTCACAAACCACTGATCCAACACTTCCCATTCACAAACCACTGATCCAACAATTCCCCATACACACAACACTGATGCAACACTTCCCATTCATATACTACTAACCCGAAACTTCACATTCACCCACCATTGATCCAACACTTCTCAATCCCACTCCACAGACACGACACTTCCCATTCACAAACAGCTGTCCGAAAGTTCCCATTCCACACCACTGTCTGACACTTCAAATTCATACTCCACTGACCCGACACTTCCCATTCAAAAACCACTGATCCAACACTTCCCAATTCACACACCACTGATCGCACACTTCCCTTTCACACACCACTGATCCAACCCTTCCCAATACAAAGACCACTGACCCTTGACATCCCATTCACAAACCACTGATCCAACACTTCCCATTCACAAACCACTGATCCAACACTTCCCAATTCACACACCACTGATCCCACAATTCCCCATACAGACAACACTGATGCAACACTTCCCATTCATATACTACTAACCCGAAACTTCACTTTCACCCACCATTGATCCAACACTTCTCAATCCCACTCCACAGACACGACACTTCCCATTCACAAACAGCTGTCCGAAAGTTCCCATTCACACACCACTGTCTGACACTTCAAATTCATACTCCACTGACCCGACACATCCCATTTACAAACCACTGACCTGAAAGTTCCCTTTCACACACCACTGACCCGACACTTCCCATTCACAAGCCACTGAACCCACACTTCCCATTCACACACCACTGATCCAACACATCCCAATTCACAAACCACTGATCCAACACTTCCCAATTCACACACCATTGATCCAACACTTCCCAATTCACACAGCACTGATCGAACACTTCCCTGTCACACAACACTGATCCAACAGTACCCATTCACAAACCACTGATCCAACAATTCCCCATACAGACAACACTGATGCAACACTTCCCATTCATATACTACTAACCCGAAACTTCACATTCACCCACCATTGATCCAACACTTCTCAAACCCACTCCACAGACACGACACTTCCCATTCGCAAACAGCTGTCCGAACGTTCCCATTCACACACCACTGTCTGACACTTCCCATTCATACTCCACTGACCCGACACTTCCCATTCACAAACCACTGATCCAACACGTCCCACTTCACACACCACTGATCGAACACTTCCCTTTCACACACCACTGATCCAACCCTTCCCAATACACTGATCCTTGACATCCCATTCACAAACCACTGATCCATCACATCCCGTTCACTAACCTCTGATCCGAAACTCTCCATTCACAAACCACTGATTCCACACTTCCCATTCACACATCACTGATCCAACACTTCCCAATTCACAGACCACTGATCCAACACTTCCCATTCACAAACCACTGATCCAACAATTCCCCATACACACAACACTGATGCAACACTTCCCATTCATATACTACTAACCCGAAACTTCACATTCACCCACCATTGATCCAGCACTTCTCAATCCCACTCCACAGACACGACACTTCCCATTCACACTCCACTGACCCGACACTTCCCATTCACAAACCACTGATCCAACACTTCCCAATTCACACACCACTGATCGAACACTTCCCTTTCACACACCACTGATCCAACCCTTCCCAATACAAAGACCACTGATCCTTGACATCCCATTCACAAACCACTGATCCAACAATTCCCCATACACACAACACTGATGCAACACTTCCCATTCATACACTACTAACCCGAAACTTCACATTCACCCACCATTTATCCAACACTTCTCAATCCCACTCCACAGACACGACACTTCCCATTCACACTCCACTGACCGGACACTCTCCATTCACAAACCACTGATCAATAACTTCCCAATTAACACACCACTGCTCCAACTCTTCCCCATTTACGCAACACTGATACAACACTTCCCATTCATATCCTACTGACCCGAAACTTCCCATTCAAACACCAATGTCCGACACATCCCATTCACGCACCACTGACCAAAGACTTCCCATTCACACACCACTAATCCAACACTCCCCATTCACACACCACTAATCCAACACTCCCCAGTCACACTCAACTGACCCGACACTTACCATTCACAAACCAGTGACCTGACAGTTCCCTTTCACACACCACTGACCCGACACTTCCCATTCAGAAACCACAGAACCCACACTTCCCATTCACACACCACTGATCCAAAACGTCCCAATTCACACACCACTGATCCCGCACTTCCCAATTCACACACCACTGATCCAGCAGTACCCATTCACAAACCACTGATCCAACAATTCCCCATACACACAACACTGATGCAACACTTCCCATTCATATACTACTAACCCGAAACTTCACATTCACCCACCATTGATCCAACACTTCTCAATCCCACTCCACAGACACGACACTTCCCATTCACAAACAGCTGTCCGATAGTTCCCATTCCACACCACTGTCTGACACTTCAAATTCATACTCCACTGACCCGACACTTCCCATTCAAAAACCACTGATCCAACACTTCCCAATTCACACAGCACTGATCCAACAATTCCCCATACAGACAACACTGATGCAACACTTCCCATTCATATACTACTAACCCGAAACTTCACATTCACCCACCATTGATCCAACACTTCTCAATCCCACTCCACAGACACGACACTTCCCATTCACACTCCACTGATCCAGCACTTCCCAATTCACACACCACTGATCCAACCCTTCCCAATACACAGACCACTGATCCTTGACATCCTATTCACAAACCACTGATCCAACCCTGCCCAATCAGAAACCACTGATGCAACACTTCCCAATTCAAACACCACTGATCCAACAGTACCCACTCACAAACCTCTGATCCAAAAATTACCCATGCACGCAACACTGATGCAACACTTCCCATCCATACACTACTGACCCGAAACTTCACATTCACCCACCATTGATCCAACACTACTCTAACCCACTCCACTGACCCGAAACTTCCCATTCACTAACCAGTGACTCAACTCTTTCCATTCACAAACCACTGATGCAACACTTCCCACTCACACACCCGTAATCCGACACTTCCCATTCAGACACCTCTAAATCGACACTTCCCATTCACCAACCACTGATCCAACACGTCCCATTCACAAACCACTGAACTGACAGTTCCCATTCATGCACCAATGACCCAGCACTTCCGATCACAGACCACATTCCCGACACTTCCCATTCACAAACCACTGATCCAACACTCTCCATTCACAAACCACTGATTCCACACTTCCCATTCACACACCACTGATCCAACACTACCCAATTCACACACCATTGATCCAACACTTCCCAATTCACACACCACTGATCGAACACTTCCCTGTCACACAACACTGATCCAACAGTACCCATTCACAAACCACTGATCCAACAATTCCCCATACAGATAACACTGATTCAACACTTCCCATTCATATACTACTAACCCGAAACTTCACATTCACCCACCATTGATCCAACACTTCTCAATCCCACTCCACAGACACGACACTTACCATTCACACTCCACTGACCCAACACTTCCCATTCACAAACCACTGATCCAACACTTCCAACTTCACACACCACTGATCGAACACTTCCCTTTCATACACCACTGATCCAACCCTTCCCAATACACTGATCTTTGACATCCCATTCCCAAACCACTGATCCAACACTTCCCATTCACAAACCACTGATCCAACACTTCCCAATTCATCACAATAATGATCCAACACATCCCGTTCACTAACCTCTGATCCGACACTCTCCATTCACAAACCACTGATTCCACACAACCCATTCACACATCACTGATCCAACACTTCCCAATTCACACACCACTGATCCAACACTTCCCATTCACAAACCACTGTTCCAACACTCAACTTTCAGAAACCACTGATCCAAAACTTCCCAATTAACACACCACTGCTCCAACTCTTCCCCATTTACGCAACACTGATACAACACTTCCCATTCATATCCTACTGACCCGAAACTTCCCATTCAAACACCACTGTCCGACACATCCCATTCACGCACCACTGACCAAACACATCCCATTCACACACCACTAATCCAACAGTCCCCATTCACTCTCCACTGACCCGACACTTCCCATTCACAAAGCACTGACCTGACAGTTTCCTTTCACACACCACTGACCCGACACTTCCCATTCACAAACCACTGAACCCACACTTCCCATTCACACACCACTGATCCAACACTTCCCAATTCACACACCACTGATCCAACACTTCCCAATTCACTCAACACTGATCGAACACTTCCCATTCACACAACACTGATCCAACAGTACCCATTCACAAACCACTGATCCAAGAATTCCCCATACAGACAACACTGATGCAACACTTCCAATTCATATACTACTAACCCGAAACTTCACATTCACCCACCATTGATCCAACACTTCTCAATCCCACTCCACAGACACGACACTTCCCATTCACAAACAGCTGTCCGAAAGTTCCCATTCACACACCACTGTCTGACACTTCCCATTCATACTCCACTGATCGAACACTTCCCTTTCACACACCAGTGATCCAACCCTTCCCAATACAAACACCACTGATCCTTGACATCCCATTCACAAACCACTGATCCAACACTTCCCAATTCACACACCACTGATCCAACAGTACCCATTCACAAACCACTGATCCAACAATTCCCATTCACACACCCGTAAACAAACACTTCCCATTCAGACACCTCTAAACCGGAGCTTCCCATTCACCAACCGCTGCCCGAAACTTCCCATTCGCACACCACTGACCTGGCACTTAACATTCACAAACCACAGGTCCAACACCTCCCATTCACACACGACTAAACCGACACGACACATTCACAAACAACTGTCCGAAACTTCCCCTTCACACACAACTGACCCGACACATCCGATTCACAAATCAGTGAACCCACACTTCCTATTCACACACCACTGATCCAACTCATCAGCATTCACACACCACTGATCCAACACTTCCCAATTCACACACCACTGATCCAACCCTTCCCAATACACTGACCACAGATCCTTGACATCCCATTCACAAACCACTGGTCCAACACTTCCCAAATCAAGGACCACTGATCCAAAAGTACCCATTCACAAACCACTGATCCAACAATTCCACATACACACAACACTGATGCAACACTTCCCATTCATATACTACTGACCCGAAACTTCACATTCACCCACCACTGATCCAACACTTCTCTAAACCACTCCACTGACACGACACTTCCCATTCACAAACAGCTGTTTGAAAGTTCCCATTCACACACCACTGCCTGACACTTCAAATTCATACTCCACTGACCCGACACTTCCCATTCACAAACCACTGATCCAACACTTCCCAATTCAGACACCACTGATCGAACACTTCCCTTTCACACACCACTGATCCAACCCTTCCCAAAACAAAGACCACTGATCCTTGACATCCCATTCACAATGCACTGATCCAACACTTCCCAATTCACACAATACTGATCCAACACATCCCATTCACAAACCACTGATCCGACACTCTCCATTCACAAACCACTGATTCCACACTTCCCATTCACACATCACAGATCCAACACTTCCCATTCACAAACCACTGTTCCAACACTCAACATTCAGAAACCACTGATCAATAACTTCCCAATTAACACACCACTGCTCCAACTCTTCCCCATTTACGCAACACTGATACAACACTTCCCATTCATATCCTACTGACCCGAAACTTCCCATTCAAACACCACTGACCGACACATCCCATTCACGCATCACTGACCAAAGACTTCCCATTCACACACCACTAATCCAACACTCCCCATTCACACACCACTAATCCAACACTCCCCAGTCACGCTCAACTGACCCGACACTTACCATTCAGAAACCAGTGATCTGACAGTTCCCTTTCACACACCACTGAGCCGACACTTCCCATTCACACACCACTGATCCAAAACGTCCCAATTCTCACACCACTGATCCAGCAGTACCCATTCACAAACCACTGATCCAACAATTCCCCATACACACAACACTGATGCAACACTTCCCATTCATATACTACTAACCCGAAACTTCACATTCACCCACCATTGATCCAACGCTTCTCAATCCCACTCCACAGACACGACACTTCCCATTCACAAACAGCTGTCCGAAAGTTCCTATTCCACACTACTGTCTGACACTTCAAATTCATACTCCACTGACCCGACACTTCCCATTCAAAAACCACTGATCCAACACTTCCCAATTCACACACCACTGATCGCACACTTCCCTTTCACACACCACTGATCCAACCCTTCCCAATACAAAGACTTCTCATCCTTGACATCCCATTCACAAACCACTGATCCAACACTTCCCATTCACAAACCACTGATGCAACACTTCCCATTCATATACTACTAACCCGAAACTTCACATTCACTCACCATTGATCCAACACTTCTCAATCCCACTCCACAGACACGACACTTCCCATTCACACTCCACTGATCTAGCACTTCCCAATTCACACACCACTGATCCAACACTTCCCAATTCACACAACACTGATCGAACACTTCCCTTTCACACACCACTGATCCAACCCTTCCCAATACACAGACCACTGATCCTTGACATCCTATTCACAAACCACTGATCCAACCCTGCCCAATCAGAAACCTCTGATGCAACACTTCCCAATACACACACCACTGATCCAACAGTACCCACTCACAAACCTCTGATCCGAAAATTCCCCATGCACGCAACACTGATGCAACACTTCCCATCCATATACTACTGACCCGAAACTTCACATTCACTCACCATTGATCCAACACTACTCTAACCCACTCCACTGACCCGACACTTCCCATTCACTAACCAGTGACTCAACTCTTTCCATTCACAAACCACTGATGCAACACTTCCCACTCACACACCCGTAATCCGACACTTCCCATTCAAACACCTCTAAATCGACACTTCCCATTCACCAACCACTGATCCAACACGTCCCATTCACAAACCACTGAACTGACAGTTCCCATTCATGCACCAATGACCCAGCACTTCCGATCACAGACCACATTCCCGACACTTCCCATTCACAAACCACTGATCAAACACTCTCCATTCACAAACCACTGATTCCACACTTCCCATTCACACATCACTGATCCAACACTTCCCAGTTCACAGACCACTGATCCAACACTTCCCAATTCACACACCACTGATCAAACACTTCCCATTCACAATCCACTGTTCCAACACTCAACATTCAGAAACCACTGAACCAAAACTTCCCAATTAACACACCACTGCTCCACACTCTTCCTCATTTACACAACACTGATACAACACTTCCCATTCATATCCTACTGACCCGAAACTTCACATTCACACACCACCGACCGACACATCCCATTCACACGCCACTGATCAAAGACTTCCCATTCACACACCACTAATCCAACACACCCCATTCACACTCCACTGACCCGACACTTCCCATTCACAAACCACTGACCTGAAAGTTCCCTTTCACACACCACTGACCCGACACTTCCCCTTCACAAACCACTGAACCCACACTTCCCATTCACACACCACTGATCCAACACTTCCCAATTCACACACCACTGATCCAACACTTCCCAATTCACACACCATTGATCCAACACTTCCCATTCACACAACACTGATCCAACACTTCCCAATTCACAGACCACTGATCCAACACTTCCCATTCACAAACCACTGTTCCAACTCTTCCCCATTTACGCAACACTGATACAACACTTCCCATTCATATCCTACTGACCCGAAACTTCCCATTCACACACCACTGTCCGACACATCCCATTCACGCACCACTGACCAAACACATCCCATTCACACACCACTAATCCAACACTCCCCATTCACACTCCACTGACCCGACACTTCCCATTCACAAACCACTGACCTGACAGTTTCCATTCACACACCACTGACCCCACACTTCCCATTCACAAACCACTGAACCCACACTTCCCATTCACACACCACTGATCCAACACTTCCCAATTCACACACCACTGATCCAACACTTCCCAATTCACACAACACTGATCGAACACTTCCCATTCACACAACACTGATCCAACACTTCCCATTCACAAACCACTGATCCAAGAATTCCCCATACAGACAACACTGATGCAACACTTCCAATTCATATACTACTAACCCGAAACTTCACATTCACCCACCATTGATCCAACACTTCTCAATCCCACTCCACAGACACGACACTTCCCATTCACAAACAGCTGTCCGAAAGTTCCCATTCACACACCACTGTCTGACACTTCCCATTCATACTCCACTGATCGAACACCTCCCTTTCACACACCACTGATCCAACCCTTCCCAATACAAACACCACTGATCCTTGACATCCCATTCACAAACCACTGATCCAACCCTGCCCATTCACACAACACTGATCCAACACTTCCCAATTCACAGACCACTGATCCAACACTTCCCATTCACAAACCACTGTTCCAACTCTTCCCCATTTACGCAACACTGATACAACACTTCCCATTCATATCCTACTGACCCGAAACATCCCATTCACACACCACTGTCCGACACATCCCATTCACGCACCACTGACCAAACACATCCCATTCACACACCACTAATCCAACACTCCCCATTCACACTCCACTGACCCGACACTTCCCATTCACAAACCACTGACCTGACAGTTTCCTTTCACACACCACTGACCCCACACTTCCCATTCACAAACCACTGAACCCACACTTCCCATTCACACACCACTGATCCAACACTTCCCAATTCACACACCACTGATCCAACACTTCCCAATTCACACAACACTGATCGAACACTTCCCATTCACACAACACTGATCCAACACTTCCCATTCACAAACCACTGATCTAACAATACCCCATACACACAACACTGATGCAACACTACCCATTCATATACTACTGACCCGAAACTTCACATTCACCCACCATTGATCCAACACTACTCTAACCCACTCCACAGACCCGACACTTCCCATTCACTAACCAGTGTCCCAACTCTTTCCATTCACAAACCACTGATCAACATTTCCCAATTCACACACCACTGATCGCACACTTCCCTTTCACACACCACTGATCCAACCCTGCCCCATCAGAAACCTCTGATGCAACACTTCCCAATTAACACACCACTGATCCAACACTTCCCAATTCACACAACACTGATTGAACACTTCCTATTCACACAACACTGATCCAACAGTACCCATTCACAAACCACTGATCCAACAATTCCCCATACTGACAACACTGATGCAACACTTCCCATTCATATACTACTGACCCGAAACTTCACATTCACCCACCATTGATTCAACACTACTCTAACCCACTCCACTGACCCGACACTTCCCATTCACTAACCAGTGACCCAACTCTTTCAATTCACAAACCACTGATCCAACACTTCCCGCTCACACACCCGTAATCCGACACTTCCCATTCAGACACCTCTAAATCGACACTTCCCATTCACCAACCACCGATCCAACACGTCCCTTTCACAAACCACTGAACTGACAGATCCCATTCACGCACCAATGTCCCAACACTTCCGATCACAGACCACATTCCCGACACTTCCAATTCAGAAACAACTGATCCGACACTCTCCATTCACAAACCACTGATCCAACATTTCAAAATTCACACAATACTGATGCAACACATCCCATTCACAAACCAATGATCCGACACTCTCCATTCACAAACCACTGATTCCACACTTCCCATTCACACATCACTGATCCAACACTTCCCAGTTTACAGACCACTGAACCAACACTTCCCAATTCACACACCACTGATCCAACACTTCCCATTCACAAATCACTGTTCCAACACTCAACATTCAGAAACCACTGATCCAACATTTCCCAATTCACACAATACTGATGCAACACATCCCATTCACAAACCAATGATCCGACACTCTCCATTCACAAACCACTGATTCCACACTTCCCATTCACACATCACTGATCCGACACTTCCCAGTTTACAGACCACTGAACCAACACTTCCCAATTCACACACCACTGATCCAACACTTCCCATTCACAAATCACTGTTCCAACACTCAACATTCAGAAACCACTGATCCAGAACTTCCCAATTAACACACCACTGCTCCAACTCTTCCCCATTTACGCAACACTGATACAACACTTCCCATTCATATCCTACTGACCCGGAACTTCCCATTCACACACCACTGTCCGACACATCCCATTCACGCACCACTGATCAAACACTTCCCATTCACACACCACTAATCCAACAGTTCCCTTTCACACACCACTGACCCGACACTTCCCATTCACACACCACTGATCCAGCACTTCCCAATTCACTCACCACTGATCCAACACTTCCCAATTCACACAACTCTGATCGAACACTTCCCATTCACACAATGATCCAACAGTACCCATTCACAAACCACTGATCCAACAATTCCCCATACAGACAACACTGATGCAACACTTCCCATTCATATACTACTAACCCGAAACTTCACATTCACCCACCATTGATCCAACACTTCTCAATCCCACTCCACAGACACCACACTTCCCATTCACAAACAGCTGTCCGAAACTTCCCATTCACACATCATTGTCCGACACTTCCCATTCATACTCCACTGACCCGACACTTCCCATTCACAAACCACTGAACCAACACTTCCCATTCATACTCCACTGAACAAACACATCCCATTCACACACCACTGATACAACACTTCCCAATTCACACACCACTGATCGAACACTTCCCTTTCACGCACCACTGATTCAACCCTTCCCAATACACAGACCACTGATCCTTGACATCCCATTCACAAACCACTGATCCAACCCTGCCCATTCACAAACCACTGATCCAAAACTTCCCAATTCACACACCACTGATCCAACAGTACCCATTCACAAACCACTGATCCAACAATTCCCCATACACACAACACTGATGCAACACTTCCCAGTCATATACAACTGACCCGAAACAACACATTCACCCACCTTTGATCCAACACTTCTCAATCCCACTCCACAGACCCGACACTTCCCATTCACAAACAACTGTCAGAAACTTCCCATTCACACAACACTGTCCGACACTTCCCATTCATACTCCACTGACCCGACACTTCCCATTCACAAACCACTGACCCGACACTTCCCATTCACAAACAACTGTCAGAAACTTCCCATTCACACACCGTAATCCGACACTTCCCATTCAGACACCTCTAAACCGACACTTCCCATTGACCAACCGCTGTCAGAAACTTCCAATTCGCACACCACTGACCCGGCACTTCCCATTCACTTATCACTGATCCAACACTTCCCAATTCACAGACCACTTATCGAACACATCCGAATTCACAAACCACTGAACCCACACTTCCTATTCACACACCACTGATCCAACACATCGCATTCATATACTACTAATTCGAAACTTCTCATTCACCTACCATTGATCCAACACTTCTCAGTCACACCGCACTGACCCGACACTTGCCATTCACACACACCACTGTCCAAACACTTCCCATTCACACACCCGTATTCAGAAAATTCCAATTCAAACACCTCTGAACCGACACTTCCCATTCAAAACCACAGATCCAACACGTCCCATTCACAAACTACTGAATAGACTGTTCACATTCACACACCACTGACCCGACACTTCCCATTCAAAAACAGCTGTCCGAAACTTCCCATTCGCACGCCACTGAATCGGCATTTCCCATTCACATACCACTGTCCGACCCTTCCCATTCACACACCACTGATCCAACACTTCTCAATTCACAGACCACTGATCCAACACTTCCCAATTCACAAACCATAGATCCAACACTACCCATTCACAAACCACTGATCCAAAACTCGACATTCAGAAAGCACTGATCCAACTCTTCCCAATTAACACACCACGGCTCCAACTCCTCCCCATTTAAACAACATGGATACAACACTTCCCATTCATATACTCCTGGGCCGAAACTTCACATTCACCCACCATTGATCCAGCACTTCTCAATCCAACTCCACTGACCCGACACTTCCCATTCACAAACCACTGTCAGACACATCCCATTCACACACCACTGACCAAACACTTCCCATTCTCACACCACTAATACAACACTCCCCATTGACACACCACTGATGCAACACATCCCATTCACAAACCACTGATCCCACACTTCCCTTTCACGCACCACTGATTCAACCCTTCCCAATACACAGACCACTGATCCTTGACATCACATTCACAAACCACTGATCCAACCCTGCCCATTCACAAACCACTGATCCAAAACTTCCCAATTCACATACCACTGATCCAACAGTACCCATTCACAAACCACTGATCCAACAATTCCCCATACACACAACACTGATGCAACACTTCCCAGTCATATACAACTGACCCGAAACAACACATTCACCCACCTTTGATCCAACACTTCTCAATCCCACTCCACAGACCCGACACTTCCCAATTCACACACCACTAATACAACACTCCCCATTCACACACCACTGATGCAACACATCCCATTCACAAACCACTGACCTGACAGTTCCCATTCACACACAACTGACCGGACACTTCCCATTCACAAACCACTGGACCCACACTTCCCATTCACACACCAGAAATCCGACACTTCCCATTCAGACACCTCTGACCCGACACATCCAATTCACAAACCACTGGTCCAACTCCTCCCATTCACACGACGTAACCGACACGACTCACTCACAAACAACTGTCCGAAAGTCCCCCTTCACACTCCACTGACCCGACACTTCCCATTCACAAACAACTGACCTGACAGTTCCCATTCACACACCACTGACCCGTCACTTCCCATTCACACATCACTGATACAACAATTCCCATTCATGTACTACTGACCCGAAACTTCACATTCACCCACCATTGATCCAACACTTCTCAATCCCACTCCACAGACCGGACACGTCCCATTCACAAATAACTGTCCGAAACTTCTCATTAACACACCGCTGTCCGACTCTTCCCATTCACACTCTACTGACCCGACAGTTCCCATTCACAAACCACTGTCAGACACATCCCATTCACACACCACTGACACAACACTTCCCATTCACAAACCACTGAACCCACACTTCCTATTCACACCCCACTGATCCAACACATCCCATTCATATACTACTAACTCGAAACTTTTCATTCACCTACCATTGATCCAACACTTCTCAATCACACCGCACTGACCCGACACTTCCCAATTAAGACACCACTGCTCCAACACTTCTCCATTTACACAAAACTGATACAACACTTCCCATTCATATACTACTGACACGAAACTTCCCATTCACACCCCACTGACCCGACACTTCCCATTCACAAACCACGGACCCGACACTTCCCATTCAGAAACCACTGATCCCACACGTCCAATTCAGTCTCCACTGATCCAACACCTCCCAGTTCACAGACCACTAATCAAATACTTCACATTTACAAGCCACTGTCCGACACTTCCCCTTCACACTCCACTGATCGGACACTTCACATTCACAAACAGCTGTCCGAAACTTCCCCTTCAGACTCCACTGATCCGACACTTCCCATTCACAAACCACTGACCTGACAGTTCCCATTCACAGACCACTCACCCGACACTTCCCATTCACAAACCTCTGAACGCACACTTCCCATTCACACACCACTGTTCCAGCACATCCCCATTCACACACCACTGCTCCAACTCTTCCCCATTTACACAACACTGATACAACTCTTCCCATTCATATACTTCTGACACGAAACTTAACATTCACTCACCATTGATCCAACACTTCTCAATCCCACTCCACCCATCCGAGACTTCCCATTCACACAGCACTGATCCCACACATCCCCATGTACACAGCACTGACCCAACACATCCCATTCATATACAACTAACCTGAAACTTCACATTCACCTACCACTTATCGAACACTTCTCAATCACAACCCACTGACCAGACGCTTCCCATTCACACACGCCTAATCAGAAACTTCCCATTCAAACACCTCTGAACCGACACTTCCCATTCATAAACCACTGCACAGACAGTTCCCATTCACACGCCACTGACCCGCCCCTTCCCATTCACATACCACTGTCCGACACTTCCCATTCACACTCCACTGATCCAACACTTCCCAATTAACGGACCACTGATCCAACACGTCCCAACTCACAAACCACAGATCCAACACTTCAGAATTCACACACCTGTGATGCAACACTTCCCATTCACAAAACACTGATCCCACACTTCCATTTCACACACCACTGATTCAACCCTTCCCAATTCACAGACCACTGATCCTTGACTTCCTATTCACAAACCACTGATCCAAAACTGCCCATTCACAAACCACTGATCCAACACTTCCCCATTCACACACCACTGATCCAACAGTACCCATTCACAAACCACTGATTAAACACATCCCCATATACACAACACTGATGCAAAACTTCCCATTCATATACTACTGATCCGAAACTTCACATTCACCCACCATTCATCCAATACTTCTCAATCCCACTCCACAGACCCGACACTTCCCATTCACCAACAACAGTCAGTAACTTCCCATTCACACACCACTGTCCGACACTTCCCATTCACAAACCACTGTCCGACACATCCCACTCACACAACACGGACACAATACTTCCCATTCACACACCACCGATCCAACACTTCCCAATTCACAGACCACTGATCCAACACTTCCCATTCACAAACCACAGATCCAACACTTCCCAATTAAGACACCACTGCTCCAACACTTCTCCATTTACACAACACTGACCAAAAGTACCCATTCACAAACCACTGATCAAACACATCCCCATATACACAACACTGTCCCGACATTTCCCATTCACACACCACTGACCGGACACTTCCCATTCACAAACCACTGAACCCACACTTCACATTCAGACACCAGTAATCCGACACTTCCCATTCAGACTCCACTGATCCGACACATCCAATTCACAAACCAGGGGTCCAACAGCTCCCATTCACACACGACTTAACCGACACGACACATTCACAAACAACTGTCCGAAACTTCCCCTTCACACTCCACTGACCCGACACTTCCCACTCACAAACCACAGACCTGACAGTTCCCATTCACACAACACTGACCCGACACTTCCCATTCACACACCACTGATCCAGCACATCCCCATTCACACACCACTGATCCAAAACTTCCCAATCAACTACCACTGACCCGACACTTCCCAATTCACACACCACTGATCCAACAGTACCCATTCAGAAACCACTGATCCAACACTTCCCAATTCACACACCACTGATCCAACAGTACCCATTCAGAAACCACTGATCGAACAATTCCCCATACACACAAAACTGATGCAACACTTCCCATTCATATACTACTGACCAGAAAATTCACATTCACCCACCATTGATCCAACACTTTCCATTCACACACCACTGATCCAAAACACTTCCCAATTCACAGACCACTAATCCAACACTTCCCATTCACAAGCCACTGATCCAACTTTTCCAACATCACACACCACTGATCCAACACATCCCATTCCCACTCCACTAAACCGACACATCCCATTCACAAACCACTGTCCGACACATCCCACTCACACAACACTTACACAATACTTCCAATTCACACACCACCGATCCAACACTTCCCAATTCACACACCACTGATCCAACACTTCCCAATTAAGACACCACTTCTCCAACACTTCTCCATTTACACAACACTGATACAACACTTCCCATTCATATACTACTGACCCGAAACGTCCCATTCACACACCACTGTCCGACACTTCCCATTCACACCCCACGGACCCGACACTTCCCATTCACACTCCACTGATCCAACACCTCCCAGTTCACAGACCACTAATCCAACACATCCCATTCACAAACCACTGACCTGACAGTTCCCATTCACACACAACTGACCGGACACTTCCCATTCACAAACCACTGGACCCACACTTCCCATTCACACACCAGAAATCCGACACTTCCCATTCAGACACCTCTGACCCGACACATCCAATTCACAAACCACTGGTCCAACACCTCCCATTCACACGACGTAACCGACACGACTCACTCACAAACAACTGTCCGAAAGTCCCCCTTCACACTCCACTGACCCGACACTTCCCATTCACAAACAACTGACCTGACAGTTCCCATTCACACACCACTGACCCGTCACTTCCCATTCACACATCACTGATACAACAATTCCCATTCATGTACTACTGACCCGAAACTTCACATTCACCCACCATTGATCCAACACTTCTCAATCCCACTCCACAGACCGGACACGTCCCATTCACAAATAACTGTCCGAAACTTCTCATTAACACACCGCTGTCCGACTCTTCCCATTCACACTCTACTGACCCGACAGTTCCCATTCACAAACCACTGTCAGACACATCCCATTCACACACCACTGACACAACACTTCCCATTCACAAACCACTGAACCCACACTTCCTATTCACACCCCACTGATCCAACACATCCCATTCATATACTACTAACTCGAAACTTTTCATTCACCTACCATTGATCCAACACTTCTCAATCACACCGCACTGACCCGACACTTCCCAATTAAGACACCACTGCTCCAACACTTCTCCATTTACACAAAACTGATACAACACTTCCCATTCATATACTACTGACACGAAACTTCCCATTCACACCCCACTGACCCGACACTTCCCATTCACAAACCACGGACCCGACACTTCCCATTCAGAAACCACTGATCCCACACGTCCAATTCAGACTCCACTGATCCAACACCTCCCAGTTCACAGACCACTAATCAAATACTTCACATTTACAAGCCACTGTCCGACACTTCCCCTACACACTCCACTGATCGGACACTTCACATTCACAAACAGCTGTCCGAAACTTCCCCTTCAGACTCCACTGATCCGACACTTCCCATTCACAAACCACTGACCTGACTGTTCCCATTCACAGACCACTCACCCGACACTTCCCATTCACAAACCTCTGAACGCACACTTCCCATTCACACACCACTGTTCCAGCACATCCCCATTCACACACCATTGCTCCAACTCTTCCCCATTTACACAACACTGATACAACTCTTC
Source organism: Hypanus sabinus (assembly GCF_030144855.1). NCBI lineage: Eukaryota > Metazoa > Chordata > Chondrichthyes > Myliobatiformes > Dasyatidae > Hypanus > Hypanus sabinus. The sequence continues at coordinate 418,026 of NW_026779928.1, forward strand.
CCATTCATATACTTCTGACACGAAACTTAACATTCACTCACCATTGATCCAACACTTCTCAATCCCACTCCACCCATCCGAGACTTCCCATTCACACAGCACTGATCCCACACATCCCCATGTACACAGCACTGACCCAACACATCCCATTCATATACAACTAACCTGAAACTTCACATTCACCTACCATTTATCGAACACTTCTCAATCACACCCCACTGACCAGACGCTTCCCATTCACACACGCCTAATCAGAAACTTCCCATTCAAACACCTCTGAACCGACACTTCCCATTCATAAACCACTGCACAGAGAGTTCCCATTCACACGCCACTGACCCGCCCCTTCCCATTCACATACCACTGTCCGACACTTCCCATTCACACTCCACTGATCCAACACTTCCCAATTAACGGACCACTGATCCAACACGTCCCAACTCACAAACCACAGATCCAACACTTCAGAATTCACACACCTGTGATGCAACACTTCCCATTCACAAAACACTGATCCCACACTTCCATTTCACACACCACTGATTCAACCCTTCCCAATTCACAGACCACTGATCCTTGACTTCCTATTCACAAACCACTGATCCAAAACTGCCCATTCACAAACCACTGATCCAACACTTCCCCATTCACACACCACTGATCCAACAGTACCCATTCACAAACCACTGATTAAACACATCCCCATATACACAACACTGATGCAAAACTTCCCATTCATATACTACTGATCTGAAACTTCACATTCACCCACCATTCATCCAACACTTCTCAATCCCACTCCACAGACCCGACACTTCCCATTCACCAACAACAGTCAGTAACTTCCCATTCACACACCACTGTCCGACACTTCCCATTCACAAACCACTGTCCGACACATCCCACTCACACAACACGGACACAATACTTCCCATTCACACACCACCGATCCAACACTTCCCAATTCACAGACCACTGATCCAACACTTCCCATTCACAAACCACAGATCCAACACTTCCCAATTAAGACACCACTGCTCCAACACTTCTCCATTTACACAACACTGACCAAAAGTACCCATTCACAAACCACTGATCAAACACATCCCCATATACACAACACTGTCCCTACATTTCCCATTCACACACCACTGACCGGACACTTCCCATTCACAAACCACTGAACCCACACTTCACATTCAGACACCAGTAATCCGACACTTCCCATTCAGACTCCACTGATCCGACACATCCAATTCACAAACCAGGGGTCCAACAGCTCCCATTCACACACGACTTAACCGACACGACACATTCACAAACAACTGTCCGAAACTTCCCCTTCACACTCCACTGACCCGACACTTCCCACTCACAAACCACAGACCTGACAGTTCCCATTCAAACAACACTGACCCGACACTTCCCATTCACACACCACTGATCCAGCACATCCCCATTCACACACCACTGATCCAAAACTTCCCAATCAACTACCACTGACCCGACACTTCCCATTCACACACCACTGATCCAACACTTCCCATTCACAAACAACTGATCCAACACTCGCCATTCACACCCCACTCATCCAACACTTCCCAATTCACAGTCCACTGATCCTTGACTTCCAATTCACAAACCACTGATCCAACACTGCCCATTCACAAACCACTGATCCAACACTTCCCAATTCACACACCACTGATCCAACAGTACCCATTCAGAAACCACTGATCGAACAATTCCCCATACACACAAAACTGATGCAACACTTCCCATTCATATACTACTGACCAGAAAATTCACATTCACCCACCATTGATCCAACACTTTCCATTCACACACCACTGATCCAAAACACTTCCCAATTCACAGACCACTAATCCAACACTTCCCATTCACAAGCCACTGATCCAACTTTTCCAACATCACACACCACTGATCCAACACATCCCATTCCCACTCCACTGAACCGACACATCCCATTCACAAACCACTGTCCGACACATCCCACTCACACAACACTTACACAATACTTCCAATTCACACACCACCGATCCAACACTTCCCAATTCACACACCACTGATCCAACACTTCCCAATTAAGACACCACTTCTCCAACACTTCTCCATTTACACAACACTGATACAACACTTCCCATTCATATACTACTGACCCGAAACGTCCCATTCACACACCACTTTCCGACACTTCCCATTCACACCCCACGGACCCGACACTTCCCATTCACACTCCACTGATCCAACACCTCCCAGTTCACAGACCACTAATCCAACACATCCCATTCACAAACCATTGATCCAACACTTCCAACTTCACAAACCACTGATCCAACACATCCCATTCACACACCACTGATCCAACATTTCAGAATTCACACACCTCTGATCCAACACTTCCCATTCACAAACCACAGATCCAACACTCGACATTCAGAAAGCACTGATCCAACACTTCCCAATTGACACACCACTGCTCCAACTCTTCCCAATTTACATAACATTGATACAACACTTCCCATTCATATACTACTGGGCCGAAACTTCATATTCACCCACCATTGATCCAACACTTCTCTATCCCACTCCACAGAACCGACATTTCCCACTCACACACAAGTGTGCGAAACTTCCCATTCACACACCAGTGTCCGACACATCACATTCACACACCACTGACCTGACAGTTCCCATTCACAGACCACTGACCCGACACTTCCCATTCAGAAACCACTGAACGCACACTTCCCTTTCGCACACCACTGATCCAGCACATCCCCATTCACACACCACTGATCCAACACTTCCCAATCAGCTACCACTGACCCGACACTTCCCATTCACACACTACTGATCCAACACTTCCTATTCACAAACAACTGATCCAACACTCGCCTTTCACACACCACTCATTCAACGTTTCCCATTTCACACACCACTGATCCAACCCTTCCCAATTCACAGATCACTGATCCTTGACTTCCCATTCACAAACCTCTGATCCAACACTTCCCAATTCACACACCACTGATACAACTGTTACCATTCACTAACCACTCATCCAACAATTCCCCATACACTCAACACTGATGCAACACTTCCCATTCATATACTACTGACCCGAAAATTCACATTCACCCACCATTGATCCACCACTTCCCATTCACACACCACTGACCGGACACTTCCCATTCACTAACCACTGAACTCACACTTCGCATTCACACACCAGTAATCCGACACTTCCCATTCAGACACCTCTGACCCGACACATACAATTCACAAACCACTGAATCAGCACCTCCCATTCACACACGACTTAACCTACACGACCCATTCACAAACAACTGACCTGACAGTTCCCATTCACGCAGCAATGACCCAACACTTCCGATCACAGGCCACTGTCCCGACACTTCCCAATTCACACACCACTGATCGCACACTTCCCTTTCACACACCACTGATCCAACACTTCCCAATTCACAAACCATTGATACAACACTTCCTATTCACACACCACTGATCCAACACATCCAATTCATATACTACTAACTCGAAACTTTTCATTCACCTACCATTGATCCAACACTTCTCAATCACACACCAGTAATCCGACACTTCCCATTCAGACACCTCTGACCCGACACATCCAATTCACAAACCACTGGTCCAACACCTCCCATTCACACACGGCTTAACCGACACGACCCATTCACAAACAAATGTCCGAAACTCCCCATTCGCACGCCACTGACCCGGCACTTCCCATTCATATACCACTGTCCGACACTTCCCATTCACACTCCACTGATCCAACACTTCCCAATTCACAGACCATTGATCCAACACTTCCCAATTCACAAACCACAAATCCAAAACTTCCCATTCACAAACCGCTGATCCGACACTTCCCAATTCACACACCACTGATCGCACACTTCCCTTTCACACACCACTGATCCAACACTTCCCAATTCACAAACCATTGATACAACACTTCCCATTCACAAACCACTGATCCAACACTTCCCATTCACACCTCACTGATCCAACACTTCAGAGTTCACAGACCACTGATCCAACACTTCCCAGTTCACAGACAGCTGATCCAATACTTCCCAATTCACACACCACTGATCCAACACTTCACATTCACAAACCACTGTTCCAACACTCAACATTCAGAAACCACTGATCCAACACTTCCCAATTCACACACCACTGATCCAACAGTACCCATTCACAAACCACTGATCCAACAATTCCCCATGCTCACAACACTGATGCAACACATCCCATTCATATACTACTGACACGAAACTTCACATTCACCCCCCATTGATCCAACACTTCTCTAACCCCCTCCACCGACTCGACACTTCCCATTCACAAACCACTGACCCAACTCTTCCCATTCACAAACCACTGACCTGACAGTTCCCATTCAATCACAGCTGACCGGAAACTTCCCATTCACAAACCACTGAACCCACACTTCCCATTCACAAACCAGTAATCCGACACTTCCTATTCAGACACATCTGACACGACACATCCAATTCACAAACCACTGGTCCAACACCTCCCATTCACACACGACTTAATCTACACGACACATTGACAAACAACAGTCCGAATCTTCCCCTTCACACTCCACTGAACCGACACTTCCCATTCACAAACCACTGACCTGAGAGTTCCCATTCACACACCACTGACCAGACACATCCCATTCACAAACCAGTGAACCCACACTTCCCATTCACTCACCACTGATCCAACACTTCCCAATTCACACACCACTGATCCAACACATCCCAATTCACACACCACTGATCCAACACTTCCCAATTCACACAGCACTGATCGAACACTTCCCTTTCACACACCACTGATCCAACCATTCCCAATGCACAGACCACTGATCCTTGACTTCCCATTCACAAACCACTGATCCAACACTGCACATTCAGAAACCACTGATCCAACACTTCCCAATTCACACACCACTGATCCAACACTTCCCAATTCACAGACCACTGATCCAACACTTCCCAATTCACAAACCATTGATACAACACTTCCCATTCACAAACCACTGAACCCACACTTCCTATTCACACACCACTGATCCAACACATCCAATTCATATACTACAAACTCGAAACTTTTCATTCACCTACCATTGATCCAACACTTCTCAATCACACCGCACTGACCAGACACTTCCCAATTAAGACACCACTGCTCCAACACTTCTCCATTTACACAACACTGATACAACACTTCCCATTCATATACTACTGACACGAAACTTCCCATTCACACCGCACTGACCCGACAGTTCCCATTCACACACCACTGACCCGACACTTCCCATTCACAAACAGCTGTCCGAAACCTCCCATTCGCACGCCACTGACCCGGCACTTCCCATTCACATACCACTGTCCGACACTTCCCATTCACACTCCACTGAACCAACACTTCCTAATTCACGGACCACTGATCCAAACGTCCCAGCTCACAACCCACAGATCCAACACTTCCCAGTCACAAACCACTGACCCAACACTTCCCAATTCACACACCACTGATCCAACACTTCCCAATTAACACACCACTGCTCCAACTCTTCCCCATTTACACAACACTGATACAACACTTCCCATTCATATACTACTGGGCCGAAACTTCACATTCACCCACAATTGATCCAACACTTCTCAATCCCACTCCACAGACACGACACTTTCCATTCACACACCACTGACCCAACACTTCCCATTCACACACCACTGATCCAACACTTCCCATTCACACACCACTGATCCAACACTTCCCATTCACACACTACTAATCCAACACTTCCCAATCACCGACACTGTCCCGAAACATCCCATTCACAAATCACTGATCCCACACTTCCCATTCACAAACCACTGATCCCACACTTCCCATTCACAAACCACTGAACCCACACTTCCCATTCACACACTACTAATCCAACACTTCCCAATCACCGACACTGTCCCGAAACATCCCATTCACAAATCACTGATCCCACACTTCCCATTCACAAACCACTGATCCCACACTTCCCATTCACAAACCACTGAACCCACACTTCCTATTCACACACCACTGATACAACCCTTCCCAATTCACAGACCACTGATCCTTGACTTCCTATTCACAATCCACTGATCCAACACTGCCCATTCACAAACCACTGATCCAACACTTCCCAATTCACACACCACTGATCCAACAGTACCCATTCACAAACCACTGATCCAACAATTCCCCATACACACAACACTGATGCAACACTTCCCATTCATATACTACTGACCCGAAACTTCACATTCACCCACCATTGATCCAACACATCTCTAACCCACTCCACTGACCCGACACATCCCATTCACAAACCACTGATCCCACACTTCCCATTCACACATCACTGATCCCACACTTCCCATTCACACATCACTGATCCAACAATTCCCATTCACAAACCACTGATCCAACACTCAACATTCAGAAACTATATACTTCTGACACGAAACTTCCCATTCACACCACACTGACAAGACACTTCCCATTCAAAAACCACGGACCCGACACTTCCCATTCACAAACCACTGATCCCACACGTCCCATTCAGACTCCACTGATCCAACACCTCCCAGTTCACAGACCACTAATCAAACACTTCCCATTCACACACCACTGACCCGACACATCCCATTCACAAACAGCTGTCCGAAACTTCCCATTGGCACGCCACTGACCCGGCACTTCCTATTCACATACCACTGTCCGAAACTTCCCATTCACACTCCACTGATCCAACACTTCCCAATTCACGGACCACTGCTCCAACTCTTCCCCATTTACACAACATTGATACAACACTTCCCATTCATATACTACTGGGCCGAAACTTCACATTCACCCACCATTGATCCAACACTTCTCAATCCCACTCTACAGAAGCGACATTTCCCATTCACAAACAAGAGTCCGAAACTTGCCTTTCACACACCAGTGTCCGACACATCCCATTCGCACACCACTGACCCAACACTTCCCATTCACACACTACTAATCCAACACTTCCCAATCACCGACACTGTCCCGAAACATCCTATTCACACACCACAGATCCAACTCTTCCCATTCACAAAACACTGATCCCACACTTCCCTTTCACACACCACTGATCCAACCCTTCCCAATTCACAGACCACTGATCCTTGACTTCCTATTCATAAACCACTGATCCAACACTGCCCATTCACAAACCACTGATGCAACACTTCCCAATTCACAGGCCACCGATCCAACATTCCCAATTCACACACCACTGATCCAACACTTCCCCGTTTACACACCACTGATACAACAATTCCCATTCAAATGCTACTGACACGAAACTTCACATTCACCCACTATTGATCAAACACTTCTACATCACACCCCACTGACCCGACACTTGCCATTCACACACCACTGACCCGACACTTCCCATTCACAAACCCCTGACCTGACAGTTCCCATTCAAACAGCACTGATCCGACACTTCCCACTCACATACCACTGATCCAACACATCACCATTCACACACCACTGATCCAACACGTCCCATTCACACACCACTGACCCAACACTTCCTATTCACACACCACTGATCCAACACTTCCCATTCACAAAACACTGATCCCACACTTCCATTTCACACACCACTGATTCAACCCTTCCCAATTCACAAACCACTGATCCTTGACTTCCTTTTCACAAACCACTGATCCAACACTGCCCATTCACAAACCACTGACCCAACACTTCCCCATTCACACACCACTGATCCAACACTTCCCATTCACAAACCACTGATCAAACACATCCCCATATACACAACACTGATGCAAAACTTCCCATTCATATACTACTGGTCCGAAACTTCACATTCACCCACCATTGATCCAATACTTCTCAATCCCACTCCACAGACCCGACACTTCCCATTCACAAACAACAGTCCGAAACTTCCCATTCACACACCACCGATCCAACACTTCCCAATTCACAGACCACTGATCCAACACTTCCCATTCACAAACCACTGATCCAACACTTCCAATTAAGACACCACTGCTCCAACAGTACCCATTTACAAACCATTGATCAAACACATCGCCATATACACAACACTGACCCGACATTTCCCATTCACACACCACTGACCGGACACTTCCCATTCACAAACCACTGAACCCACACTTCACATTCAGACACCAGTAATCCGACACTTCCCATTCAGACACCACTGACCCGACACATTCAATTCACAAACCAGGGGTCCAACAGCTCCCATTAACACACGACTGATCCAACACTTCCCAATTCACACAACACTGATCCAACACTTCCAATTCACAAACCACTGATCCAACAATTCCCATTCGCACAACACTGATCCAACACATCCCATTCACAAACCACGTATCCAGCACATCCCATTCACAAACAACTGTCCGAACCATCCCCTTCACACTCCACTGACCCGACACTTCCCAATCACTTACCACTGTCCGACGCTTCCCATTCACACACGACTTAACCGACACGACCCAGTCACAATCAGTTGTCCGAAACTTCCCCTTCACACTCCACTGACCCGACACTTCCCATTCACACTCCACTGATCCAACACTTCCCATTCACAAACTCTGATCTAACACTTCGCAATCAGCAACCACTGACCCGACACTTCCAATTAACACATACCTGATCCAAATCTTCCCATTCACACACCACTGATCCAACACGTCCCATTCACAAACCAGTGATCCAACACGTTCCATTTACAAACCACTGATACAACACTTCCCATTCACAAACAACTGTGAGAAACTTCCCCTTCACACTACACTGACGCCACAACCCCATTCACAAACCACTGATCCAACACGACCCATTCACAAACCACTGAACGCACACTTCCCATTCACACACCACTGATCCAACACATCCCCTTTCACACACGACTGATCCAACACTTCCCAATTCACACAACACTGATCCAACACTTCCCATTCACAAACCACTGATCCAACAATTCCCATTCGCACACCACTGATCCAACACATCCCATTCACAAACCACCTATCCAGCACTTCCCATTCACAAACAACTGTCCGAAGCATCCCCTTCACACTCCACTGACCCGAAACTTCCCATTCACAAACCACTGAACCCACACTTCCCATTCACACACCACTGATCCAACACATCCCATTCACAAAACACTGATCCCACACTACCATTTCACACACCACTGATTCAACCCTTCCCAATTCACAAACCACTGATCCTTGACTTCCTTTTCACAAACCACTGATCCAACACTTCCCCATTCACACACCACTGATCCAACACTTCCCATTCACAAACCACTGATCCAACATATCCCATTCACACAACACTGTTCCAAAACTTCCCATTCACAAACAACTGTGCGAACCTTCTCCTTCACACTACACTGACGCGACAACCCCATTCACAAACCACTGATCCAACACGCCCCATTCACAAACCACTGACCTGACAGTTCCCATTCACACACCACTGACCCGACACATCCCATTCACAAACCACTGAACCCACACTTCCCATTCACACACCATTGATCCAACACATCCCATTCACACACCACTGTTCCCAAACTTCCCATTCACAAACAACTGTGCGAACCTTCTCCTTCACACTACACTGACGCGACAACCCCATTCACAAACCACTGATCCAACACGCCCCATTCACAAACCACTGACCTGACAGTTCAAATTCATGCACCACTGACCCGACACATCCCATTCACAAACCACTGAACCCACACTTCCCATTCACACACCACTGATCCAACACATCCCCATTCACACACGACGGATCCAACACTTCCCAATTCACACACCGCTAATCCAACACTTCCCATTCACAAACCACTGATCCAACAATTCGCATTAGCACACCACTGATCCAACACATCCCATTCACAAACCACCTATCCAGCACTTCCCATTCACAAACAACTGTCCGAACCACCCCTTCACACTCCACTGACCCGACACTTCCCATTCACAAACCACTGAACCCACACTTCCCATTCACACACCACTGATCCAACACATCCCATTCACACACCACTGACCCAAAACTTCCCATTCACAAACAACTGTGCGAACCTTCTCCTTCACACTACACTGACGCGACAACCCCATTCACAAACCACTGATCCAACACGCCCCATTCACAAACCACTGACCAGACAGTTCCCATTCACACACCACTGACCCGACACATCCCATTCACAAACCACTGAACCCACACTTCCCATTCACACACCACTGACCCGACACCACCCATTCACAAACCACTGAACCCACACTTCCCATTCGCACACCACTGATCCAACACATTCCCGTTCACGCACGACTGATCCAACACTTGCCAATTCACACACCACTGATCCAACACATCCCCATTTACACTCCACTGTTACAACACTTCCCATTCATATGCTACTGACCCGAAACTTCACATTCACCAACCATTGATCCAACACTTATCCATCACACCACACTGACCCGACACTGGACATTCACACATCACTGATACGACACATCCCATTCACGAACCACAGACCTGACACTTCCCATTCACAAACAACTGTGCGAACCTTCCCCTTCACACTACACTGACCCAACACTTCCCATTCACACTCCACTGATCCAACACGTCCCATTCACAAACCACTGAACCCACACTTCCCATTCACACACCAGTAATCCGACACTTCCCATTCAGACATCTCTGACCCGACACGTCCCATTCACAAACCACTGATCCAACACCTCCCATTCACACACGACTTAACCGACAGGACCCATTCACAAACAACTGTACGAAACTTCCCAATTACACACCACTGACCCAACACTTCCCCTTCACACTCCACTGACCCGACACTTCCAATTCACAAACCACTGACCTGACCGTTCCCATTCACACACCACTGAACCAACACTTCCCAATCACACTCCACTGATCCAACACTTCCCATTCACAAACTCTGATCTAACACTTCGCAATCAACAACCACTGACCCGACACTTCCCATTAACACATACCTGATCCAAATCTTCCCATTCACACACCACTGATCCAACACTTCCCATTCACAAACCAGTGATCCAACACGTTCCATTTACAAACCACTGATACAACACTTCCCATTCGCAAACAACTGTGAGAACCTTCCCCTTCACACTACACTGACGCCACAACCCCATTCACAAACCACTGATCCAACACGACCCATTCACAAACCACTGAACGCACACTTCCCATTCACACACCACTGATCCAACACATCCCCTTTCACACACGACTGATCCAACACTTCCCATTTACCAACAACTGTCCGAACCATCCCCTTCACACTCCACTGACCCGACACTTCCCATTCACAATCCACTGAACCCACACTTCCCATTCACACACCACTGAGCCAACACATCCCATTCACACACCACTGTTCCAAAACTTCCCATTCACAAACAACTGTGCGAACCTTCTCCTTCACACTACACTGACGCGACAACCCCATTCACAAACCACTGATCCAACACGCCCCATTCACAAACCACTGACCTGACAGTTCCCATTCACAAACCACTGACCCGACACATCCCATTCACAAACCACTGAACCCACACTTCCCATTCACACACCACTGTTCCAACACATCCCATTCACACACCACTGTTCCAAAATTTCCCATTCACAAACAACTGTGCGAACCTTCTCCTTCACACTACACTGACGCGACAACCCCATTCACAAACCACTGATCCAACACGCCCCATTCACAAACCACTGACCTGACAGTTCCCATTCACACACCACTGACCCGACACATCCCATTCACAAACCACTGAACCCACACTTCCCATTCACACACCACTGATCCAACACTTCCCATTCACAAACCGCTGATCCAAAACTTACAATTCATACACCGCTGTTCCAACACTTCCCATTCACAAACAACTGATCCAACAATCGCCATTCACTGCTGCTACACTTCCCAATTCACACACCACTGCTCCAACACTTCTCCATTTACACAAAACTGATACAACACTTCCCATTCATAAACTACTGACCCGAAGCTTCACATTCACCCAGGATTGATCCAACACTTCCCATTCACACTCAACCTACCCGACACTTCCCATTCAAAAACCAGTATCCGACACATCCCATTCACCAGCACTGGCCGACACATCCCAATCGCACTCCACTGACCCGGCAATTCCCATTCACAAACCACTGTCCGACACTTCCCATTCACACTCCACTGATCCAACACTTACCATTCACAAACACTGATCCAACACTTCCCAATTCACACACCACTGATCCAACACTTCCCAATTCACACACCTCTGATCCAACACTTCCCAATTCACACACCACTGATCCAACACTTCCCAATTCACACACCACTGATCCAACACTTCCCAATTCACACACCACTGATCGAACACTTCCCTTTCACACTCCACTGAACCAACACTTCCCAATTCACGGACCACTGATCCAACACGTCCCAGCTCACAACCCACAGATCCAACACTTCCCAGTCACAAACCACTGACCCAACACTTCAGAATTCACACACCTGTGATGCAACACTTCCCAATTAACACACCACTGCTCCAACTCTTCCCCATTTACACAACACTGATACAACACTTCCCATTCATATACTACTGGGCCGAAACTTCACATTCACCCACCATTGATCCAACACTTCTCAATCCCACTCTACAGAATCGACATTTCCCATTCTCAAACAAGTGTCCGAAACTTGCCTTTCACACACCAGTGTCCGACAAATCCCATTCACACACCACTGATCCAACACTTCCCATTCACACACTACTAATCCAACACTTCCCAATCACCGACACTGTCCCGAAACATCCCATTCACAAATCACTGATCCCACACTTCCCATTCACACACCACTGATCCAACACTTCCCTTTCACACACCACTGATCCAACCCTTCCCAATTCACAGACCACGGATCCTTGACTTCCTATTCACAATCCACTGATCCAACACTGCCCATTCACAAACCACTGATCCAACACTTCCCAATTCACACACCACTAATCCAACAGTACCCATTCACAAACCACTGATCCAACAATTCCCCATACACACAACACTGATGCAACACTTCCCATTCATATACTACTGACCCGAAACTTCACATTCACCCACCATTGATCCAACACATCTCTAACCCACTCCACTGACCCGACACATCCCATTCAGAAACCACTAATCCCACACTTCCCATTCACACATCACTGATCCAACAATTCCCATCAACAAACCACTGATCCAACACTCAACATTCAGAAACTATATACTACTGACACGAAACTTCCCATTCACACCACACTGACCCGACACTTCCCATTCAAAAACCACGGACCCGACACTTCCCATTCACAAACCACTGATCCCACACGTCCCATTCAGACTCCACTGATCCAACACCTCCCAGTTCACAGACCACCGATCCAAAATTCCCAATTCACACACCACTGATCCAACACTTCCCCGTTTACACACCACTGATACAACACTTCCCATTCAAATGCTACTGACACGAAACTTCACATTCACCCACTATTGATCAAACACTTCTACATCACACCCCACTGACCCGACATTTGCCATTCACACACCACTGAGCCTACTCTTCCCATTCACAAAACACTGACCTGACAGTCCCCAATCACACACCACTGACCCGACACTTCCCATTCACAAACCCCTGACCTGACAGTTCCCATTCAAACAGCACTGATCCGACACTTCACACTCACATACCACTGATCCAACACATCACCATTCACACACCACTGATCCAACACGTCCCATTCACACACCACTGACCCAACACTTCCCATTCACGCACTACTAATCCAACACTTCCCAATCACCGACACTGTCCCGAAACATCCCATTCACAAACCACTGAAACCACACTTCCCATTCACACACCACTGATCCAACACTTCCCAATTCACAAACCACTGATCCTTGACTTCCTTTTCACAAACCACTGATCCAACACTGCCCATTCACAAACCACTGATCCTTGACTTCCTTTTCACAAACCACTGATCCAACACTGCCCATTCACAAACCACTGACCCAACACTTCCCCATTCACACACCACTGATCCAACACTTCCCATTCACAAACCACTGATCAAACACATCCCCATATACACAACACTGATGCAAAACTTCCCATTCATATACTACTGGTCCGAAACTTCACATTCACCCACCATTGATCCAATACTTCTCAATCCCAATCCACAGACCCGACACTTCCCATTCACAAACAACAGTCCGAAACTTCCCATTCACACACCACCGATCCAACACTTCCCAATTCACAGACCACTGATCCAACACTTCCCAATCACAAACCACTGATCCAACACTTCCCAATTAAGACACCACTGCTCCAACAGTACCCATTTACAAACCATTGATCAAACACATCCCCATATACACAACACTGACCCGACATTTCGCATTCACACACCACTGACCGGACACTTCCCATTCACAAACCACTGAACCCACACTTCACATTCAGACACCAGTAATCCGACACTTCCCATTCAGACACCACTGACCCGACACATTCAATTCACAAACCAGGGGTCCAACAGCTCCCATTAACACACGACAGATCCAACACTTCCCAATTCACACAACACTGATCCAACACTTCCAATTCACAAACCACTGATCCAACAATTCCCATTCGCACACCACTGATCCAACACATCCCATTCACAAACCACCTATCCAGCACATCCCATTCACAAACCACTGATCCCACACTTCCCATTCACACATCACTGATCCCACACTTCCCATTCACACATCACTGATCCAACAAATCCCATTCACAAACCACTGATCCAACACTCAACATTCAGAAACTATATACTTCTGACACGAAACTTCCCATTCACACCACACTGACAAGACACTTCCCATTCAAAAACCACGGACCCGACACTTCCCATTCACAAACCACTGATCCCACACGTCCCATTCAGACTCCACTGATCCAACACCTCCCAGTTCACAGACCACCGATCCAAAATTCCCAATTCACACACCACTGATCCAACACTTCCCCGTTTACACACCACTGATACAACACTTCCCATTCAAATGCTACTGACACGAAACTTCACATTCACCCACTATTGATCAAACACTTCTACATCACACCCCACTGACCCGACATTTGCCATTCACACACCACTGAGCCTACTCTTCCCATTCACAAAACACTGACCTGACAGTCACCAATCACACACCACTGACCCGACACTTCCCATTCACAAACCCCTGACCTGACAGTTCCCATTCAAACAGCACTGATCCGACACTTCACACTCACATACCACTGATCCAACACATCACCATTCACACACCACTGATCCAACACGTCCCATTCACACACCACTGACCCAACACTTCCCATTCACGCACTACTAATCCAACACTTCCCAATCACCGACACTGTCCCGAAACATCCCATTCACAAACCACTGAAACCACACTTCCCATTCACACACCACTGATCCAACACTTCCCAATTCACAAACCACTGATCCTTGACTTCCTTTTCACAAACCACTGATCCAACACTGCCCATTCACAAACCACTGATCCTTGACTTCCTTTTCACAAACCACTGATCCAACACTGCCCATTCACAAACCACTGACCCAACACTTCCCCATTCACACACCACTGATCCAACACTTCCCATTCACAAACCACTGATCAAACACATCCCCATATACACAACACTGATGCAAAACTTCCCATTCATATACTACTGGTCCGAAACTTCACATTCACCCACCATTGATCCAATACTTCTCAATCCCAATCCACAGACCCGACACTTCCCATTCACAAACAACAGTCCGAAACTTCCCATTCACACACCACCGATCCAACACTTCCCAATTCACAGACCACTGATCCAACACTTCCCAATCACAAACCACTGATCCAACACTTCCCAATTAAGACACCACTGCTCCAACAGTACCCATTTACAAACCATTGATCAAACACATCCCCATATACACAACACTGACCCGACATTTCGCATTCACACACCACTGACCGGACACTTCCCATTCACAAACCACTGAACCCACACTTCACATTCAGACACCAGTAATCCGACACTTCCCATTCAGACACCACTGACCCGACACATTCAATTCACAAACCAGGGGTCCAACAGCTCCCATTAACACACGACAGATCCAACACTTCCCAATTCACACAACACTGATCCAACACTTCCAATTCACAAACCACTGATCCAACAATTCCCATTCGCACACCACTGATCCAACACATCCCATTCACAAACCACCTATCCAGCACATCCCATTCACAAACAACTGTCCGAACCATCCCCTTCACACTCCACTGACCCGACACTTCCCATTCACAAACCACTGACCAGACACATCCAATTCACAAACCACTGATTCAACACCTCCCATTCACACACGACTTAACCGACACGACCCATTCACAAACAACTGTCCGAAACATCCCCTTTCCACTCCACTGACCCGACACTTCCCAATCACTTACCACTGTCCGACGCTTCCCATTCACACACGACTTAACCGACACGACCCAGTCACAATCAGTTGTCCGAAACTTCCCCTTCACACTCCACTGACCAGACACTTCCCATTCACACTCCACTGATCCAACACTTCCCATTCACAAACTCTGATCTAACACTTCGCAATCAGCAACCACTGACCCGACACTTCCCATTAACACATACCTGATCCAAATCTTCCCATTCACACACCACTGATCCAACACGTCCCATTCACAAACCAGTGATCCAACACGTTCCATTTACAAACCACTGATACAACACTTCCCATTCACAAACAACTGTGAGAACCTTCCCCTTCACACTACACTGACGCCACAACCCCATTCACAAACCACTGATCCAACACGACCCATTCACAAACCACTGAACGCACACTTCCCATTCACACTCCACTGATCCAACACATCCCCTTTCACACACGACTGATCCAACACTTCCCATTCACAAACCACTGATCCAACACTTCCCAATTCACACAACACTGATCCAACACTCCCCATTCACAAACCACTGATCCAACACTTCCCAATTCACACAACACTGATCCAACACTCCCCATTCACAAACCACTGATCCAACAATTCCCATTCGCACACCACTGATCCAACACATCCCATTCACAAACCACCTATCCAGCACTTCCCATTCACAAACAACTGTCCGAAGCATCCCCTTCACACTCCACTGACCCGACACTTCCCATTCACAAACCACTGAACCCACACTTCCCATTCACACCCCACTGATCCAACACATCCCATTCACACACCACTGATCCAACACATCCCATTCACAAAACACTGATCCCACACTTCAATTTCACACACCACTGATTCAACCCTTCCCAATTCACAAACCACTGATCCTTGACTTCCTTTTCACAAGCCACTGATCCAACACTGCCCATTCACAAACCACTGATCCAACACTTCCCCATTCACACACCACTGATCCAACACTTCCCATTCACAAACCACTGATCAAACACATCCCCATATACACAACACTGATGCAAAACTTCCCATTCATATACTACTGGTCCGAAACTTCACATTCACCCACCATTGATCCAATACTTCTCAATCCCACTCCACAGACCCGACACTTCCCATTCACAAACAACAGTCCGAAACTTCCCATTCACACACCACCGATCCAACACTTCCCAATTCACAGACCACTGATCCAACACTTCCCAATTAAGACACCACTGCTCCAACAGTACCCATTTACAAACCATTGATCAAACACATCCCCATATACACAACACTGACCCGACATTTCCCATTAACACACCACTGACCGGACAATTCCCATTCACAAAACACTGAACCCACACTTCACATTCAGACACCAGTAATCCGACACTCCCCATTCAGACACCACTGACCCGACACATTCAATTCACAAACCAGGGGTCCAACAGCTCCCATTAACACACGACTGATCCAACACTTCCCAATTCACAAACCACTGATCCAACAATTCCCATTCGCACACCACTGATCCAACACATCCCATTCACAAACCACCTATCCAGCACATCCCATTCACAAACAACTGTCCGAACCATCCCCTTCACACTCCACTGACCCGACACTTCCCATTCACAAACCACTGACCAGACACATCCAATTCACAAACCACTGATTCAACACCTCCCATTCACACACGACTTAACCGACACGACCCATTCACAAACAACTGTCCGAAACATCTCCTTTCCACTCCACTGACCCGACACTTCCCAATCACTTACCACTGTCCGACGCTTCCCATTCACACACGACTTAACCGACACGACCCAGTCACAATCAGTTGTCCGAAACTTCCCCTTCACACTCCACTGACCCGACACCTCCCATTCACACTCCACTGATCCAACACTTCCCATTCACAAACTCTGATCTAACACTTCGCAATCAACAACCACTGACCCGACACTTCCCATTAACACATACCTGATCCAAATCTTCCCATTCACACACCACTGATCCAACACGTCCCATTCACAAACCAGTGATCCAACACGTTCCATTTACAAACCACTGATACAACACATCCCATTCACAAACAACTGTGAGAACCTTCCCCTTCACACTACACTGACGCCACAACCCCATTCACAAACCACTGATCCAACACGACCCATTCACAAACCACTGAACGCACACTTCCCATTCACGCACCACTGATCCAACACATCCCCTTTCACACACGACTGATCCAACACTTCCCAATTCACACAACACTGATCCAACACTTCCCATTCACACACAACTGATCCAACACATCCCCTTTCACACACGACTGATCCAACACTTCCCAATTCACACAACACTGATCCAACACTTCCCATTCACAAACCACTGATCCAACAATTCCCATTCGCACACCACTGATCCAACACATCCCATTCACAAACCACCTATCCAGCACTTCCCATTCACAAACAACTGTCCGAACCATCCCCTTCACACTCCACTGACCCGACACTTCCCATTCACAAACCACTGAACCCACACTTCCCATTCACACACCACTGATCCAACACATCCCATTCACACACCACTGTTCCAAAACTTCCCATTCACAAACAACTGTGCGAACCTTCTCCTTCACACTACACTGACGCGACAACCCCATTCACAAACCACTGATCCAACACGCCCCATTCACAAACCACTGACCTGACAGTTCCCATTCACACACCACTGACCCGACACATCCCATTCACAAACCACTGAACCCACACTTCCCATTCACACACCACTGATCCAACACATCCCCATTCACACACGACGGATCCAACACTTCCCAATTCACACACCGCTAATCCAACACTTCCCATTCACAAACCACTGATCCAACAATTCGCATTCGCACACCACTGATCCAACACATCCCATTCACAAACCACCTATCCAGCACTTCCCATTCACAAACAACTGTGCGAACCTTCTCCTTCACACTACACTGACGCGACAACCCCATTCGCAAACCACTGATCCAACACGCCCCATTCACAAACCACTGACCAGACAGTTCCCATTCACACACCACTGACCCGACACATCCCATTCACAAACCACTGAACCCACACTTCCCATTCACACACCACTGACCCGACACCACCCATTCACAAACCACTGAACCCACACTTCCCATTCGCACACCACTGATCCAACACATTCCCGTTCACGCACGACTGATCCAACACTTGCCAATTCACACACCACTGATCCAACACATCCCCATTTACACTCCACTGTTACAACACTTCCCATTCATATGCTACTGACCCGAAACTTCACATTCACCAACCATTGATCCAACACTTATCCATCACACCACACTGACCCGACACTGGACATTCACACATCACTGATACGACACATACCATTCACGAACCACAGACCTGACACTTCCCATTCACAAACAACTGTGCGAACCTTCCCCTTCACACTACACTGACCCAACACTTCCCATTCACACTCCACAGATCCAACACGTCCCATTCACAAACCACTGAACCCACACTTCCCATTCACACACCAGTAATCCGACACTTCCCATTCAGACATCTCTGACCCGACACGTCCCATTCACAAAACACTGATCCAACACCTCCCATTCACACACGACTTAACCGACAGGACCCATTCACAAACAACTGTCCGAAACTTCCCAATTACACACCACTGACCCAACACTTCCCCTTCACACTCCACTGACCCGACACTTCCAATTCACAAACCACTGACCTGACCGTTCCCATTCACAAACTCTGATCTAACACTTCGCAATCAACAACCACTGATCCAACACTTCCCATTCACAAACCAGTGATCCAACACGTTCCATTTACAAACCTCTGATACAACACTTCCCATTCACAAACAACTGTGAGAACCTTCCCCTTCACACTACACTGACGCCACAACCCCATTCACAAACCACTGATCCAACACTTCCCATTCACAAACCACCTATCCAGCACATCCCATTCACAAACAACTGTCCGAACCATCCCCTTCACACTCCACTGACCCGACACTTCCCATTCACAAACCACTGATCCAACAATTCCCATTCGCACACCACTGATCCAACACATCCCATTCACAAACCACCTATCCAGCACTTCCCATTCACAAACAACTGTCCGAACCATCCCCTTCACACTCCACTGACCCGACACTTCCCATTCACAAACCACTGAACCCACACTTCCCATTCACACACCACTGATCCAACACATCCCATTCACAAAACACTGATCCCACACTTCCATTTCACACACCACTGATTCAACCCTTCCCAATTCACAAACCACTGATCCTTGACTTCCTTTTCACAAGCCACTGATCCAACACTGCCCATTCACAAACCACTGATCCAACACTTCCCCATTCACACACCACTGATCCAACACTTCCCATTCACAAACCACTGATCAAACACATCCCCATATACACAACACTGATGCAAAACTTCCCATTCATATACTACTGGTCCGAAACTTCACATTCACCCACCATTGATCCAATACTTCTCAATCCCACTCCACAGACCCGACACTTCCCATTCACAAACAACAGTCCGAAACTTCCCATTCACACACCACCGATCCAACACTTCCCAATTCACAGACCACTGATCCAACACTTCCCAATTAAGACACCACTGCTCCAACAGTACCCATTTACAAACCATTGATCAAACACATCCCCATATACACAACACTGACCCGACATTTCCCATTAACACACCACTGACCGGACAATTCCCATTCACAAACCACTGAATCCACACGTCACATTCAGACACCAGTAATCCGACACTTCCCATTCAGACACCACTGACCCGACACATTCAATTCACAAACCAGGGGTCCAACAGCTCCCATTAACACACGACTGATCCAACACTTCCCAATTCACACACCACTGCTCCAACACATCCCATTCACAAACCACCTATCCAGCACATCCCATTCACAAACAACTGTCCGAACCATCCCCTTCACACTCCACTGACCCGACACTTCCCATTCACAAACCACTGACCAGACACATCCAATTCACAAACCACTGATTCAACACCTCCCATTCACACACGACTTAACCGACACGACCCATTCACAAACAACTGTCCGAAACATCTCCTTTCCACTCCACTGACCCGACACTTCCCAATCACTTACCACTGTCCGACGCTTCCCATTCACACACGACTTAACCGACACGACCCAGTCACAATCAGTTGTCCGAAACTTCCCCTTCACACTCCACTGACCCGACACTTCCCATTCACACTCCACTGATCCAACACTTCCCATTCACAAACTCTGATCTAACACTTCGCAATCAACAACCACTGACCCGACACTTCCCATTAACACATACCTGATCCAAATCTTCCCATTCACACACCACTGATCAAACACGTCCCATTCACAAACCAGTGATCCAACACGTTCCATTTACAAACCACTGATACAACACTTCCCATTCACAAACAACTGTGAGAACCTTCCCCTTCACACTACACTGACGCCACAACCCCATTCACAAACCACTGATCCAACACGACCCATTCACAAACCACTGAACGCACACTTCCCATTCACACACAACTGATCCAACACATCCCCTTTCACACACGACTGATCCAACACTTCCCAATTCACACAACACTGATCCAACACTTCCCATTCACAAACCACTGATCCAACAATTCCCATTCGCACACCACTGATCCAACACATCCCATTCACAAACCACCTATCCAGCACTTCCCATTCACAAACAACTGTCCGAACCATCCCCTTCACACTCCACTGACCCGACACTTCCCATTCACAAACCACTGAACCCACACTTCCCATTCACACACCACTGATCCAACACATCCCATTCACACACCACTGTTCCAAAACTTCCCATTCACAAACAACTGTTCGAACCTTCTCCTTCACACTACACTGACGCGACAACCCCATTCACAAACCACTGATCCAACACGCCCCATTCACAAATCACTGAACTGACAGTTCCCATTCACACACCACTGACCCGACACATCCCATTCACAAACCACTGAACCCACACTTCCCATTCACACACCACTGATCCAACACATCCCCATTCACACACGACGGATCCAACACTTCCCAATTCACACACCGCTAATCCAACACTTCCCATTCACAAACCACTGATCCAACAATTCGCATTCGCACACCACTGATCCAACACATCCCATTCACAAACCACCTATCCAGCACTTCCCATTCACAAACAACTGTGCGAACCTTCTCCTTCACACTACACTGACGCGACAACCCCATTCACAAACCACTGATCCAACACGCCCCATTCACAAACCACTGACCAGACAGTTCTCATTCACACACCACTGACCCGACACATCCCATTCACAAACCACTGAACCCACACTTCCCATTCACACACCACTGACCCGACACCACCCATTCACAAACCACTGAACCCACACTTCCCATTCGCACACCACTGATCCAACACATTCCCGTTCACGCACGACTGATCCAACACTTGCCAATTCACACACCACTGATCCAACACATCCCCATTTACACTCCACTGTTACAACACTTCCCATTCATATGCTACTGACCCGAAACTTCACATTCACCAACCATTGATCCAACACTTATCCATCACACCACACTGACCCGACACTGGAAATTCACACATCACTGATACGACACATCCCATTCACGAACCACAGACCTGACACTTCCCATTCACAAACAACTGTGCGAACCTTCCCCTTCACACTACACTGACCCAACACTTCCCATTCACACTCCACAGATCCAACACGTCCCATTCACAAACCACTGAACCCACACTTCCCATTCACACACCAGTAATCCGACACTTCCCATTCAGACATCTCTGACCCGACACGTCCCATTCACAAAACACTGATCCAACACCTCCCATTCACACACGACTTAACCGACAGGACCCATTCACAAACAACTGTCCGAAACTTCCCAATTACACACCACTGTCCCAACACTTCCCCTTCACACTCCACTGACCCGACACTTCCAATTCACAAACCACTGACCTGACCGTTCCCATTCACACACCACTGATCCAACACTTCCCATTCACAAACTCTGATCTAACACTTCGCAATCAACAACCACTGACCCGACACTTCCCATTAACACATACCTGATCCAAATCTTCCCATTCACACACCACTGATCCAACACTTCCCATTCACAAACCAGTGATCCAACACGTTCCATTTACAAACCTCTGATACAACACTTCCCATTCACAAACAACTGTGAGAACCTTCCCCTTCACACTACACTGACGCCACAACCCCATTCACAAACCACTGATCCAACACTTCCCATTCACAAACCACCTATCCAGCACATCCCATTCACAAACAACTGTCCGAACCATCCCCTTCACACTCCACTGACCCGACACTTCCCATTCACAAACCACTGACCAGACACATCCAATTCACAAACCACTGATTCAACACCTCCCATTCACACACGACTTAACCGACACGACCCATTCACAAACAACTGTCCGAAACATCCCCTTTCCACTCCACTGACCCGACACTTCCCAATCACTTACCACTGTCCGACGCTTCCCATTCACACACGACTTAACCGACACGACCCAGTCACAATCAGTTGTCCGAAACTTCCCCTTCACACTCCACTGACCCGACACTTCCCATTCACACTCCACTGATCCAACACTTCCCATTCACAAACTCTGATCTAACACTTCGCAATCAGCAACCACTGACCCGACACTTCCCATTAACACATACCTGATCCAAATCTTCCCATTCACACACCACTGATCCAACACGTCCCATTCACAAACCAGTGATCCAACACGTTCCATTTACAAACCACTGATACAACACTTCCCATTCACAAACAACTGTGAGAACCTTCCCCTTCACACTACACTGACGCCACAACCCCATTCACAAACCACTGATCCAACACATCCCCTTTCACACACGACTGATCCAACACTTCCCAATTCACACACGACTGATCCAACACTTCCCATTCACAAACCACTGATCCAACAATTCCCATTCGCACACCACTGATCCAACACATCCCATTCACAAACCACCTATCCAGCACTTCCCATTCACAAACAACTGTCCGAACCATCCCCTTCACACTCCACTGACCCGACACTTCCCATTCACAAACCACTGAACCCACACTTCCCATTCACACACCACTGATCCAACACATCCCATTCACAAAACACTGATCCCACACTTCCATTTCACACACCACTGATTCAACCCTTCCCAATTCAAAAACCACTGATCCTTGACTTCCTTTTCACAAACCACTGATCCAACACTGCCCATTCACAAACCACTGATCCAACACTTCCCCATTCACACACCACTGATCCAACACTTCCCATTCACAAACCACTGATCAAACACATCCCCATATACACAACACTGATGCAAAACTTCCCATTCATATACTACTGGTCCGAAACTTCACATTCACCCACCATTGATCCAATACTTCTCAATCCCACTCCACAGACCCGACACTTCCCATTCACAAACAACAGTCCGAAACTTCCCATTCACACACCACCGATCCAACACTTCCCAATTCACAGACCACTGATCCAACACTTCCCATTCACAAACCACTGATCCAACACTTCCCAATTAAGACACCACTGCTCCAACAGTACCCATTTACAAACCATTGATCAAACACATCCCCATATACACAACACTGACCCGACATTTCCCATTCACACACCACTGACCGGACACTTCCCATTCACAAACAACTGAACCCACACTACACATTCAGACACCAGTAATCCGACACTTCCCATTCAGACACCACTGACCCGACACATTCAATTCACAAACCAGGGGTCCAACAGCTCCCATTAACACAAGACTGATCCAACACTTCCCAATTCACAAACCACTGATCCAACAATTCCCATTCGCACACCACTGATCCAACACATCCCATTCACAAACCACCTATCCAGCACATCCCATTCACAAACAACTGTCCGAACCATCCCCTTCACACTCCACTGACCCGACACTTCCCATTCACAAACCACTGACCAGACACATCCAATTCACAAACCACTGATTCAACACCTCCCATTCACACACGACTTAACCGACACGACCCATTCACAAACAACTGTCCGAAACATCCCCTTTCCACTCCACTGACCCGACACTTCCCAATCACTTACCACTGTCCGACGCTTCCCATTCACACACGACTTAACCGACACGACCCAGTCACAATCAGTTGTCCGAAACTTCCCCTTCACACTCCACTGACCCGACACTTCCCATTCACACTCCACTGATCCAACACTTCCCATTCACAAACTCTGATCTAACACTTCGCAATCAACAACCACTGACCCGACACTTCCCATTAACACATACCTGAATCCAAATCTTCCCATTCACACACCACTGATCCAACACGTCCCATTCACAAACCAGTGATCCAACACGTTCCATTTACAAACCACTGATACAACACTTCCCATTCACAAACAACTGTGAGAACCTTCCCCTTCACACTACACTGACGCCACAACCCCATTCACAAACCACTGATCCAACACGACCCATTCACAAACCACTGAACGCACACTTCCCATTCACACACCACTGATCCAACACATCCCCTTTCACACACGACTGATCCAACACTTCCCAATTCACACAACACTGATCCAACACTTCCCATTCACAAACCACTAATCCAACAATTCCCATTCGCACACCACTGATCCAACACATCCCATTCACAAACCACCTATCCAGCACTTCCCATTCACAAACAACTGTCCAACACATCCCATTCACACACCACTGTTCCAAAAACTTCCCATTCACAAACAACTGTGCGAACCTTCTCCTTCACACTACACTGACGCGACAACCCCATTCACAAACCACTGATCCAACACGCCCCATTCACAAACCACTGACCTGACAGTTCCCATTCACACACCACTGACCCGACACATCCCATTCACAAACCACTGAACCCACACTTCCCCTTCACACTCCACTGACCCGACACTTCCAATTCACAAACCACTGACCTGACCGTTCCCATTCAACACCACTGAACCAACACTTCCCAATCACACTCCACTGATCCAACACTTCCCATTCACAAACTCTGATCTAACACTTCGCAATCAACAACCACTGACCCGACACCTCCCATTAACACATACCTGATCCAAAACTTCCCATTCACACACCACTGATCCAACACTTCCCATTCACAAACCAGTGAACCAACACGTTCCATTTACAAACCACTGATACAACACTTCCCATTCACAAACAACTGTGAGAACCTTCCCCTTCACACTACACTGACGGCACAACCCCATTCACAAACCACTGATCCAACACGACCCATTCACAAACCACTGAACGCACACTTCCCATTCACACACCACTGATCCAACACCTCCCATTCACACACGACTTAACCGACAGGACCCATTCACAAACAACTGTACGAAACTTCCCAATTACACACCACTGACCCAACACTTCCCCTTCACACTCCACTGACCCGACACTTCCAATTCACAAACCACTGACCTGACCGTTCCCATTCACAAACCACTGAACCAACACTTCCCAATCATACTCCACTGATCCAACACTTCCCATTCACAAACTCTGATCTAACACTTCGCAATCAACAACCACTGACCCGACACTTCCCATTAACACATACCTGATCCAAATCTTCCCATTCACACACCACTGATCCAACACTTCCCATTCACAAACCAGTGATCCAACACGTTCCATTTACAAACCACTGATACAACACTTCCCATTCACAAACAACTGTGAGAACCTTCCCCTTCACACTACACTGACGCCACAACCCCATTCACAAACCACTGATCCAACACGACCCATTCACAAACCACTGAACGCACACTTCCCATTCACACACCACTGATCCATCACATCCCCTTTCACACACGACTGATCCAACACTTCCCAATTCACACAACACTGATCCAACACTTCCCATTCACAAACCACTGATCCAACAATTCCCATTCGCACACCACTGATCCAACACATCCCATTCACAAACCACCTATCCAGCACTTCCCATTCACAAACAACTGTCCGAACCATCCCCTTCACACTCCACTGACCAAACACTTCCCATTCACAAACCACTGAACCCACACTTCCCATTCACACACCACTGATCCAACACATCCCATTCACACACCACTGTTCCAAAACTTCCCATTCACAAACAACTGTGCGAACCTTCTCCTTCACACTACACTGACGCGACAACCCCATTCACAAACCACTGATCCAACACGCCCCATTCACAAACCACTGACCTGACAGTTCCCATTCACACACCACTGACCCGACACATCCCATTCACAAACCACTGAACCCACACTTCCCATTCACACACCACTGATCCAACACATCCCCATTCACACACGACGGATCCAACACTTCCCAATTCACACACCGCTAATCAAACACTTCCCATTCACAAACCACTGATCCAACAATTCGCATTCGCACACCACTGATCCAACACATCCCATTCACAAACCACCTATCCAGCACTTCCCATTCACAAACAACTGTCCGAACCATCCCCTTCACACTCCACTGACCCGACACTTCCCATTCACAAACCACTGAACCCACACTTCCCATTCACACACCACTGATCCAACACATCCCATTCACACACCACTGACCCAAAACTTCCCATTCACAAACAACTGTGCGAACCTTCTCCTTCACACTACACTGACGCGACAACCACATTCACAAACCACTGATCCAACACGCCCCATTCACAAACCACTGACCTGACAGTTCCCATTCACACACCACTGACCCGACACATCCCATTCACAAACCACTGAACCCACACTTCCCATTCACACACCACTGACCCGACACCACCCATTCACAAACCACTGAACCCACACTTCCCATTCGCACACCACTGATCCAACACATTCCCGTTCACGCACGACTGATCCAACACTTGCCAATTCATACACCACTGATCCAACATATCCCCATTTACACTCCACTGTTACTACACTTCCCATTCATATGCTACTGACCCGAAACTTCACATTCACCAACCATTGATCCAACACTTATCCATCACACCACACTGACCCGACACTGGACATTCACACATCACTGATACGACACATCCCATTCACGAACCACAGACCTGACACTTCCCATTCACAAACAACTGTGCGAACCTTCCCCTTCACACTACACTGACCCAACACTTCCCATTCACACTCCACTGATCCAACACGTCCCATTCACAAACCACTGAACCCACACTTCCCATT
The DNA here is from genome assembly GCF_030144855.1 of Hypanus sabinus. Lineage (NCBI taxonomy): Eukaryota > Metazoa > Chordata > Chondrichthyes > Myliobatiformes > Dasyatidae > Hypanus > Hypanus sabinus. The sequence goes on from NW_026779928.1 coordinate 447,393, forward strand.
CACACACCAGTAATCCGACACTTCCCATTCAGACATCTCTGACCCGACACGTCCCATTCACAAACCACTGATCCAACACCTCCCATTCACACACGACTTAACCGACATAACCCATTCACAAACAACTGTACGAAACTTCCCAATTACACACCACTGACCCAACACTTCCCCTTCACACTCCACTGACCCGACACTTCCAATTCACAAACCACTGACCTGACCGTTCCCATTCACACACCACTGAACCAACACTTCCCCTTCACACTCCACTGACCCGACACTTCCCATTCACAAACTCTGATCTAACACTTCGCAATCAACAACCACTGACCCGACACTTCCCATTAACACATACCTGATCCAAATCTTCCCATTCACAAACCAGTGATCCAACACGTTCCATTTACAAACCACTGATACAACACTTCCCATTCACAAACAACTGTGAGAACCTTCCCCTTCACATTACACTGACGCCACAACCCCATTCACAAACCACTGATCCAACACGACCCATTCACAAACCACTGAACGCACACTTCCCATTCACGCACCACTGATCCAACACATCCCCTTTCACACACGACTGATCCAACACTTCAAAATTCACACAACACTGATCCAACACTTCCCATTCACACACAACTGATCCAACACATCCCCTTTCACACACGACTGATCCAACACTTCCCAATTCACACAACACTGATCCAACACTTCCCATTCACAAACCACTGATCCAACAATTCCCATTCGCACACCACTGATCCAACACATCCCATTCACAAACCACCTATCCAGCACTTCCCATTCACAAACAACTGTCCGAACCATCCCCTTCACACTCCACTGACCCGACACTTCCCATTCACAAACCACTGAACGCACACTTCCCATTCACACACCACTGATCCAACACATCCCCTTTCACACACGACTGATCCAACACTTCCCAATTCACACAACACTGATCCAACACTTCCCATTCACAAACCACTGATCCAACAATTCCCATTCGCACACCACTGATCCAACACATCCCATTCACAAACCACCTATCCAGCACTTCCCATTCACAAACAACTGTCCGAACCATCCCCTTCACACTCCACTGACCCGACACTTCCCATTCACAAACCACTGAACCCACACTTCCCATTAACACACCACTGATCCAACACATCCCATTCACACACCACTGTTCCAAAACTTCCAATTCACAAACAACTGTGCGAACCTTCTCCTTCACAATACACTGACGCGACAACCCCATTCACAAACCACTGATCCAACACGCCCCATTCACAAACCACTGACCTGACAGTTCCCATTCACACACCACTGACCCGACACATCCCATTCACAAACCACTGAACCCACACTTCCCATTCACACACCACTGATCCAACACATCCCATTCACACACCACTGTTCCAAAACTTCCCATTCACAAACAACTGTGCGAACCTTCTCCTTCACACTACACTGACGCGACAACCCCATTCACAAACCACTGATCCAACACGCCCCATTCACAAACCACTGACCTGACAGTTCCCATTCACACACCACTGACCCGACACATCCCATTCACAAACCACTGAACCCACACTTCCCATTCACACACCACTGATCCAACACTTCCCATTCACAAACCGCTGATCCAAAACTTACAATTCATACACCGCTGTTCCAACACTTCCCATTCACAAACAACTGATCCAACAATCGCCATTCACGAACCACTGCTGCAACACTTCCCAATTCACACACCTCTGCTCCAACACTTCTCCATTTACACAACACTGATACAACACTTCCCATTCATATACTACTGACCCGAAGCTTCACATTCACCCAGCATTGATCCAACACTTCCCATTCACACTCAACCTACCCGACACTTCCCATTCAAAAACCAGTATCCGACACATCCCATTCACCAGCACTGGCCGACACATCCCAATCGCACTCCACTGACCCGGCACTTCCCATTCACAAACCACTGTCCGACACTTCCCATTCACACTCCACTGATCCAACACTTCCCAATTCACACACCACTGATCCAACACTTCCCAATTCACACACCACTGATCCAACACTTCCCAATTCACACACCACTGATCCAACACTTCCCAATTCACACACCCCTGATCCAACACTTCCCAATTCACACACCACTGATCCAACACTTCCCAATTCACACACCACTGATCCAACACTTCCCAATTCACACACCACTGATCGAACACTTCCCTTTCACACAACACTGATCCAACAGTACCCATTCATAAACTACTGATCCAAATATTCCCCGTACAGACAACACTGATGCAACACTTCCCATTCATATACTACTAACCCGAAACTTCACATTCACCCACCATTGATCCAACACTTCTCAATCCCACTCCACAGACACCACATTTCCCATTCACAAACAGCTGTCCGAAACTTCCCATTCACACACCATTGTCCGACACTTCCCATTCATACTCCACTGACCCGACACTTCCCATTCACAAACCACTGATACAACACTTCCCAATTCAAACACCACTGATCGAACACTTCCCTTTCACGCACCACTGATTCAACCCTTCCGAATACACAGACCACTGATCCTTGATATCCCATTCACAAACCACTGATCCAACCCTGCCCATTCACAAACCACTGATCCAAAACTTCCCAATTCACACACCACTGATCCAACAGTACCCATTCACAAACCACTGATCCAACAATTCCCCATACACACACCACTGATCCAACACTTCCCAGTCAACAACCACTGACCCGACACTTCCCATTAACACATACCTGATCCAAATCTTCCCATTCACACACCACTGATCCAACACGTTCCATTTACAAACCACTGATCCAACACTTCCCATTCACAAACAGCTGTCCGAAACATCCCCTTCACACTCAACTGACCCGACACTTCCCAATCACATACCACTGCCCGACGCTTCCCATTCACACACGTCTTAACCGACACGACCCATTCACAAACAACTGTCCAAAACTTCCCCTTCACACTCCACTGACCCCACGTTTCCCATTCACAAACCACTTTCCGACGCATCCCATTCACACACCACTGACCCAACACATCCCATTCTCACACCACTGACCCAACACTTCCCATTCACACTCCACTGATCCAACACTTCCCATTCACAAACACTGATCCAACACTTCCCAATCAACAACCACTGACCCGACACTTCCCATTAACACATACCTGATCCAAATCTTCCCATTCGCACACCACTGATCCAACACTTCCCATTCACAAACCAGTGATCCAACACGTTCCATTTACAAACCACTTATCCAACACATCCCATTCACAAACCAGTGATCCAACACGTTCCATTTACAAACCACTGATCCAACACTTCCCATTCACAAACCAGTGATCCAACACGTTCCATTTACAAACCACTGATCCAACACTTCCAATTCACAAACCAGTGATCCAACACGTTCCATTTACAAACCACTGATCCAACACTTCCCATTCACAGTCCACTGACCCGACATTTGCCATTCACAAACCACTGAACCCACACTTCCCATTCACACACCACTGATCCAACACTTCCCAATTCACACACCACTGATCCAACACTTCCCAGTTCACACACCGCTGATCCAACACTTCCCAATTCACACACCACCGATTGAACACTTCCCTTTCACACAACACTGATCCAACAGTACCCATTCATAAACTACTGATCCAAATATTCCCCGTACAGACAACACTGATGCAACACTTCCCATTCATATACTACTAACCCGAAACTTCACATTCACCCACCATTGATCCAACACTTCTCAATCCCACTCCACAGACACCACATTTCCCATTCACAAACAGCTGTCCGAAACTTCCCATTCACACACCATTGTCCGACACTTCCCATTCATACTCCACTGACCCGACACTTCCCATTCACAAACCACTGAACCAACACTTCCCATTCATACTCCACTGAACAAACACATCCCATTCACGCACCACTGATTCAACCCTTCCCAATACACAGACCACTGATCCTTGACATCCCATTCACAAACCACTGATCCAACCCTGCCCATTCACAAACCACTGATCCAAAACTTCCCAATTCACACACCACTGATCCAACAGTACCCATTCAGAAACCACTGATCCAACAATTCCCCATACACACACCACTGATCCAACACTTCCCAGTCAACAACCACTGACCCGACACTTCCCATTAACACATACCTGATCCAAATCTTCCCATTCACACACCACTGAACCAACACGTTCCATTTACAAACCACTGATCCAACACTTCCCATTCACAAACAGCTGTCCGAAACATCCCCTTCACACTCAACTGACCCGACACTTCCCAATCACATACCACTGCCCGACGCTTCCCATTCACACACGACTTAACCGACACGACCCATTCACAAACAACTGTCCAAAACTTCCCCTTCACACTCCACTGACCCCACACTTCCCATTCACAAACCACTGTCCGACGCATCCCATTCACACACCACTGACCCAACACATCCCATTCACAAACACTGATCCCACACTTCCCAGTCAACAACCACTGACCCGACACTTCCCATTAACACATACCTGATCCAAATCTTCCCATTCGCACACCACTGATCCAACACGTTCCATTTACAAACCAGTGATCCAACACGTTCCATTTAGAAACCACTGATCCAACACTTCCCATTCACAGTCCACTGACCCGACATTTGCCATTCACAAACCACTGAACCCAAACTTCCCATTCACACACCACTGATCCAACACTTCCCAATTCACACACCACTGATCCAACACTTCCCAGTTCACACACCGCTGATCCAACACTTCCCAATTCACACACCACCGATCGAACACTTCCCTTTCACACCACACTGATCCAACAGTACCCATTCATAAACTACTGATCCAAATATTCCCCGTACAGACAACACTGATGCAACACTTCCCATTCATATACTACTAACCCGAAACTTCACATTCACCCACCATTGATCCAACACTTCTCAATCCCACTCCACAGACACCACATTTCCCATTCACAAACAGCTGTCCGAAACTTCCCATTCACACACCATTGTCCGACACTTCCCATTCATACTCCACTGACCCGACACTTCCCATTCACAAACCACTGAACCAACACTTCCCATTCATAATCCACTGAACAAACACATCCCATTCACACACCACTGATACAACACTTCCCAATTCACACACCACTGATCGAACACTTCCCTTTCACGCACCACTGACTCAACCCTTCCCAATACACAGACCACTAATCCAACACTTCCCATTCACAAACCACTGATCCAACACGTTCCATTTACAAACCACTGATCCAACAATTCCCATTCACAAACAACTGTGCGAACCTTCTCCTTCACACTACACTGCCCCAACACTTCCCATTCACCAACACTGATCCAACACTTCCCAGTCAACAACCACTGACCCGACACTTCCCATTAACACATACCTGATCCAAATCTTCCCATTCACACACCACTGATCCAACACATCCCATTCACACACCACTGATCCAACACGTTCCATTTACAAACCACTGATCCAACACTTCCCATTCACAAACCACTGACCTGACAGTTCCCATTCACACACCACTGACCCGACACATCCCATTCACAAACCACTGAACCCTCACTTCCCATTCACACACCACTGATCCAACACTTCCCATTCACAAACACTGATCCAACACTTCCCAGTCAACAACCACTGACCCGACACTTCCCATTAACACATACCTGATCCAAATCTTCCCATTCACACACCACTGATCCAACACGTTCCATTTACAAACCACTGACCCGACACTTCCCAATCACATACCACTGTCCGACGCTTCCCATTCACACACGACTTAACCGACAAGACCCATTCACAAACAACTGTCCAAAACTTCCCCTTCACACTCCACTGACCCCACACTTCCCATTCACAAACCACTGTCCGACGCATCCCATTCACACACCACTGACCCAAAACATCCCATTCTCACACCACTGACCCAACACTTCCCATTCACACTCCACTGATCCAACACTTCCCATTCACAAACACTGATCCAACACTTCCCAATCAACAACCACTGACCCGACACTTCCCAATAACACATACCTGATCCAAATCTTCCCACTCACAAACCACTGATCCAACACACGCCATTCACAAACCACTGATCCCACACTTCCCAATTCACACACCACTGATACAACACTTCCCATTCACAAAACACTGATACCACACTTCCCATTAACACATACCTGATCCAAATCTTCCCATTCACACACCACAGATCCAACACTTCCCATTCACAAACCAGTGATCCAACACATTCCATTTACAAACCACTGATCCAACACTTCCCATTCACACTCCACTGATCCAACACGTCCCATTCACAAACAACTGAACCCACACTTCCCATTCGCACACCACTGATCCAACACATTCCCGTTCACGCACGACTGATCCAACACTAGCCAATTCACACACCACTGATCCAACACATCCCCATTTACACTCCACTGTTACAACACTTCCCATTCATATGCTACTGACCCGAAACTTCACATTCACCAACCATTGATCCAACACTTATCCATCACACCACACTGACCCGACACTGGACATTCACACATCACTGATACGACACATCCCATTCACGAACCACAGACCTGACACTTCCCATTCACAAACAACTGTGCGAACCTTCCCCTTCACACTACACTGACCCAACACTTCCCATTCACACTCCACTGATCCAACACGTCCCATTCACAAACCACTGAACCCACACTTCCCATTCACACACCAGTAATCCGACACTTCCCATTCAGACATCTCTGACCCGACACGTCCCATTCACAAAACACTGATCAAACACCTCCCATTCACACACGACTTAACCGACAGGACCCATTCACAAACAACTGTACGAAACTTCCCAATTACACACCACTGACCCAACACTTCCCCTTCACACTCCACTGACCCGACACTTCCAATTCACAAACCACTGACCTGACCGTTCCCATTCACACTCCACTGATCCAACACTTCCCATTCACAAACCGCTGATCCAAAACTTACATTCACACACCACTGTTCCAACACTTCTCCATTTACACAACACTGATACAACACTTCCCATTCATATACTACTGACCCGAAGCTTCACATTCACCCAGCATTGATCCAACACTTCCCATTCACACTCCACTGACCCGGCACTTCCCATTCACAAACCACTGTCCGACACTTCCCATTCATCCACCACAGTCCGACACTTCCCATTCGCACTCCACTGACCCGACACTTCCCATTCACAAACCACTGTCCGACATATCCCATTCACACAACACTGACACAATACTTCCCATTCACACACCACTGATCCAACACTTCCCATTCACACACCCGTAATCAGACACTTCCCATTCGCACACCACTGACCCGACACATCAAATTCACAAACCACTGTCCCACACATTCCATTCACACACCATGACTCAACATTTCCAATCACAGGCCACTGACCCGACACTTCCCATTCACAAACCACTGATCCCACACTTCCCATTCACACATCACTGATCCAACACATACCAATGCACAGACCACTGATCCTACACTTCTCAATTCACAAACCACTGATCCAACACTTCCCATTCACAAACCACTGAACCAAGACATCCCAATTCACACACCACTGATCCAACACTTCCCATTCTCAAACCACTGAACCAACACATCCCAATTCACACACCACTGATCCAACACTTCCCATTCACAAACCACTGATCCAACACGTTCCATTTACAAACAACTGTGCGAACCTTCACCTTCACACTTCACTGATCCAACACTTCCCATTCACAAACACTGATCCAACACTTCCCAGTCAACAACCACTGACCCGACACTTCCCATTCACAAACAACTGTGCGAACCTTCCCCTTCACACTTCACTGATCCAACACTTCCCATTCACAAACACTGATCCAACACTTCCCAGTCAACAACCACTGACCCGACACTTCCCATTAACACATACCTGATCCAAATCTTCCCATTCACACACCACTGATCCAACACATCCCATTCACAAACCACTGATCCCACACTTCCCAATTCACACACCTCTGATCGAACACTTCCCCATTTACACAACATTGATTCATCACTTCCCATTCATATACTACTAACCCGAAACTTCACATTCACCCACCATTGATCCGACACTTCCCAAACCCACTCAACAGACCTGACAGTTCCCATTCACACACCACTGACCTGACACTTCCCATTAACACATACCTGATCCAAATCTTCCCATTCACAAACCACTGATCCAACACATCCCATTCACACACCACTGATCCAACACGTTCCATTTTCAAACCACTGATCCAACACTTCCCATTCACAAACAACTGTCCGAAACATCCCCTTCACACTCCACTGACCCGACACTTCCCAATCACTTACCACTGTCCGACGCTTCCCATTCACACACGACTTAACCGACACGACCCATTCACAAACAACTGTCCGAAACTTCCCCTTCACACTCCACTGACCCCACACTTCCCATTCACAAAACACTGTCCGACGCATCCCATTCACACACCACTGACCCAACACTTCCCATTCACACTCCACTGATCCAACACTTCCCAATCAACAACCACTGACCCGACATTTCCAATTAACACATACCTGATCCAAATCTTCCCATTCACACACCACTGATCCAACACTTCCCATTCACCAACCAGTGATCCAACACGTTCCATTTACAAACCACTGATCCAACACTTCCCATTCACAAACAACTGTGAGAACCTTCCCCTTCACACTACACTGACGCGGCAACCCCATTCACAAACCTCTGATCCAACACTTCCCATTCACACACCACTGATACAACACTTCCCAATTCACACAACACTGATCCAACACTTCCCATTCACAAACCACTGATCCAACAATTCCCATTCGCACACCACTGATCCAACTCATCCCATTCACAAACCACTTATCCAGCACTTCCCATTCACAAACAACTGTCCGAACCATCCCATTCACACTCCACTGACCCGACACTTCCCATTCACAAACCACTGACCCGACACATCCCATTCACAAACCACTGAACCCACACTTCACATTCACACACCACTGATCCAACACATCCCCATTCACACACGACGGATCCAACACTTCCCAATTCACACACCACTAATCCAACACTTCCCATTCACAAACCACTGATCCAAAAATTCGCATTCGCACACCACTGATCCAACACATCCCATTCACAAACCACCTATCCAGCACTCCACTGACCCGACACTTCCCATTCACAAACCACTGACCAGACACATCCAATTCACAAACCACTGATCCAACATCTCCCATTCACACACGACTTAACCGACACGACACAGTCACAAACAACTGTCCGAAACTTCCCCTTCACACTCCACTGACCCGACACTTCCCATTCACAAACCACTGTCCGACGCATCCCATTCACACACCACTGACCCAACACTTCCCATTCACACACCACTGACCCAACACTTCCCATTCACACTCCACTGATCCAACACTCGCCATTCACAAACCACTGATCCCACACTTCCCATTCACACACCACTGACCCAACTCTTCCCATTCACACTCCACTGATCCAACACTTCCCATTCACAAACACTGATCCAACACTTCCCAATCAACAACCACTGACCCGACACTTCCCATTAACACATACCTGATCCAAATCTTCCCACTCACAAACCACTGATCCAACACACGCCATTCACAAACCACTGATCCCACACTTCCCAATTCACACACCACTGACCCAACACTTCCCATTCACAAACCAGTGACCCGACACTTCCAATTAACACATACCTGATCCAAATCTTCCCATTCACACACCGCAGATCCAACACTTCCCATTCACAAACCGCTGATCCAAAACATACAATTCACACACCACTGTTCCAACACTTCCCATTCACAAACAACTGAGCCAACAACCGCCATTCACGAACCACTGCGGCAACACTTCCCAATTCACACACCAGTGCTCCAACACTTCTCCATTTACACAACACTGATACAACACTTCCCATTCATATACTAGTGACCCGAGGCTTCACATTCACCCAGCATTGATCCAACACTTCCCATTCACACTCCACTGACCCGACACTTCCCATTCAAAAACCACTGTCCGACATATCCCATTCACACAACACTGACACAATACTTCCCATTCACACACCACTGATCCCACACTTCCCATTCACACACCACTGACCCAACACTTCCCATTCACACTCCACTGATCCAACACTTCCCATTCACAAACACTGATCCAACACTTCCCAATCAACAACCACTGACCCGACACTTCCCATTAACACATACCTGATCCAAATCTTCCCACTCACAAACCACTGATACAACACACGCCATTCACAAACCACTGATCCCACACTTCCCAATTCACACACCACTGATACAACACTTCCCATTCACAAAACACTGATACCACACTTCCCATTAACACATACCTGATCCAAATCTTCCCATTCACACAACACTGACACAATACTTCCCACTCACACACCAATGATCCAACACTTCCCAATTCACACAACACTGATCCAACAATTCCCATTCGCACACCACTGATCCAACTCATCCCATTCACAAACCACTTATCCAGCACTTCCCATTCACAAACAACTGTCCGAACCATCCCATTCACACTCCACTGACCCGACACTTCCCATTCACAAACCACTGAACCCACACTTCCCATTCACACACCACTGATCCAACACATCCCATTCACACACCACTGATCCAACACTTCCCATTCACCAACCACTGATCCAACACTTCCCATTCACACACCACTGATCCAACACTTCCCATTCACAAACCACTGATCCAACAATTCCCATTCGCACACCACTGATCCAACACATCCCATTCACACACGACTAATCCAACACTTCCCAATTCACACAACACTGATCCAACACTTCCCATTCACAAACCACTGATCCAACAATTCCCATTCGCACACCACTGATCCAACTCATCCCATTCACAAACCACTTATCCAGCACTTCCCATTCACAAACAACTGTCCGAACCATCCCATTCACACTCCACTGACCCGACACTTCCCATTCACAAACCACTGAACCCACACTTCCCATTCACACACCACTGATCCAACACATCCCATTCACACACCACTGATCCAAAACTTCCCATTCACAAACTACTGTGCGAACCTTCCCCTTCACACTCCACTGACCCGACACTTCCCATTCACAAACCACTGACCAGACACATCCAATTCACAAACCACTGATTCAACTGCTCCCATTCACACACGACTTAACCGACACGACACAGTCACAAACAACTGTCTGAAACTTCCCCTTCACACTCCACTAACCCAACACTTCCCATTCACACACCATTGATCCATTACTTCCCAATTCACAGACCACAGATCCAACACTTCCCATTCACAAACCACTGATCCCACACTTCCCATTAACACATACCTGATCCAAATCTTCCCATTCACACACCACTGATCCAACACTTCCCATTCACAAACCAGTGATCCAACACGTTCCATTTACAAACCACTGATCCAACACTTCCCAATTCACACACCACTGATCCAACACTTCCCATTCACAAACAACTGTGCGAACATTCCCCTTCACACTACACTGACCCAACACTTCCCATTCACAAACAACTGTGCGAACATTCCCCTTCACACTACACTGACCCAACACTTCCCATTCACACTCCACTGATCCAACACGTCCCATTCACAAACCACTGAACCCACACTTCCCATTCACACACCAGTAATCCGACACTTCCCATTCAGACAACTCTGACCCGACACGTCCCATTCACAAACCACTGATCCAACACCTCCCATTCACACACGACTTAACCGACAGGACCCATTCACAAACAACTGTACGAAACTTCCCAATTACACACCACTGACCCAACACTTCCCCTTCACACTCCACTGACCCGACACTTCCAATTCACAAACCACTGACCTGACAGTTCCCATTCACACACCACTGAACCAACACTTCCCAATCACACTCCACTGATCCAACACTTCCCATTCACACTCCACTGACCCGACACTTCCAATTCACAAACCACTGACCTGACCGTTCCCATTCACACACCACTGAACCAACACTTCCCATTCACACACCACTGAACCAACACTTCCCATTCACAAACTCTGATCCAACACTTCGCAATCAACTTCCCATTAACACATACCTGATCCAAATCTTCCCATTCACACACCACTGATCCAACACACGCCATTCACAAACCACTGATCCAACACTTCCCAATTCACACACCACTGATCCAACACGTCCCAATTCACAGACCACTGATCCAACACTTCCCATTCACACACCACTGATCCAACACTTCACAATTCACACACCACTGATCCAACAGTACCCACTCACAAACCTCTGATCCAAAAATTCCCCATGCACACAACACTGATGCAACACTTCCCATTCATATACTACTGACCTGAAACTTCACTTTCACCCACCATTGATCCAACACTACTCTAACCCACTCCACTGACCCGACACTTCCCATTCACTAACCAGTGACTCAACTCTTTCCATTCATAAACCACTGATCCAACACTTCCCACTCACACACCCGTAATCCGACACTTCCCATTCACCAACCACTGATCCAACACGTCCCATTCACAAACCACTGAACTGACAGTTCCCATTCACGCACCAATGACCCAACACTTCCGATCACAGACAACATTCCCGACACTTCCCATTCAGAAACAACTGATCCGACACTCTCCATTCACAAACCACTGATCCAACACTTCCCAATTCACACAATACTGATCCAACACATCCCATTCACAAACCACTGATCCGACACTCTCCATTCACAAACCACTGATTCCACACTTCCCATTCACAAACCACTGATCCAACACTTCCCAATTCACACACCACTGATCCAACACTTCCCAATTCACACACCACTGATCGAACACTTCCCTTTCACACAACACTGATCCAACAGTACCCATTCATAAACTACTGATCCAAATATTCCCCGTACAGACAACACTGATGCAACACTTCCCATTCATATACTACTAACCCGAAACTTCACATTCACCCACCATTGATCCAACACTTCTCAATCCCACTCCACAGACACCACATTTCCCATTCACAAACAGCTGTCCGAAACTTCCCATTCACACACCATTGTCCGACACTTCCCATTCATACTCCACTGACCCGACACTTCCCATTCACAAACCACTGAACCAACACTTCCCATTCATACTCCACTGAACAAACACATCCCATTCACGCACCACTGATTCAACCCTTCCCAATACACAGACCACTGATCCTTGACATCCCATTCACAAACCACTGATCCAACCCTGCCCATTCACAAACCACTGATCCAAAACTTCCCAATTCACACACCACTGATCCAACAGTACCCATTCAGAAACCACTGATCCAACAATTCCCCATACACACACCACTGATCCAACACTTCCCAGTCAACAACCACTGACCCGACACTTCCCATTAACACATACCTGATCCAAATCTTCCCATTCACACACCACTGAACCAACACGTTCCATTTACAAACCACTGATCCAACACTTCCCAATCACATACCACTGCCCGACGCTTCCCATTCACACACGACTTAACCGACACGACCCATTCACAAACAACTGTCCAAAACTTCCCCTTCACACTCCACTGACCCCACACTTCCCATTCACAAACCACTGTCCGACGCATCCCATTCACACACCACTGACCCAACACATCCCATTCACAAACACTGATCCCACACTTCCCAGTCAACAACCACTGACCCGACACTTCCCATTAACACATACCTGATCCAAATCTTCCCATTCGCACACCACTGATCCAACACGTTCCATTTACAAACCAGTGATCCAACACGTTCCATTTAGAAACCACTGATCCAACACTTCCCATTCACAGTCCACTGACCCGACATTTGCCATTCACAAACCACTGAACCCAAACTTCCCATTCACACACCACTGATCCAACACTTCCCAATTCACACACCACTGATCCAACACTTCCCAGTTCACACACCGCTGATCCAACACTTCCCAATTCACACACCACCGATCGAACACTTCCCTTTCACACCACACTGATCCAACAGTACCCATTCATAAACTACTGATCCAAATATTCCCCGTACAGACAACACTGATGCAACACTTCCCATTCATATACTACTAACCCGAAACTTCACATTCACCCACCATTGATCCAACACTTCTCAATCCCACTCCACAGACACCACATTTCCCATTCACAAACAGCTGTCCGAAACTTCCCATTCACACACCATTGTCCGACACTTCCCATTCATACTCCACTGACCCGACACTTCCCATTCACACACCACTGTCCGACACATCCCATTCACCCACCACTGAACAAACACATCCCATTCACACACCACTAATCCAACACTCCCCATTCACACTCCACTGACCCGACACTTCCCATTCAGAAACAGCTGTCCGAAAGTTCCCATTCACACACCAATGTCTGACACTTCCCATTCATACTCCACTGATCGAACCCTTCCCAATACAAACACCACTGATCCTTGACATCCCATTCACAAACCACTGATCCAACACTTTCCAATTCACACAACACTGATCCAACAATTCCCATTCGCACACCACTGATCCAACTCATCCCATTCACAAACCACTTATCCAGCACTTCCCATTCACAAACAACTGTCCGAACCATCCCATTCACACTCCACTGACCCGACACTTCCCATTCACAAACCACTGAACCCACACTTCCCATTCACACACCACTGATCCAACACATCCCATTCACACACCACTGATCCAACACTTCCCATTCACCAACCACTGATCCAACACTTCCCATTCACACACCACTGATCCAACACTTCCCATTCACAAACCACTGATCCAACAATTCCCATTCGCACACCACTGATCCAACACATCCCATTCACACACGACTAATCCAACACTTCCCAATTCACACAACACTGATCCAACACTTCCCATTCACAAACCACTGATCCAACAATTCCCATTCGCACACCACTGATCCAACTCATCCCATTCACAAACCACTTATCCAGCACTTCCCATTCACAAACAACTGTCCGAACCATCCCATTCACACTCCACTGACCCGACACTTCCCATTCACAAACCACTGAACCCACACTTCCCATTCACACACCACTGATCCAACACATCCCATTCACACACCACTGATCCAAAACTTCCCATTCACAAACTACTGTGCGAACCTTCCCCTTCACACTCCACTGACCCGACACTTCCCATTCACAAACCACTGACCAGACACATCCAATTCACAAACCACTGATTCAACTGCTCCCATTCACACACGACTTAACCGACACGACACAGTCACAAACAACTGTCTGAAACTTCCCCTTCACACTCCACTAACCCAACACTTCCCATTCACAAACCACTGATCCCACACTTCCCATTAACACATACCTGATCCAAATCTTCCCATTCACACACCACTGATCCAACACTTCCCATTCACAAACCAGTGATCCAACACGTTCCATTTACAAACCACTGATCCAACACTTCCCAATTCACACACCACTGATCCAACACTTCCCATTCACAAACAACTGTGCGAACATTCCCCTTCATACTACACTGACCCAACACTTCCCATTCACAAACAACTGTGCGAACATTCCCCTTCACACTACACTGACCCAACACTTCCCATTCACACTCCACTGATCCAACACGTCCCATTCACAAACCACTGAACCCACACTTCCCATTCACACACCAGTAATCCGACACTTCCCATTCAGACAACTCTGACCCGACACGTCCCATTCACAAACCACTGATCCAACACCTCCCATTCACACACGACTTAACCGACAGGACCCATTCACAAACAACTGTACGAAACTTCCCAATTACACACCACTGACCCAACACTTCCCCTTCACACTCCACTGACCCGACACTTCCAATTCACAAACCACTGACCTGACAGTTCCCATTCACACACCACTGAACCAACACTTCCCAATCACACTCCACTGATCCAACACTTCCCATTCACACTCCACTGACCCGACACTTCCAATTCACAAACCACTGACCTGACCGTTCCCATTCACACACCACTGAACCAACACTTCCCATTCACACACCACTGAACCAACACTTCCCATTCACAAACTCTGATCCAACACTTCGCAATCAACTTCCCATTAACACATACCTGATCCAAATCTTCCCATTCACACACCACTGATCCAACACACGCCATTCACAAACCACTGATCCAACACTTCCCAATTCACACACCACTGATCCAACACGTCCCAATTCACAGACCACTGATCCAACACTTCCCATTCACACACCACTGATCCAACACTTCACAATTCACACACCACTGATCCAACAGTACCCACTCACAAACCTCTGATCCAAAAATTCCCCATGCACACAACACTGATGCAACACTTCCCATTCATATACTAGTGACCCGAGGCTTCACATTCACCCAGCATTGATCCAACACTTCCCATTCACACTCCACTGACCCGACACTTCCCATTCAAAAACCACTGTCCGACATATCCCATTCACACAACACTGACACAATACTTCCCATTCACACACCACTGATCCCACACTTCCCATTCACACACCACTGACCCAACACTTCCCATTCACACTCCACTGATCCAACACTTCCCATTCACAAACACTGATCCAACACTTCCCAATCAACAACCACTGACCCGACACTTCCCATTAACACATACCTGATCCAAATCTTCCCATTCACACACCACTGAACCAACACGTTCCATTTACAAACCACTGATCCAACACTTCCCATTCACAAACAGCTGTCCGAAACATCCCCTTCACACTCAACTGACCCGACACTTCCCAATCACATACCACTGCCCGACGCTTCCCATTCACACACCACTGACCCAACACTTCCCATTCACACTCCACTGATCCAACACTTCCCATTCACAAACACTGATCCAACACTTCCCAATCAACAACCACTGACCCGACACTTCCCATTAACACATACCTGATCCAAATCTTCCCATTCACACACCGCAGATCCAACACTTCCCATTCACAAACCGCTGATCCAAAACATACAATTCACACACCACTGTTCCAACACTTCCCATTCACAAACAACTGAGCCAACAACCGCCATTCACGAACCACTGCGGCAACACTTCCCAATTCACACACCAGTGCTCCAAAACTTCTCCATTTACACAACACTGATACAACACTTCCCATTCATATACTAGTGACCCGAGGCTTCACATTCACCCAGCATTGATCCAACACTTCCCATTCACACTCCACTGACCCGACACTTCCCATTCAAAAACCACTGTCCGACATATCCCATTCACACAACACTGACACAATACTTCCCATTCACACACCACTGATCCCACACTTCCCATTCACACACCACTGACCCAACACTTCCCATTCACACTCCACTGATCCAACACTTCCCATTCACAAACACTGATCCAACACTTCCCAATCAACAACCACTGACCCGACACTTCCCATTAACACATACCTGATCCAAATCTTCCCATTCACACACCACTGAACCAACACGTTCCATTCACACACCACTGACCCAACACTTCCCATTCACACTCCACTGATCCAACACTTCCCATTCACAAACACTGATCCAACACTTCCCAATCAACAACCACTGACCCGACACTTCCCATTAACACATACCTGATCCAAATCTTCCCATTCACACACCGCAGATCCAACACTTCCCATTCACAAACCGCTGATCCAAAACATACAATTCACACACCACTGTTCCAACACTTCCCATTCACAAACAACTGAGCCAACAACCGCCATTCACGAACCACTGCGGCAACACTTCCCAATTCACACACCAGTGCTCCAACACTTCTCCATTTACACAACACTGATACAACACTTCCCATTCATATACTAGTGACCCGAGGCTTCACATTCACCCAGCATTGATCCAACACTTCCCATTCACACTCCACTGACCCGACACTTCCCATTCAAAAACCACTGTCCGACATATCCCATTCACACAACACTGACACAATACTTCCCATTCACACACCACTGATCCCACACTTCCCATTCACACACCACTGACCCAACACTTCCCATTCACACTCCACTGATCCAACACTTCCCATTCACAAACACTGATCCAACACTTCCCAATCAACAACCACTGACCCGACACTTCCCATTAACACATACCTGATCCAAATCTTCCCACTCACAAACCACTGATACAACACACGCCATTCACAAACCACTGATCCCACACTTCCCAATTCACACACCACTGATACAACACTTCCCATTCACAAAACACTGATACCACACTTCCCATTAACACATACCTGATCCAAATCTTCCCATTCACACAACACTGACACAATACTTCCCACTCACACACCACTGATCCAACACTTCCCAATTCACACAACACTGATCCAACAATTCCCATTCGCACACCACTGATCCAACTCATCCCATTCACAAACCACTTATCCAGCACTTCCCATTCACAAACAACTGTCCGAACCATCCCATTCACACTCCACTGACCCGACACTTCCCATTCACAAACCACTGAACCCACACTTCCCATTCACACACCACTGATCCAACACATCCCATTCACACACCACTGATCCAACACTTCCCATTCACCAACCACTGATCCAACACTTCCCATTCACACACCACTGATCCAACACTTCCCATTCACAAACCACTGATCCAACAATTCCCATTCGCACACCACTGATCCAACACATCCCATTCACACACGACTAATCCAACACTTCCCAATTCACACAACACTGATCCAACACTTCCCATTCACAAACCACTGATCCAACAATTCCCATTCGCACACCACTGATCCAACTCATCCCATTCACAAACCACTTATCCAGCACTTCCCATTCACAAACAACTGTCCGAACCATCCCATTCACACTCCACTGACCCGACACTTCCCATTCACAAACCACTGAACCCACACTTCCCATTCACACACCACTGATCCAACACATCCCATTCACACACCACTGATCCAAAACTTCCCATTCACAAACTACTGTGCGAACCTTCCCCTTCACACTCCACTGACCCGACACTTCCCATTCACAAACCACTGACCAGACACATCCAATTCACAAACCACTGATTCAACTGCTCCCATTCACACACGACTTAACCGACACGACACAGTCACAAACAACTGTCTGAAACTTCCCCTTCACACTCCACTAACCCAACACTTCCCATTCACACACCATTGATCCATTACTTCCCAATTCACAGACCACAGATCCAACACTTCCCATTCACAAACCACTGATCCCACACTTCCCATTAACACATACCTGATCCAAATCTTCCCATTCACACACCACTGATCCAACACTTCCCATTCACAAACCAGTGATCCAACACGTTCCATTTACAAACCACTGATCCAACACTTCCCAATTCACACACCACTGATCCAACACTTCCCATTCACAAACAACTGTGCGAACATTCCCCTTCACACTACACTGACCCAACACTTCCCATTCACAAACAACTGTGCGAACATTCCCCTTCACACTACACTGACCCAACACTTCCCATTCACACTCCACTGATCCAACACGTCCCATTCACAAACCACTGAACCCACACTTCCCATTCACACACCAGTAATCCGACACTTCCCATTCAGACAACTCTGACCCGACACGTCCCATTCACAAACCACTGATCCAACACCTCCCATTCACACACGACTTAACCGACAGGACCCATTCACAAACAACTGTACGAAACTTCCCAATTACACACCACTGACCCAACACTTCCCCTTCACACTCCACTGACCCGACACTTCCAATTCACAAACCACTGACCTGACAGTTCCCATTCACACACCACTGAACCAACACTTCCCAATCACACTCCACTGATCCAACACTTCCCATTCACACTCCACTGACCCGACACTTCCAATTCACAAACCACTGACCTGACCGTTCCCATTCACACACCACTGAACCAACACTTCCCATTCACACACCACTGAACCAACACTTCCCATTCACAAACTCTGATCCAACACTTCGCAATCAACTTCCCATTAACACATACCTGATCCAAATCTTCCCATTCACACACCACTGATCCAACACACGCCATTCACAAACCACTGATCCAACACTTCCCAATTCACACACCACTGATCCAACACGTCCCAATTCACAGACCACTGATCCAACACTTCCCATTCACACACCACTGATCCAACACTTCACAATTCACACACCACTGATCCAACAGTACCCACTCACAAACCTCTGATCCAAAAATTCCCCATGCACACAACACTGATGCAACACTTCCCATTCATATACTACTGACCTGAAACTTCACTTTCACCCACCATTGATCCAACACTACTCTAACCCACTCCACTGACCCGACACTTCCCATTCACTAACCAGTGACTCAACTCTTTCCATTCATAAACCACTGATCCAACACTTCCCACTCACACACCCGTAATCCGACACTTCCCATTCACCAACCACTGATCCAACACGTCCCATTCACAAACCACTGAACTGACAGTTCCCATTCACGCACCAATGACCCAACACTTCCGATCACAGACAACATTCCCGACACTTCCCATTCAGAAACAACTGATCCGACACTCTCCATTCACAAACCACTGATCCAACACTTCCCAATTCACACAATACTGATCCAACACATCCCATTCACAAACCACTGATCCGACACTCTCCATTCACAAACCACTGATTCCACACTTCCCATTCACAAACCACTGATCCAACACTTCCCAATTCACACACCACTGATCCAACACTTCCCAATTCACACACCACTGATCGAACACTTCCCTTTCACACAACACTGATCCAACAGTACCCATTCATAAACTACTGATCCAAATATTCCCCGTACAGACAACACTGATGCAACACTTCCCATTCATATACTACTAACCCGAAACTTCACATTCACCCACCATTGATCCAACACTTCTCAATCCCACTCCACAGACACCACATTTCCCATTCACAAACAGCTGTCCGAAACTTCCCATTCACACACCATTGTCCGACACTTCCCATTCATACTCCACTGACCCGACACTTCCCATTCACAAACCACTGAACCAACACTTCCCATTCATACTCCACTGAACAAACACATCCCATTCACGCACCACTGATTCAACCCTTCCCAATACACAGACCACTGATCCTTGACATCCCATTCACAAACCACTGATCCAACCCTGCCCATTCACAAACCACTGATCCAAAACTTCCCAATTCACACACCACTGATCCAACAGTACCCATTCAGAAACCACTGATCCAACAATTCCCCATACACACACCACTGATCCAACACTTCCCAGTCAACAACCACTGACCCGACACTTCCCATTAACACATACCTGATCCAAATCTTCCCATTCACACACCACTGAACCAACACGTTCCATTTACAAACCACTGATCCAACACTTCCCATTC
This sequence comes from Hypanus sabinus, assembly GCF_030144855.1. Taxonomy (NCBI): domain Eukaryota; kingdom Metazoa; phylum Chordata; class Chondrichthyes; order Myliobatiformes; family Dasyatidae; genus Hypanus; species Hypanus sabinus. Next base: position 469,357 of record NW_026779928.1, read on the forward strand.
ACAAACAGCTGTCCGAAACATCCCCTTCACACTCAACTGACCCGACACTTCCCAATCACATACCACTGCCCGACGCTTCCCATTCACACACGACTTAACCGACACGACCCATTCACAAACAACTGTCCAAAACTTCCCCTTCACACTCCACTGACCCCACACTTCCCATTCACAAACCACTGTCCGACGCATCCCATTCACACACCACTGACCCAACACATCCCATTCACAAACACTGATCCCACACTTCCCAGTCAACAACCACTGACCCGACACTTCCCATTAACACATACCTGATCCAAATCTTCCCATTCGCACACCACTGATCCAACACGTTCCATTTACAAACCAGTGATCCAACACGTTCCATTTAGAAACCACTGATCCAACACTTCCCATTCACAGTCCACTGACCCGACATTTGCCATTCACAAACCACTGAACCCAAACTTCCCATTCACACACCACTGATCCAACACTTCCCAATTCACACACCACTGATCCAACACTTCCCAGTTCACACACCGCTGATCCAACACTTCCCAATTCACACACCACCGATCGAACACTTCCCTTTCACACCACACTGATCCAACAGTACCCATTCATAAACTACTGATCCAAATATTCCCCGTACAGACAACACTGATGCAACACTTCCCATTCATATACTACTAACCCGAAACTTCACATTCACCCACCATTGATCCAACACTTCTCAATCCCACTCCACAGACACCACATTTCCCATTCACAAACAGCTGTCCGAAACTTCCCATTCACACACCATTGTCCGACACTTCCCATTCATACTCCACTGACCCGACACTTCCCATTCACAAACCACTGAACCAACACTTCCCATTCATAATCCACTGAACAAACACATCCCATTCACACACCACTGATACAACACTTCCCAATTCACACACCACTGATCGAACACTTCCCTTTCACGCACCACTGACTCAACCCTTCCCAATACACAGACCACTAATCCAACACTTCCCATTCACAAACCACTGATCCAACACGTTCCATTTACAAACCACTGATCCAACAATTCCCATTCACAAACAACTGTGCGAACCTTCTCCTTCACACTACACTGCCCCAACACTTCCCATTCACCAACACTGATCCAACACTTCCCAGTCAACAACCACTGACCCGACACTTCCCATTAACACATACCTGATCCAAATCTTCCCATTCACACACCACTGATCCAACACATCCCATTCACACACCACTGATCCAACACGTTCCATTTACAAACCACTGATCCAACACTTCCCATTCACAAACCACTGACCTGACAGTTCCCATTCACACACCACTGACCCGACACATCCCATTCACAAACCACTGAACCCTCACTTCCCATTCACACACCACTGATCCAACACTTCCCATTCACAAACACTGATCCAACACTTCCCAGTCAACAACCACTGACCCGACACTTCCCATTAACACATACCTGATCCAAATCTTCCCATTCACACACCACTGATCCAACACGTTCCATTTACAAACCACTGACCCGACACTTCCCAATCACATACCACTGTCCGACGCTTCCCATTCACACACGACTTAACCGACAAGACCCATTCACAAACAACTGTCCAAAACTTCCCCTTCACACTCCACTGACCCCACACTTCCCATTCACAAACCACTGTCCGACGCATCCCATTCACACACCACTGACCCAAAACATCCCATTCTCACACCACTGGCCCAACACTTCCCATTCCCACTCCACTGATCCAACACTTCCCATTCACAAACACTGATCCAACACTTCCCAATCAACAACCACTGACCCGACACTTCCCAATAACACATACCTGATCCAAATCTTCCCACTCACAAACCACTGATCCAACACACGCCATTCACAAACCACTGATCCCACACTTCCCAATTCACACACCACTGATACAACACTTCCCATTCACAAAACACTGATACCACACTTCCCATTAACACATACCTGATCCAAATCTTCCCATTCACACACCACAGATCCAACACTTCCCATTCACAAACCAGTGATCCAACACATTCCATTTACAAACCACTGATCCAACACTTCCCATTCACACTCCACTGATCCAACACGTCCCATTCACAAACAACTGAACCCACACTTCCCATTCGCACACCACTGATCCAACACATTCCCGTTCACGCACGACTGATCCAACACTAGCCAATTCACACACCACTGATCCAACACATCCCCATTTACACTCCACTGTTACAACACTTCCCATTCATATGCTACTGACCCGAAACTTCACATTCACCAACCATTGATCCAACACTTATCCATCACACCACACTGACCCGACACTGGACATTCACACATCACTGATACGACACATCCCATTCACGAACCACAGACCTGACACTTCCCATTCACAAACAACTGTGCGAACCTTCCCCTTCACACTACACTGACCCAACACTTCCCATTCACACTCCACTGATCCAACACGTCCCATTCACAAACCACTGAACCCACACTTCCCATTCACACACCAGTAATCCGACACTTCCCATTCAGACATCTCTGACCCGACACGTCCCATTCACAAAACACTGATCAAACACCTCCCATTCACACACGACTTAACCGACAGGACCCATTCACAAACAACTGTACGAAACTTCCCAATTACACACCACTGACCCAACACTTCCCCTTCACACTCCACTGACCCGACACTTCCAATTCACAAACCACTGACCTGACCGTTCCCATTCACACTCCACTGATCCAACACTTCCCATTCACAAACCGCTGATCCAAAACTTACATTCACACACCACTGTTCCAACACTTCTCCATTTACACAACACTGATACAACACTTCCCATTCATATACTACTGACCCGAAGCTTCACATTCACCCAGCATTGATCCAACACTTCCCATTCACACTCCACTGACCCGGCACTTCCCATTCACAAACCACTGTCCGACACTTCCCATTCATCCACCACAGTCCGACACTTCCCATTCGCACTCCACTGACCCGACACTTCCCATTCACAAACCACTGTCCGACATATCCCATTCACACAACACTGACACAATACTTCCCATTCACACACCACTGATCCAACACTTCCCATTCACACACCCGTAATCAGACACTTCCCATTCGCACACCACTGACCCGACACATCAAATTCACAAACCACTGTCCCACACATTCCATTCACACACCATGACTCAACATTTCCAATCACAGGCCACTGACCCGACACTTCCCATTCACAAACCACTGATCCCACACTTCCCATTCACACATCACTGATCCAACACATACCAATGCACAGACCACTGATCCTACACTTCTCAATTCACAAACCACTGATCCAACACTTCCCATTCACAAACCACTGAACCAAGACATCCCAATTCACACACCACTGATCCAACACTTCCCATTCTCAAACCACTGAACCAACACATCCCAATTCACACACCACTGATCCAACACTTCCCATTCACAAACCACTGATCCAACACGTTCCATTTACAAACAACTGTGCGAACCTTCACCTTCACACTTCACTGATCCAACACTTCCCATTCACAAACACTGATCCAACACTTCCCAGTCAACAACCACTGACCCGACACTTCCCATTCACAAACAACTGTGCGAACCTTCCCCTTCACACTTCACTGATCCAACACTTCCCATTCACAAACACTGATCCAACACTTCCCAGTCAACAACCACTGACCCGACACTTCCCATTAACACATACCTGATCCAAATCTTCCCATTCACACACCACTGATCCAACACATCCCATTCACAAACCACTGATCCCACACTTCCCAATTCACACACCTCTGATCGAACACTTCCCCATTTACACAACATTGATTCATCACTTCCCATTCATATACTACTAACCCGAAACTTCACATTCACCCACCATTGATCCGACACTTCCCAAACCCACTCAACAGACCTGACAGTTCCCATTCACACACCACTGACCTGACACTTCCCATTAACACATACCTGATCCAAATCTTCCCATTCACAAACCACTGATCCAACACATCCCATTCACACACCACTGATCCAACACGTTCCATTTTCAAACCACTGATCCAACACTTCCCATTCACAAACAACTGTCCGAAACATCCCCTTCACACTCCACTGACCCGACACTTCCCAATCACTTACCACTGTCCGACGCTTCCCATTCACACACGACTTAACCGACACGACCCATTCACAAACAACTGTCCGAAACTTCCCCTTCACACTCCACTGACCCCACACTTCCCATTCACAAAACACTGTCCGACGCATCCCATTCACACACCACTGACCCAACACTTCCCATTCACACTCCACTGATCCAACACTTCCCAATCAACAACCACTGACCCGACATTTCCAATTAACACATACCTGATCCAAATCTTCCCATTCACACACCACTGATCCAACACTTCCCATTCACCAACCAGTGATCCAACACGTTCCATTTACAAACCACTGATCCAACACTTCCCATTCACAAACAACTGTGAGAACCTTCCCCTTCACACTACACTGACGCGGCAACCCCATTCACAAACCACTGTTCCAAAACTCAACATTCAGAAACCACTGATCCAAAACTTCCCAATTAACACACCACTGCTCCAACTCTTCCCCATTTACACAACACTGTTAAAACACTTCCCATTCATATCCTACTGACCCGAAACTTCCCATTCACACACGACCGTCCGACACATCCCATTCACACACCACTGGCCAAACACTTCCCATTCACACACCACTAATCCAACACTCCCCATTCACACTCCACTGACCCGACATTTCCCATTCACAAACCACTGACCTGACAGTTCCTTTTCACACACTACTGACCCGAAACTTCCCATTCACACACCACCGTCCGACACATCCCATTCACACACCACTGACCAAACACTTCCCATTCACACACCACGAATCCAACACTCCCCATTCACAGTCCACTGACCCGACATTTGCCATTCACAAACCACTGAACCCACACTTCCCATTCACACACCACTGATCCAACACTTCCCAATTCACACACCGCTGATCCAACACTTCCCAATTCACACACCGCTGATCCAACACTTCCCAATTCACACACCACCGATCGAACACTTCCCTTTCACACAACACTGATCCAACAGTACCCATTCACAAACCACTGATCCAACAATTCCCCATGCACACAACACTGATGCAACACATCCCATTCATATACTACTGACACGAAACTTCACATTCACCCACCATTGATCCAACACTTCTCAATCCCACTCCACAGACACGGCAGTTCCCATTCATAAACAGCTGTCCGAAAGTTCCCATTTACACACCACTGTCTGACACTTCCCATTCATACTCCACTGACCCGACACTTCCCATTCACAAAGCACTGATCCAACACTTCCCAATTCACACACCACTGATCGAACACTTCCCTTTCACACACCACTGATCCAACCCTTCCCAATACAAAGACCACTGATCCTTGACATCCCATTCACAAACCACTGATCCAACCCTTCCCAATCACACTCCACTGATCAAACACTTCCCATTCACACTCCACTGACCCGACACTTCCAATTCACAAACCACTGATCCAACAATTCCCATTCGCACACCACTGATCCAACACATCCCATTCACACACGACTAATCCAACACTTCCCAATTCACACAACACTGATCCAACACTTCCCATTCACAAACCACTGATCCAACAATTCCCATTCGCACACCACTGATCCAACTCATCCCATTCACAAACCACTTATCCAGCACTTCCCATTCACAAACAACTGTCCGAACCATCCCATTCACACTCCACTGACCCGACACTTCCCATTCACAAACCACTGAACCCACAATTCCCATTCACACACCACTGATCCAACACATCCCATTCACACACCACTGATCCAAAACTTCCCATTCACAAACAACTGTGCGAACCTTCCCCTTCACACTACACTGACGCGACAACCCCATTCACAAACCACTGATCCAACACGCCCCAGTCACAAACCACTGAACGCACACTTCCCATTCACACACCACTGACCCGACACATCCCATTCACAAACCACTGAACCCACACTTCCCATTCACACACCACTGATCCAACACATCCCCATTCACACACGACGGATCCAACACTTCCCAATTCACACACCACAAATCCAGCACTTTCCATTCAGAAACCACTGATCCAACAATTCGCATTCGCACACCACTGATCCAACACATCCCATTCACAAACCACCTATCCAGCACTTCCCATTCACAAACTACTGTCCGAACCATCCCCTTCACACTCCACTGACCCGACACTTCCCATTCACAAACCACTGACCAGACACATCCAATTCACAAACCACTGATTCAACTGCTCCCATTCACACACGACTTAACCGACACGACACAGTCACAAACAACTGTCTGAAACTTCCCCTTCACACTCCACTAACCCAACACTTCCCATTCACACACCATTGATCCATTACTTCCCAATTCACAGACCACAGATCCAACACTTCCCATTCACAAACCACTGATCCCACACTTCCCATTAACACATACCTGATCCAAATCTTCCCATTCACACACCACTGATCCAACACTTCCCATTCACAAACCAGTGATCCAACACGTTCCATTTACAAACCACTGATCCAACACTTCCCAATTCACACACCACTGATCCAACACTTCCCATTCACAAACAACTGTGAGAACATTCCCCTTCACACTACACTGACCCAACACTTCCCATTCACAAACAACTGTGCGAACATTCCCCTTCACACTACACTGACCCAACACTTCCCATTCACACTCCACTGATCCAACACGTCCCATTCACAAACCACTGAACCCACACTTCCCATTCACACACCAGTAATCCGACACTTCCCATTCAGACAACTCTGACCCGACACGTCCCATTCACAAACCACTGATCCAACACCTCCCATTCACACACGACTTAACCGACAGGACCCATTCACAAACAACTGTACGAAACTTCCCAATTACACACCACTGACCCAACACTTCCCCTTCACACTCCACTGACCCGACACTTCCAATTCACAAACCACTGACCTGACAGTTCCCATTCACACACCACTGAACCAACACTTCCCAATCACACTCCACTGATCCAACACTTCCCATTCACACTCCACTGACCCGACACTTCCAATTCACAAACCACTGACCTGACCGTTCCCATTCACACACCACTGAACCAACACTTCCCATTCACACACCACTGAACCAACACTTCCCATTCACAAACTCTGATCCAACACTTCGCAATCAACTTCCCATTAACACATACCTGATCCAAATCTTCCCATTCACACACCACTGATCCAACACACGCCATTCACAAACCACTGATCCAACACTTCCCAATTCACACACCACTGATCCAACACGTCCCAATTCACAGACCACTGATCCAACACTTCCCATTCACACACCACTGATCCAACACTTCACAATTCACACACCACTGATCCAACAGTACCCACTCACAAACCTCTGATCCAAAAATTCCCCATGCACACAACACTGATGCAACACTTCCCATTCATATACTACTGACCTGAAACTTCACTTTCACCCACCATTGATCCAACACTACTCTAACCCACTCCACTGACCCGACACTTCCCATTCACTAACCAGTGACTCAACTCTTTCCATTCATAAACCACTGATCCAACACTTCCCACTCACACACTCGTAATCCGACACTTCCCATTCACCAACCACTGATCCAACACGTCCCATTCACAAACCACTGAACTGACAGTTCCCATTCACGCACCAATGACCCAACACTTCCGATCACAGACCACATTCCCGACACTTCCCATTCAGAAACAACTGATCCGACACTCTCCATTCACAAACCACTGATCCAACACTTCCCAATTCACACAATACTGATCCAACACATCCCATTCACAAACCACTGATCCGACACTCTCCATTCACAAACCACTGATTCCACACTTCCCATTCACAAACCACTGTTCCAACACTCAACATTCAGAAACCACTGATCCAAAACTTCCCAATTAACACACCACTGATCCAACACTTCCCAATTCACACACCACTGATCGAACACTTCCCTTTCACACAACACTGATCCAACAGTACCATTCACGAACCACTGATCCAACAATTCCCCATACAGACAACACTGATGCAACATTTCCCATTCATATACTACTAACCCGAAACTTCACATTCACCCACCATTGCTCCAACACTTCTCAATCCCACTCCACAGACACGACTCTTCTGATTCACAAACAGCTGTCTGAAACATCCCATTCACACACCACTGACCGACACTTCCCATTCATACTCCACTGAACAAACACTTCCATACACACACCACTGATACAACACTTCCCAATTCACACACCACTGATCCAACACTTCCCAATTCACACACCACTGATCCAACCCTTCCCAATACACAGACCACTGATCCTTGACATCCCATTCACAAACCACTGATCCAACCCTGTCCTTTCAGAAACCAATGATCCAAAACTTCCCAATTCACACACCACTGATCCAACAGTACCCATTCACAAACCACTGATCCAACAATTCCCCATACTGACAACACTGATGCAGCACTTCACATTCATATACTACTAACCCGAAACTTCATATTCACCCACCATTGATCCAACACTTCTCAATCCTACTCCACAGACACGACACTTCCCATTCACAAATAGCTGTCCGAAACTTCCCATTCACAAACCACTGAACCAACGCTTCCCATTCATACTCCACTGAACAAACACTTCCCAATACACCGACCACTGATCCTTGACATCCCATTCACAAACCACTGATCCAACCCTGCCCATTCACAAACCACTGATCCAAAACTTCCCATTTCACACACCACTGATCCAACAGTACCCATTCACAAACCACTGATTCAACAATTCCCCATACACACAACACTGATGCAACACTTCCCATTCATATACTACTGACCCGAAACTTCACATTCACCCACCATTGTTCCAACACTTCTCTAACCCACTCCACTGACCCGACACTTCCCATTCACAAAACACTGACCCAACACTTTCCATTCGCAAACCACTGGACCAACACTTCCCATTCACACACCCGTAATCCGACACTTCCCATTCAGACACCTCTAAATCGACACATCCCACACACCAACCACTGATCCAACACGTCCCATTTACAAACCAGTGAACTGACAGTTCCCATTCACCCACCAATGACCCAACACTTCCGATCACAGGCCACATTCCCTACTCTTCCCATTCAGAAACTACTCATCCGACACTCTCCATTCACAAACCACTGATCCTACACTTCCCATTCACACATCACTGATCCAGCACTTCCCAGTTCACAGACCACTGATCCAACACTTCCCAATTCACACACCACTGATCCCACACTTCCCATTCACAAACCACTGTTCCAACACTTCCCATTCACACAGCACTGATCCAACAGTACCCATTCACAAACCACTGATCCAAGAATTCCCCATACAGACAACACAGATGCAACACTTCCCATTCATATACTACTGACCCGAAACTTCACATTCACCCACCATTGATCCAACACTTCTCAATCCCACTCCACAGACACTGTGAATCCCATTCACAAACCACTGTTCCAAAACTCAACATTCAGAAACCACTGATCCAAAACTTCCCAATTAACACACCACTGCTCCAACTCTTCCCCATTTACACAACACTGTTAAAACACTTCCCATTCATATCCTACTGACCCGAAACTTCCCATTCACACACGACCGTCCGACACATCCCATTCACACACCACTGGCCAAACACTTCCCATTCACACACCACTAATCCAACACTCCCCATTCACACTCCACTGACCCGACATTTCCCATTCACAAACCACTGACCTGACAGTTCCTTTTCACACACCACTGACCCGAAACTTCCCATTCACACACCACCGTCCGACACATCCCATTCACACACCACTGACCAAACACTTCCCATTCACACACCACGAATCCAACACTCCCCATTCACAGTCCACTGACCCGACATTTGCCATTCACAAACCACTGAACCCACACTTCCCATTCACACACCACTGATCCAACACTTCCCAATTCACACACCGCTGATCCAACACTTCCCAATTCACACACCGCTGATCCAACACTTCCCAATTCACACACCACCGATCGAACACTTCCCTTTCACACAACACTGATCCAACAGTACCCATTCACAAACCACTGATCCAACAATTCCCCATGCACACAACACTGATGCAACACATCCCATTCATATACTACTGACACGAAACTTCACATTCACCCACCATTGATCCAACACTTCTCAATCCCACTCCACAGACACGGCAGTTCCCATTCATAAACAGCTGTCCGAAAGTTCCCATTTACACACCACTGTCTGACACTTCCCATTCATACTCCACTGACCCGACACTTCCCATTCACAAAGCACTGATCCAACACTTCCCAATTCACACACCACTGATCGAACACTTCCCTTTCACACACCACTGATCCAACCCTTCCCAATACAAAGACCACTGATCCTTGACATCCCATTCACAAACCACTGATCCAACACTTCCCAATTCACACGATACTGATCCAACACATCCCATTAACAAACCGCTGATCCGACACTCTCCATTCACAAACCACTGATTCCACACTTCCCATTCACACATCACTGATCCAACACTTCCCAATTCACACACCACTGATCCAACACTTCCCTTTCACAAACCACTGATCCCACACTTCCCAATTAACACACCACTGCTCCAACTCTTCCCCATTTACGCAACACTGATACAACACTTCCCATTCATATCCTACTGACCCGAAACTTCCCATTCACACACCACTGTCCGACACATTCCATTCACGCACCACTGACCAAACACTTCCCATTCACACACCACTAATCCAACACTCCCCATTCACACTCCACTGACCCGACACTTCCCATTCACAAACAACTGACCTGACAGATCCCTTTCACACACCACTGACCCGACACTTCCCATTCACAAACCACTGAATCCACACTTCCCATTCACACACCACTGATCCAACACTTCCCAATTCACAAACCATTGATCCAACCCTGCCCATTCACACACCACTGATCCAACAGTACCCACTCACAAACCTCTGATCCAAAAATTCCCCATGCACAGAACACTTATGCAACACTTCCCATTCATATACTACTGACCCGAAACTTCACATTCATCCACAATTGATCCAACACTACTCTAACCCACTCCACTGACCCGACACTTCACATTCACTAACCAGTGACTCAACTCTTTCCATTCACAAACCACTGATGCAACACTTCCCACTCACACACCCGTAATCCGACACTTCCCATTCAGACACCTCTAAATCGACACATCCCATTCACCAACCACTGATCCAACACGTCCCATTCACAAACCACTGAACTGACAGTTCCCATTCACGCACCAATGACCCAACACTTCCGATCACAGACCACATTCCCGACACTTCCCATTCACAAACCACTGATCCAACACTTCCCAATTCACACAATACTGATCCAACACATCCCATTCACAAACCACTGATCCGACACCCTCCATTCACACACCACTGATCCAACCCTTCCCAATACACTGATCCTTGACATCCCATTCACAAACCACTGATCCAACACTTCCCATTCACAAACCACTGATCCAGCACTTCCCAATTCACACACCACTGATCCAACACTTCCCAATTCACACACCACTGATCGAACACTTCCCATTCACACAACACTGATCCAACAGTACCCATTCACAAACCACTGATCTAACAATTCCCCATACAGACAACACTGATGCAACACTTCCCATTCATATACTACTAACTCGAAACTTCACATTCACCCACCATTGATCCAACACTTCTCAATCCCACTCCACAGACACGACACTTCCCATTCGCAAACAGCTGTCCGAACGTTCCCATTCACAAACCACTGTCTGACACTTCCCATTCATACTCCACTGACCCGACACTTCCCATTCACAAACCACTGATCCAACACTTCCCACTTCACACACCACTGATCGAACACTTCCCTTTCACACACCACTGATCCAACCCTTCCCAATACACTGATCCTTGACATCCCATTCACAAACCACTGATCCAACACTTCCCATTCACAAACCACTGATCCAACACTTCCCAATTCATCACAATACTGATCCAACACATCCCGTTCACAAACCACTGATCCGACACTCTCCATTCACAAACCACTGATTCCACACTTCCCATTCACACGTCACTGATCCAACACTTCCCAATTCACACACCACTGTTCCAACACTCAACTTTCAGAAACCACTGATCCAAAATTTCCCAATTAACTCACCACTGCTCCAACTCTTCCCCATTTACGCAACACTGATACAACACTTCCCATTCATATCCTACTGACCCGAAACTTCCCATTCACACACCACTGTCCGACACATCCCATTCACCCACCACTGACCAAACACATCCCATTCACACACCACTAATCCAGCACTCCCCATTCACACTCCACTGACCCGACACTTCCCATTCATAAACCACTGAACCCACACTTCCCATTCACACACCACTGATCCAACACTTCCCAATTCACACACCACTGTTCCAACACTTCCCATTCACACAGCACTGATCCAACAGTAACCATTCACAAACCACTGATCCAAGAATTCCCCATACAGACAACACTGATGCAACACTTCCCATTCATATACTACTGACCCGAAACTTCACATTCACCCACCATTGATCCAACACTTCTCAATCCCACTCCACAGACACGACACTTCCCATTCACAAACAGCTGTCCGAAAGTTACCATTCACACACCAATGTCTGACACTTCCCATTCATACTCCACTGATCGAACCCTTCCAAATACAAACACCACTGATCCTTGACATCCCACTCACAAACCACTGATCCAACAATTCCCATTCACACACCCGTAAACCGACACTTCCCATTCAGACACATCTAAACCGGAGCTTCCCATTCACCAACCGCTGTCCGAAACTTCCCATTCGCACACCACTGACCTGACAGTTCCCTTTCACACACCACTGACCCGAAACTTCCCATTCACACACCACCGTCCGACACATCCCATTCACACACCACTGACCAAACACTTCCCATTCACACACCACTAATCCAACACTCCCCATTCACAGTCCACTGACCCGACATTTGCCATTCACAAACCACTGAACCCACACTTCCCATTGACACACCACTGATCCAACACTTCCCAAGTCACACACCACCGATCGAACACTTCCCTTTCACACAACACTGATCCAACAGTACCCATTCACAAACCACTGATCCAACAATTCCCCATACAGACAACACTGATGCAACCCTTCCCATTCATATACTACTATCCCGAAACTTCACATTCACCCACCATTGATCCAACACTTCTCAATCCCAGTCCACAGACACGGCACTTCCCATTCATAAACAGCTGTCCGAAACTTCCCATTCACACACCACTGTCTGACACTTCCCATTCATGCTCCACTGACCCGACCCTTCCCATTCACAAACCACTAATCCAACACTTCCCAATTCACACACCACTGATCGAACACTTCCCTTTGACACAGCACTGATCCAACCCTTCCCAAAACAAAGACCACTGATCCTTGACATCCCATTCACAAACCACTGTTCCAACACTTCCCATTCACAAACCACTGATCCAACACTTCCCAATTCACACGATACTGATCCAACACATCCCATTAACACACCACTGCTCCAACTCTTCCCCATTTACGCAACACTGATACAACACTTCCCATTCATATCCTACTGACCCGAAACTTCCCATTCACACACCACTGTCCGTCACATTCCATTCACGCACCACTGACCAAACACTTCCCATTCACACACCACTAATCCAACACTCCCCATTCACACTCCACTGACCCGACACTTCCCATTCACAAACAACTGACCTGAAAGTTCCCTTTCACACACCACTGACCCGACACTTCCCATTCACAAACCACTGAACCCACACTTCCCGTTCACACACCACTGATTCAACACTTCCCAATTCACAAACCAATTGATCCAACACTTCCCAATACACACAATACTGATCCAGCACATCCCATTCACAAACCACTGATCCGACACTCTCCATTCACAAACCACTGATTCCACACTTCCCATTCACACATCACTGATCCAACACTTCCCAGTTCACAGACCACTAATCCAACACTTCCCAATTCACACACCACTGATCAAACACTTCCCATTCACAAACCACTGTTCCAACACTCAACATTCACACTCCACTGACCCGACACTTCCCATTCACAAACCACTGAACCCACACTTCACATTCACACACCACTGATCCAGCACTTCCCAATTCACACACCACTGATCCAGCACTTCCCAATTCGCACACCACTGATCCAACACTTCCCAATTCACACACCACTGATCGAACACTTCCCATTCACACAACACTGATCCAGCACTTCCCAATTCACACACCACTGATCCAGCACTTCCCAATTCACACACCACTTATCGAACACTTCCCATTCACACAACACTGATCCAACAGTACCCATTCACAAACCACTGATACAACAATTCCCCATACAGACAACACTGATGCAACACTTCCCATTCATATACTACTAATCCGAAATTTCACATTCACCCACCATTGATCCAACACTTCTCAATCCCACTCCACAGACACGACACTTCCCATTCACAAACAGCTGTCCGAAAGATCCCATTCACACACCACTGTCTGACACATCCCATTCAAACTCCACTGACCCGACACTTCCCATTCACACACCACTGATCCAACCCTTCCCAATACAAAGACCACTGAACCTTGACATCCGATTCACTAACCACTGATCCAACACTGCCCATTCACAAACCACTGATCCAACACTTCCCAATTCACACACCACTAATCCAACAGTACCCATTCACAAACCACTGATCCAACACTTCCCAATTCACACGATACTGATCCAACACATCCCATTAACAAACCACTGATCCGACACTCTCCATTCACAAACCACTGATTCCACACTTCCCATTCACACATCACTGATCCAAAACTTCCCAATTCACACACCACTGATCCAACACTTCCCATTCACAAACCACTGTTCTAACGCTCAACATTCAGAAACAACTTAACCAAAACTTCCCAATTAACACACCAACGCTCCAACTCTTCCCCATTTACGCAACACTGATGCAACACTTCCCATTCATATCCTACTGACCCGAAACTTCCCATTCACACACCACTGTCCGACACATTCCATTCACACACCACTGATCCAACCCTTCCCAATACAAAGACCACTGAACCTTGACATCCGATTCACTAACCACTGATCCAACACTGCCCATTCACAAACCACTGATCCAACACTTCCCAATTCACACACCACTAATCCAACAGTACCCATTCACAAAACACTGATCCAACACTTCCCAATTCACACGATACTGATCCAACACTGCCCATTCACAAACCACTGATCCAACACTTCCCAATTCACACACCACTAATCCAACACTCCCCATTCACAGTCCACTGACCCGACATTTGCCATTCACAAACCACTGAACCCACACTTCCCATTGACACACCACTGATCCAACACTTCCCAAGTCACACACCACCGATCGAACACTTCCCTTTCACACAACACTGATCCAACAGTACCCATTCACAAACCACTGATCCAACAATTCCCCATACAGACAACACTGATGCAACCCTTCCCATTCATATACTACTATCCCGAAACTTCACATTCACCCACCATTGATCCAACACTTCTCAATCCCAGTCCACAGACACGGCACTTCCCATTCATAAACAGCTGTCCGAAACTTCCCATTCACACACCACTGTCTGACACTTCCCATTCATGCTCCACTGACCCGACCCTTCCCATTCACAAACCACTAATCCAACACTTCCCAATTCACACACCACTGATCGAACACTTCCCTTTGACACAGCACTGATCCAACCCTTCCCAAAACAAAGACCACTGATCCTTGACATCCCATTCACAAACCACTGTTCCAACACTTCCCATTCACAAACCACTGATCCAACACTTCCCAATTCACACGATACTGATCCAACACATCCCATTAACACACCACTGCTCCAACTCTTCCCCATTTACGCAACACTGATACAACACTTCCCATTCATATCCTACTGACCCGAAACTTCCCATTCACACACCACTGTCCGTCACATTCCATTCACGCACCACTGACCAAACACTTCCCATTCACACACCACTAATCCAACACTCCCCATTCACACTCCACTGACCCGACACTTCCCATTCACAAACAACTGACCTGAAAGTTCCCTTTCACACACCACTGACCCGACACTTCCCATTCACAAACCACTGAACCCACACTTCCCGTTCACACACCACTGATTCAACACTTCCCAATTCACAAACCAATTGATCCAACACTTCCCAATACACACAATACTGATCCAGCACATCCCATTCACAAACCACTGATCCGACACTCTCCATTCACAAACCACTGATTCCACACTTCCCATTCACACATCACTGATCCAACACTTCCCAGTTCACAGACCACTAATCCAACACTTCCCAATTCACACACCACTGATCAAACACTTCCCATTCACAAACCACTGTTCCAACACTCAACATTCACACTCCACTGACCCGACACTTCCCATTCACAAACCACTGAACCCACACTTCACATTCACACACCACTGATCCAGCACTTCCCAATTCACACACCACTGATCCAGCACTTCCCAATTCGCACACCACTGATCCAACACTTCCCAATTCACACACCACTGATCGAACACTTCCCATTCACACAACACTGATCCAGCACTTCCCAATTCACACACCACTGATCCAGCACTTCCCAATTCACACACCACTTATCGAACACTTCCCATTCACACAACACTGATCCAACAGTACCCATTCACAAACCACTGATACAACAATTCCCCATACAGACAACACTGATGAAACACTTCCCATTCATATACTACTAATCCGAAATTTCACATTCACCCACCATTGATCCAACACTTCTCAATCCCACTCCACAGACACGACACTTCCCATTCACAAACAGCTGTCCGAAAGATCCCATTCACACACCACTGTCTGACACATCCCATTCAAACTCCACTGACCCGACACTTCCCATTCACACACCACTGATCCAACCCTTCCCAATACAAAGACCACTGAACCTTGACATCCGATTCACTAACCACTGATCCAACACTGCCCATTCACAAACCACTGATCCAACACTTCCCAATTCACACACCACTAATCCAACAGTACCCATTCACAAACCACTGATCCAACACTTCCCAATTCACACGATACTGATCCAACACATCCCATTAACAAACCACTGATCCGACACTCTCCATTCACAAACCACTGATTCCACACTTCCCATTCACACATCACTGATCCAAAACTTCCCAATTCACACACCACTGATCCAACACTTCCCATTCACAAACCACTGTTCTAACGCTCAACATTCAGAAACAACTTAACCAAAACTTCCCAATTAACACACCACTGCTCCAACTCTTCCCCATTTACGCAACACTGATGCAACACTTCCCATTCATATCCTACTGACCCGAAACTTCCCATTCACACACCACTGTCCGACACATTCCATTCACACACCACTGATCCAACCCTTCCCAATACAAAGACCACTGAACCTTGACATCCGATTCACTAACCACTGATCCAACACTGCCCATTCACAAACCACTGATCCAACACTTCCCAATTCACACACCACTAATCCAACAGTACCCATTCACAAAACACTGATCCAACACTTCCCAATTCACACGATACTGATCCAACACTGCCCATTCACAAACCACTGATCCAACACTTCCCAATTCACACACCACTAATCCAACAGTACCCATTCACAAACCACTGATCCAACACTTCCCAATTCACACGATACTGATCCAACACATCCCATTAACAAACCACTGATCCGACACTCTCCATTCACAAACCACTGATTCCACACTTCCCATTCACACATCACTGATCCAAAACTTCCCAATTCACACACCACTGATCCAACACTTCCCATTCACAAACCACTGTTCTAACGCTCAACATTCAGAAACAACTGAACCAAAACTTCCCAATTAACACACCAACGCTCCAACTCTTCCCCATTTACGCAACACTGATGCAACACTTCCCATTCATATCCTACTGACCCGAAACTTCCCATTCACACACCACTGTCCGACACATTCCATTCACGCACCACTGACCAAACACTTCCCATTCACACACCACTAATCCAACACTCCCCATTCACAAACCACTGTTCCAACACTCAACTTTCAGAAACCACTGATCCAAAACTTCCCAATTAACTCACCACTGCTCCAACTCTTCCCCATTTACGCAACACTGATACAACACTTCCCATTCATATCCTACTGACCCGAAACTTCCCATTCACACACGACCGTCCGACACATCCCATTCACACACCACTGGCCAAACACTTCCCATTCACACACCACTAATCCAACACTCCCCATTCACACTCCACTGACCCGACATTTCCCATTCACAAACCACTGACCTGACAGTTCCTTTTCACACACCACTGACCCGAAACTTCCCATTCACACACGACCGTCCGACACATCCCATTCACCCACCACTGAACAAACACATCCCATTCACACACCACTAATCCAACACTCCCCATTCACACTCCACTGACCCGACACTTCCCATTCAGAAACAGCTGTCCGAAAGTTCCCATTCACACACCAATGTCTGACACTTCCCATTCATACTCCACTGATCGAACCCTTCCCAATACAAACACCACTGATCCTTGACATCCCATTCACAAACCACTGATCCAACACTTCTCAATTCACACACCACTGATCCAACGGTACCCATTCAGAAACCACTGATCCAACAATTCCCATTCACACACCCGTAAACCGACACTTCCCATTCAGACACATCTAAACCGGAGCTTCCCATTCACCAACCGCTGTCCGAAACTTCCCATTCGCACACCACTGACATGACAGTTCCCTTTCACACACCACTGACCCGAAACTTCCCATTCACACACCACTAATCCAACACTCCCCATTCACAGTCCACTGACCCGACATTTGCCATTCACAAACCACTGAACCCACACTTCCCATTGACACACCACTGATCCAACACTTCCCAAGTCACACACCACTGACCCAACACTTCACAATTCACACACCGCTGATCCAACACTTCCCAATTCACACATCACCGATCGAACACTTCCCTTTCACACAACACTGATCCAACAGTACCCATTCACAAACCACTGATCCAACAATTCCCCATACAGACAACACTGATGCAACCCTTCCCATTCATATACTACTATCCCGAAACTTCACATTCACCCACCATTGATCCAACACTTCTCAATCCCAGTCCACAGACACGGCACTTCCCATTCATAAACAGCTGTCCGAAACTTCCCATTCACACACCACTGTCTGACACTTCCCATTCATGCTCCACTGACCCGACCCTTCCCATTCACAAACCACTAATCCAACACTTCCCAATTCACACACCACTGATCGAACACTTCCCTTTGACACACCACTGATCCAACCCTTCCCAATACAAAGACCACTGATCCTTGACATCCCATTCACAAACCACTGTTCCAACACTTCCCATTCACAAACCACTGATCCAACACTTCCCAATTCACACGATACTGATCCAATACATCCCATTAACACACCACTGCTCCAACTCTTCCCCATTTACGCAACACTGATACAACACTTCCCATTCATATCCTACTGACCCGAAACTTCCCATTCACACACCACTGTCCGTCACATTCCATTCACGCACCACTGACCAAACACTTCCCATTCACACACCACTAATCCAACACTCCCCATTCACACTCCACTGACCCGACACTTCCCATTCACAAACAACTGACCTGAAAGTTCCCTTTCACACACCACTGACCCGACACTTCCCATTCACAAACCACTGAACCCACACTTCCCGTTCACACACCACTGATTCAACACTTCCCAATTCACAAACCAATTGATCCAACACTTCCCAATACACACAATACTGATCCAGCACATCCCATTCACAAACCACTGATCCGACACTCTCCATTCACAAACCACTGATTCCACACTTCCCATTCACACATCACTGATCCAACACTTCCCAGTTCACAGACCACTGATCCAACACTTCCCAATTCACACACCACTGATCAAACACTTCCCATTCACAAACCACTGTTCCAACACTCAACATTCACACTCCACTGACCCGACACTTCCCATTCACAAACCACTGAACCCACACTTCACATTCACACACCACTGATCCAGCACTTCCCAATTCACACACCACTGATCCAGCACTTCCCAATTCGCACACCACTGATCCAACACTTCCCAATTCACACACCACTGATCGAACACTTCCCATTCACACAACACTGATCCAGCACTTCCCAATTCACACACCACTGATCCAGCACTTCCCAATTCACACACCACTGATCGAACACTTCCCATTCACACAACACTGATCCAACAGTACCCATTCACAAACCACTGATCCAACAATTCCCCATACAGACAACACTGATGCAACACTTCCCATTCATATACTACTAATCCGAAATTTCACATTCACCCACCATTGATCCAACACTTCTCAATCCCACTCCACAGACACACTTCCCATTCACAAACAGCTGTCCGAAAGATCCCATTCACACACCACTGTCTGACACATCCCATTCAAACTCCACTGACCCGACACTTCCCATTCACACACCACTGATCCAACCCTTCCCAATACAAAGACCACTGAACCTTGACATCCGATTCACTAACCACTGATCCAACACTGCCCATTCACAAACCACTGATCCAACACTTCCCAATTCACACACCACTAATCCAACAGTACCCATTCACAAAACACTGATCCAACACTTCCCAATTCACACGATACTGATCCAACACATCCCATTAACAAACCACTGATCCGACACTCTCCATTCACAAACCACTGATTCCACACTTCCCATTCACACATCACTGATCCAAAACTTCCCAATTCACACACCACTGATCCAACACTTCCCATTCACAAACCACTGTTCTAACGCTCAACATTCAGAAACAACTGAACCAAAACTTCCCAATTAACACACCACTGCTCCAACTCTTCCCCATTTACGCAACACTGATGCAACACTTCCCATTCATATCCTACTGACCCGAAACTTCCCATTCACACACCACTGTCCGACACATTCCATTCACGCACCACTGACCAAACACTTCCCATTCACACACCACTAATCCAACACTCCCCATTCACAAACCACTGTTCCAACACTCAACTTTCAGAAACCACTGATCCAAAACTTCCCAATTAACTCACCACTGCTCCAACTCTTCCCCATTTACGCAACACTGATAGAACACTTCCCATTCATATACTACTGACCCGAAACTTCCCATTCACACACCACTGTCCGACACATCCCATTCACCCACCACTGAACAAACACATCCCATTCACACACCACTAATCCAACACTCCCCATTCACACTCCACTGACCCGACACTTCCCATTCAGAAACAGCTGTCCGAAAGTTCCCATTCACACACCAATGTCTGACACTTCCCATTCATACTCCACTGATCGAACCCTTCCCAATACAAACACCACTGATCCTTGACATCCCATTCACAAACCACTGATCCAACACTTCTCAATTCACACACCACTGATCCAACAGTACCCATTCACAAACCACTGATCCAACAATTCCCATTCACACCCCGTAAACCGACACTTCCCATTCAGACACATCTAAACCGGAGCTTCCCATTCACCAACCGCTGTCCGAAACTTCCCATTCGCACACCACTGACCTGACAGTTCCCTTTCACACACCACTGACCCGAAACTTCCCATTCACACACCACCGTCCGACACATCCCATTCACACACCACTGACCAAACACTTCCCATTCACACACCACTAATCCAACACTCCCCATTCACAGTCCACTGACCCGACATTTGCCATTCACAAACCACTGAACCCACACTTCCCATTGACACACCACTGATCCAACACTTCCCAAGTCACACACCACTGACCCAACACTTCCCTTACACACAACACTGATGCAACCCTTCCCATTCATATACTACTATCCCGAAACTTCACATTCACCCACCATTGATCCAACACTTCTCAATCCCAGTCCACAGACACGGCACTTCCCATTCATAAACAGCTGTCCGAAAGTTCCCATTCACACACCACTGTCTGACACTTCCCATTCATGCTCCACTGACCCGACCCTTCCCATTCACAAACCACTAATCCAACACTTCCCAATTCACACACCACTGATCGAACACTTCCCTTTGACACACCACTGATCCAACCCTTCCCAATACAAAGACCACTGATCCTTGACATCCCATTCACAAACCACTGTTCCAACACTTCCCATTCACAAACCACTGATCCAACACTTCCCAATTCACACGATACTGATCCAACACATCCCATTAACACACCACTGCTCCAACTCTTCCCCATTTACGCAACACTGATACAACACTTCCCATTCATATCCTACTGACCCGAAACTTCCCATTCACACACCACTGTCCGTCACATTCCATTCACGCACCACTGACCAAACACTTCCCATTCACACACCACTAATCCAACACTCCCCATTCACACTCCACTGACCCGACACTTCCCATTCACAAACAACTGACCTGAAAGTTCCCTTTCACACACCACTGACCCGACACTTCCCATTCACAAACCACTGAACCCACACTTCCCGTTCACACACCACTGATTCAACACTTCCCAATTCACAAACCAATTGATCCAACACTTCCCAATACACACAATACTGATCCAGCACATCCCATTCACAAACCACTGATCCGACACTCTCCATTCACAAACCACTGATTCCACACTTCCCATTCACACATCACTGATCCAACACTTCCCAGTTCACAGACCACTGATCCAACACTTCCCAATTCACACACCACTGATCAAACACTTCCCATTCACAAACCACTGTTCCAACACTCAACATTCACACTCCACTGACCCGACACTTCCCATTCACAAACCACTGAACCCACACTTCACATTCACACACCACTGATCCAGCACTTCCCAATTCACACACCACTGATCCAGCACTTCCCAATTCGCACACCACTGATCCAACACTTCCCAATTCACACACCACTGATCGAACACTTCCCATTCACACAACACTGATCCAGCACTTCCCAATTCACACACCACTGATCCAGCACTTCCCAATTCACACACCACTGATCGAACACTTCCCATTCACACAACACTGATCCAACAGTACCCATTCACAAACCACTGATCCAACAATTCCCCATACAGACAACACTGATGCAACACTTCCCATTCATATACTACTAATCCGAAATTTCACATTCACCCACCATTGATCCAACACTTCTCAATCCCAGTCCACAGACACGGCACTTCCCATTCATAAACAGCTGTCCGAAAGTTCCCATTCACACACCACTGTCTGACACTTCCCATTCATGCTCCACTGACCCGACCCTTCCCATTCACAAACCACTAATCCAACACTTCCCAATTCACACACCACTGATCGAACACTTCCCTTTGACACACCACTGATCCAACCCTTCCCAATACAAAGACCACTGATCCTTGACATCCCATTCACAAACCACTGTTCCAACACTTCCCATTCACAAACCACTGATCCAACACTTCCCAATTCACACGATACTGATCCAACACATCCCATTAACACACCACTGCTCCAACTCTTCCCCATTTACGCAACACTGATACAACACTTCCCATTCATATCCTACTGACCCGAAACTTCCCATTCACACACCACTGTCCGTCACATTCCATTCACGCACCACTGACCAAACACTTCCCATTCACACACCACTAATCCAACACTCCCCATTCACACTCCACTGACCCGACACTTCACATTCACAAACAACTGACCTGAAAGTTCCCTTTCACACACCACTGACCCGACACTTCCCATTCACAAACCACTGAACCCACACTTCCCGTTCACACACCACTGATTCAACACTTCCCAATTCACAAACCAATTGATCCAACACTTCCCAATACACACAATACTGATCCAGCACATCCCATTCACAAACCACTGATCCGACACTCTCCATTCACAAACCACTGATTCCACACTTCCCATTCACACATCACTGATCCAACACTTCCCAGTTCACAGACCACTGATCCAACACTTCCCAATTCACACACCACTGATCAAACACTTCCCATTCACAAACCACTGTTCCAACACTCAACATTCACACTCCACTGACCCGACACTTCCCATTCACAAACCACTGAACCCACACTTCACATTCACACACCACTGATCCAGCACTTCCCAATTCACACACCACTGATCCAGCACTTCCCAATTCGCACACCACTGATCCAACACTTCCCAATTCACACACCACTGATCGAACACTTCCCATTCACACAACACTGATCCAGCACTTCCCAATTCACACACCACTGATCCAGCACTTCCCAATTCACACACCACTGATCGAACACTTCCCATTCACACAACACTGATCCAACAGTACCCATTCACAAACCACTGATCCAACAATTCCCCATACAGACAACACTGATGCAACACTTCCCATTCATATACTACTAATCCGAAATTTCACATTCACCCACCATTGATCCAACACTTCTCAATCCCACTCCACAGACACGACACTTCCCATTCACAAACAGCTGTCCGAAAGATCCCATTCACACACCACTGTCTGACACATCCCATTCAAACTCCACTGACCCGACACTTCCCATTCACACACCACTGATCCAACCCTTCCCAATACAAAGACCACTGAACCTTGACATCCGATTCACTAACCACTGATCCAACACTGCCCATTCACAAACCACTGATCCAACACTTCCCAATTCACACACCACTAATCCAACAGTACCCATTCACAAACCACTGATCCAACACTTCCCAATTCACACGATACTGATCCAACACATCCCATTAACAAACCACTGATCCGACACTCTCCATTCACAAACCACTGATTCCACACTTCCCATTCACACATCACTGATCCAAAACTTCCCAATTCACACACCACTGATCCAACACTTCCCATTCACAAACCACTGTTCTAACGCTCAACATTCAGAAACAACTGAACCAAAACTTCCCAATTAACACACCACTGCTCCAACTCTTCCCCATTTACGCAACACTGATGCAACACTTCCCATTCATATCCTACTGACCCGAAACTTCCCATTCACACACCACTGTCCGACACATTCCATTCACGCACCACTGACCAAACACTTCCCATTCACACACCACTAATCCAACACTCCCCATTCACAAACCACTGTTCCAACACTCAACTTTCAGAAACCACTGATCCAAAACTTCCCAATTAACTCACCACTGCTCCAACTCTTCCCCATTTACGCAACACTGATACAACACTTCCCATTCATATCCTACTGACCCGAAACTTCCCATTCACCCACCACTGAACAAACACATCCCATTCACACACCACTAATCCAACACTCCCCATTCACACTCCACTGACCCGACACTTCCCATTCAGAAACAGCTGTCCGAAAGTTCCCATTCACACACCAATGTCTGACACTTCCCATTCATACTCCACTGATCGAACCCTTCCCAATACAAACACCACTGATCCTTGACATCCCATTCACAAACCACTGATCCAACACTTCCCAATTCACACACCACTGATCCAACAGTACCCATTCACAAACCACTGATCCAACAATTCCCATTCACACACCCGCAAACCGACACTTCCCATTCAGACACATCTAAACCGGAGCTTCCCATTCACCAACAGCTGTCCGAAACTTCCCATTCGCAAACCAAAGACCTGACAGTTCCCTTTCACACACCACTGACCCGAAACTTCCCATTCACACACCACCGTCCGACACATCCCATTCACACACCACTGACCAAACACTTCCCATTCACACACCACTAATCCAACACTCCCCATTCACAGTCCACTGACCCGACATTTGCCATTCACAAACCACTGAACCCACACTTCCCATTCACACACTACTGATCCAACACTTCCCAATTCACACACCACTGATCCAACACTTCCCAATTCACACACCGCTGATCCAACACTTCCCAATTCACACACCACCGATCGAACACTTCCCTTTCACACAACACTGATCCAACAGTACCCATTCACAAACCACTGATCCAACAATTCCCCATACAGACAACACTGATGCAACCCTTCCCATTCATATACTACTATCCCGAAACTTCACATTCACCCACCATTGATCCAACACTTCTCAATCCCAGTCCACAGACACGGCACTTCCCATTCATAAACAGCTGTCCGAAACTTCCCATTCACACACCACAGTCTGACACTTCCCATTCATACTCCACTGACCCGACACTTCCCATTCACAAACCACTAATCCAACACTTCCCAATTCACACACCACTGATCGAACACTTCCCTTTCACACACCACTGATCCAACCCTTCCCAATACAAAGACCACTGATCCTTGACATCCCATTCACAAACCACTGATCCAACACTTCCCATTCACAAACCACTGATCCAACACTTCCCAATTCACACGATACTGATCCAACACATCCCATTAACAAACCACTGATCCAACACTTCCCATTCACAAACCACTGTTCTAACACTCAACATTCAGAAACCACTGAACCAAAACTTCCCAATTAACACACCACTGCTCCAACTCTTCCCCATTTACGCAACACTGATACAACACTTCCCATTCATATCCTACTGACCCGAAACTTCCCATTCACACACCACTGTCCGACACATTCCATTCACGCACCACTGACCAAACACTTCCCATTCACACACCACTAATCCAACACTCCCCATTCACACTCCTCTGACCCGACACTTCCCATTCACAAACAACTGACCTGACAGTTCCCTTTCACACACCACTGACCCGACACTTCCCATTCACAAACCACTGTACCCACACTTCCCGTTCACACACCACTGATCCAACACTTCCCAATTCACACAATACTGATCCAGCACATCCCATTCACAAACCACTGATCCGACACTCTCCATTCACAAACCACTGATTCCACACTTCCCATTCACACATCACTGATCCAACACTTCCCAGTTCACAGACCACTGATCCAACACTTCCCAATTCACACACCACTGATCAAACACTTCCCATTCACAAACCACTGTTCCTACACCCAACATTCAGAAACCACTGATCCAAAACTTCCCAATTAACACAACACTGCTCCAACTCTTC
Source organism: Hypanus sabinus (assembly GCF_030144855.1). Lineage (NCBI taxonomy): Eukaryota > Metazoa > Chordata > Chondrichthyes > Myliobatiformes > Dasyatidae > Hypanus > Hypanus sabinus. Next base: position 497,239 of record NW_026779928.1, read on the forward strand.
CCCATTTACGCAACACTGATACAACACTTCCCATTCATATCCTACTGACCCAAAACTTCCCATTCACACACCACTTTTTTTGACACATTCCATTCACGCACCACTGACCAAACTCTTCCCATTCACACACCACTAATCCAACACTCCCCATTCACACTCCACTGACCCGTCACTTCCCATTCACAAACAACTGACCTGACAGTTCCCTTTCACACACCACTGACCCGACACTTCCCATTCACAAACCACTGTACCCACACTTCCCGTTCACACACCACTGATCCAACACTTCCCAATTCACAAACCACTGATCCAACACTTCCCAATTCACACAATACTGATCCAGCACATCCCACTCACGAACCACTGATCCGACACTCTCCATTCACAAACCACTGATTCCACACTTCCCATTCACACATCACTGATCCAACACTTCCCAGTTCACATACCACTGATCCAACAATTCCCATTCACACACCCGTAAACCGACACTTCCCATTCAGACACATCTAAACCGGAGCTTCCCATTCACCAACAGCTGTCCGAAACTTCCCATTCGCAAACCAAAGACCTGACAGTTCCCTTTCACACACCACTGACCCGAAACTTCCCATTCACACACCACCGTCCGACACATCCCATTCACACACCACTGACCAAACACTTCCCATTCACACACCACTAATCCAACACTCCCCATTCACAGTCCACTGACCCGACATTTGCCATTCACAAACCACTGAACCCACACTTCCCATTCACACACTACTGATCCAACACTTCCCAATTCACACACCACTGATCCAACACTTCCCAATTCACACACCGCTGATCCAACACTTCCCAATTCACACACCACCGATCGAACACTTCCCTTTCACACAACACTGATCCAACAGTACCCATTCACAAACCACTGATCCAACAATTCCCCATACAGACAACACTGATGCAACCCTTCCCATTCATATACTACTATCCCGAAACTTCACATTCACCCACCATTGATCCAACACTTCTCAATCCCAGTCCACAGACACGGCACTTCCCATTCATAAACAGCTGTCCGAAAGTTCCCATTCACACACCACAGTCTGACACTTCCCATTCATACTCCACTGACCCGACACTTCCCATTCACACACCACTGTCCGACACATCCCATTCACCCACCACTGAACAAACACATCCCATTCACACACCACTAATCCAACACTCCCCATTCACACTCCACTGACCCGACACTTCCCATTCAGAAACAGCTGTCCGAAAGTTCCCATTCACACACCAATGTCTGACACTTCCCATTCATACTCCACTGATCGAACCCTTCCCAATACAAACACCACTGATCCTTGACATCCCATTCACAAACCACTGATCCAACACTTCCCAATTCACACACCACTGATCCAACAGTACCCATTCACAAACCACTGATCCAACAATTCCCATTCACACACCCGCAAACCGACACTTCCCATTCAGACACATCTAAACCGGAGCTTCCCATTCACCAACAGCTGTCCGAAACTTCCCTTTCGCAAACCAAAGACCTGACAGTTCCCTTTCACACACCACTGATCCAACACTTCCCAATTCACACACCACTGATCCAACACTTCCCAATTCACACACCGCTGATCCAACACTTCCCAATTCACACACCACCGATCGAACACTTCCCTTTCACACAACACTGATCCAACAGTACCCATTCACAAACCACTGATCCAACAATTCCCCATACAGACAACACTGATGCAACCCTTCCCATTCATATACTACTATCCCGAAACTTCACATTCACCCACCATTGATCCAACACTTCTCAATCCCAGTCCACAGACACGGCACTTCCCATTCATAAACAGCTGTCCGAAAGTTCCCATTCACACACCACAGTCTGACACTTCCCATTCATACTCCACTGACCCGACACTTCCCATTCACAAACCACTAATCCAACACTTCCCAATTCACACACCACTGATCGAACACTTCCCTTTCACACACCACTGATCCAACCCTTCCCAATACAAAGACCACTGATCCTTGACATCCCATTCACAAACCACTGATCCAACACTTCCCATTCACAAACCACTGATCCAACACTTCCCAATTCACACGATACTGATCCAACACATCCCATTAACAAACCACTGATCCAACACTTCCCATTCACAAACCACTGTTCTAACACTCAACATTCAGAAACCACTGAACCAAAACTTCCCAATTAACACACCACTGCTCCAACTCTTCCCCATTTACGCAACACTGATACAACACTTCCCATTCATATCCTACTGACCCGAAACTTCCCATTCACACACCACTGTCCGACACATTCCATTCACGCACCACTGCCCAAACACTTCCCATTCACACACCACTAATCCAACACTCCCCATTCACACTCCACTGACCCGACACTTCCCATTCACAAACAACTGACCTGACAGTTCCCTTTCACACACCACTGACCCGACACTTCCCATTCACAAACCACTGTACCCACACTTCCCGTTCACACACCACTGATCCAACACTTCCCAATTCACACAATACTGATCCAGCACATCCCATTCACAAACCACTGATCCGACACTCTCCATTCACAAACCACTGATTCCACACTTCCCATTCACACATCACTGATCCAACACTTCCCAGTTCACAGACCACTGATCCAACACTTCCCAATTCACACACCACTGATCAAACACTTCCCATTCACAAACCACTGTTCCTACACCCAACATTCAGAAACCACTGATCCAAAACTTCCCAATTAACACAAAACTGCTCCAACTCTTCCCCATTTACGCAACACTGATACAACACTTCCCATTCATATCCTACTGACCCGAAACTTCCCATTCACACACCACTTTTTTTGACACATTCCATTCACGCACCACTGACCAAACTCTTCCCATTCACACACCACTAATCCAACACTCCCCATTCACACTCCACTGACCCGACACTTCCCATTCACAAACAACTGACCTGACAGTTCCCTTTCACACACCACTGACCCGACACTTCCCATTCACAAACCACTGTACCCACACTTCCCGTTCACACACCACTGATCCAACACTTCCCAATTCACAAACCACTGATCCAACACTTCCCAATTCACACACCACTGATCCAACACTTCCCAATTCACACACCGCTGATCCAACACTTCCCATTCACACAACACTGATCCAACAGTACCCATTCACAAACCACTGATCCAACAATTCCCCATACAGACAACACTGATGCAACACTTCCCATTCATATACTACTAATCCGAAATTTCACATTCACCCACCATTGATCCAACACTTCTCAATCCCAGTCCACAGACACGGCACTTCCCATTCATAAACAGCTGTCCGAAAGTTCCCATTCACACACCACTGTCTGACACTTCCCATTCATGCTCCACTGACCCGACCCTTCCCATTCACAAACCACTAATCCAACACTTCCCAATTCACACACCACTGATCGAACACTTCCCTTTGACACACCACTGATCCAACCCTTCCCAATACAAAGACCACTGATCCTTGACATCCCATTCACAAACCACTGTTCCAACACTTCCCATTCACAAACCACTGATCCAACACTTCCCAATTCACACGATACTGATCCAACACATCCCATTAACACACCACTGCTCCAACTCTTCCCCATTTACGCAACACTGATACAACACTTCCCATTCATATCCTACTGACCCGAAACTTCCCATTCACACACCACTGTCCGTCACATTCCATTCACGCACCACTGACCAAACACTTCCCATTCACACACCACTAATCCAACACTCCCCATTCACACTCCACTGACCCGACACTTCCCATTCACAAACAACTGACCTGAAAGTTCCCTTTCACACAACACTGACCCGACACTTCCCATTCACAAACCACTGAACCCACACTTCCCGTTCACACACCACTGATTCAACACTTCCCAATTCACAAACCAATTGATCCAACACTTCCCAATACACACAATACTGATCCAGCACATCCCATTCACAAACCACTGATCCGACACTCTCCATTCACAAACCACTGATTCCACACTTCCCATTCACACATCACTGATCCAACACTTCCCAGTTCACAGACCACTGATCCAACACTTCCCAATTCACACACCACTGATCAAACACTTCCCATTCACAAACCACTGTTCCAACACTCAACATTCACACTCCACTGACCCGACACTTCCCATTCACAAACCACTGAACCCACACTTCACATTCACACACCACTGATCCAGCACTTCCCAATTCACACACCACTGATCCAGCACTTCCCAATTCGCACACCACTGATCCAACACTTCCCAATTCACACACCACTGATCGAACACTTCCCATTCACACAACACTGATCCAACAGTACCCATTCACAAACCACTGATCCAACAATTCCCCATACAGACAACACTGATGCAACACTTCCCATTCATATACTACTAATCCGAAATTTCACATTCACCCACCATTGATCCAACACTTCTCAATCCCACTCCACAGACACGACACTTCCCATTCACAAACAGCTGTCCGAAAGATCCCATTCACACACCACTGTCTGACACATCCCATTCAAACTCCACTGACCCGACACTTCCCATTCACACACCACTGATCCAACCCTTCCCAATACAAAGACCACTGAACCTTGACATCCGATTCACTAACCACTGATCCAACACTGCCCATTCACAAACCACTGATCCAACACTTCCCAATTCACACACCACTAATCCAACAGTACCCATTCACAAACCACTGATCCAACACTTCCCAATTCACACGATACTGATCCAACACATCCCATTAACAAACCACTGATCCGACACTCTCCATTCACAAACCACTGATTCCACACTTCCCATTCACACATCACTGATCCAAAACTTCCCAATTCACACACCACTGATCCAACACTTCCCATTCACAAACCACTGTTCTAACGCTCAACATTCAGAAACAACTGAACCAAAACTTCCCAATTAACACACCACTGCTCCAACTCTTCCCCATTTACGCAACACTGATGCAACACTTCCCATTCATATCCTACTGACCCGAAACTTCCCATTCACACACCACTGTCCGACACATTCCATTCACGCACCACTGACCAAACACTTCCCATTCACACACCACTAATCCAACACTCCCCATTCACAAACCACTGTTCCAACACTCAACTTTCAGAAACCACTGATCCAAAACTTCCCAATTAACTCACCACTGCTCCAACTCTTCCCCATTTACGCAACACTGATACAACACTTCCCATTCATATCCTACTGACCCGAAACTTCCCATTCACCCACCACTGAACAAACACATCCCATTCACACACCACTAATCCAACACTCCCCATTCACACTCCACTGACCCGACACTTCCCATTCAGAAACAGCTGTCCGAAAGTTCCCATTCACACACCAATGTCTGACACTTCCCATTCATACTCCACTGATCGAACCCTTCCCAATACAAACACCACTGATCCTTGACATCCCATTCACAAACCACTGATCCAACACTTCCCAATTCACACACCACTGATCCAACAGTACCCATTCACAAACCACTGATCCAACAATTCCCATTCACACACCCGCAAACCGACACTTCCCATTCAGACACATCTAAACCGGAGCTTCCCATTCACCAACAGCTGTCCGAAACTTCCCATTCGCAAACCAAAGACCTGACAGTTCCCTTTCACACACCACTGACCCGAAACTTCCCATTCACACACCACCGTCCGACACATCCCATTCACACACCACTGACCAAACACTTCCCATTCACACACCACTAATCCAACACTCCCCATTCACAGTCCACTGACCCGACATTTGCCATTCACAAACCACTGAACCCACACTTCCCATTCACACACTACTGATCCAACACTTCCCAATTCACACACCGCTGATCCAACACTTCCCAATTCACACACCACCGATCGAACACTTCCCTTTCACACAACACTGATCCAACAGTACCCATTCACAAACCACTGATCCAACAATTCCCCATACAGACAACACTGATGCAACCCTTCCCATTCATATACTACTATCCCGAAACTTCACATTCACCCACCATTGATCCAACACTTCTCAATCCCAGTCCACAGACACGGCACTTCCCATTCATAAACAGCTGTCCGAAACTTCCCATTCACACACCACAGTCTGACACTTCCCATTCATACTCCACTGACCCGACACTTCCCATTCACAAACCACTAATCCAACACTTCCCAATTCACACACCACTGATCGAACACTTCCCTTTCACACACCACTGATCCAACCCTTCCCAATACAAAGACCACTGATCCTTGACATCCCATTCACAAACCACTGATCCAACACTTCCCATTCACAAACCACTGATCCAACACTTCCCAATTCACACGATACTGATCCAACACATCCCATTAACAAACCACTGATCCAACACTTCCCATTCACAAACCACTGTTCTAACACTCAACATTCAGAAACCACTGAACCAAAACTTCCCAATTAACACACCACTGCTCCAACTCTTCCCCATTTACGCAACACTGATACAACACTTCCCATTCATATCCTACTGACCCGAAACTTCCCATTCACACACCACTGTCCGACACATTCCATTCACGCACCACTGACCAAACACTTCCCATTCACACACCACTAATCCAACACTCCCCATTCACACTCCTCTGACCCGACACTTCCCATTCACAAACAACTGACCTGACAGTTCCCTTTCACACACCACTGACCCGACACTTCCCATTCACAAACCACTGTACCCACACTTCCCGTTCACACACCACTGATCCAACACTTCCCAATTCACACAATACTGATCCAGCACATCCCATTCACAAACCACTGATCCGACACTCTCCATTCACAAACCACTGATTCCACACTTCCCATTCACACATCACTGATCCAACACTTCCCAGTTCACAGACCACTGATCCAACACTTCCCAATTCACACACCACTGATCAAACACTTCCCATTCACAAACCACTGTTCCTACACCCAACATTCAGAAACCACTGATCCAAAACTTCCCAATTAACACAACACTGCTCCAACTCTTCCCCATTTACGCAACACTGATACAACACTTCCCATTCATATCCTACTGACCCGAAACTTCCCATTCACACACCACTTTTTTTGACACATTCCATTCACGCACCACTGACCAAACTCTTCCCATTCACACACCACTAATCCAACACTCCCCATTCACACTCCACTGACCCGTCACTTCCCATTCACAAACAACTGACCTGACAGTTCCCTTTCACACACCACTGACCCGACACTTCCCATTCACAAACCACTGTACCCACACTTCCCGTTCACACACCACTGATCCAACACTTCCCAATTCACAAACCACTGATCCAACACTTCCCAATTCACAAAATACTGATCCAGCACATCCCACTCACGAACCACTGATCCGACACTCTCCATTCACAAACCACTGATTCCACACTTCCCATTCACACATCACTGATCCAACACTTCCCAGTTCACAGACCACTGATCCAACAATTCCCATTCACACACCCGTAAACCGACACTTCCCATTCAGACACATCTAAACCGGAGCTTCCCATTCACCAACAGCTGTCCGAAACTTCCCATTCGCAAACCAAAGACCTGACAGTTCCCTTTCACACACCACTGACCCGAAACTTCCCATTCACACACCACCGTCCGACACATCCCATTCACACACCACTGACCAAACACTTCCCATTCACACACCACTAATCCAACACTCCCCATTCACAGTCCACTGACCCGACATTTGCCATTCACAAACCACCGAACCCACACTTCCCATTCACACACTACTGATCCAACACTTCCCAATTCACACACCACTGATCCAACACTTCCCAATTCACACACCGCTGATCCAACACTTCCCAATTCACACACCACTGATCCAACACTTCCCATTCACACAGCACTGATCCAACAGTACCCATTCACAAACCACTGATCCAAGAATTCCCCATACAGACAACACTGATGCAACACTTCCCATTCATATACTACTGACCCGAAATTTCACATTCACCCACCATTGATCCAACACTTCTCAATCCCACTCCACAGACACGACACTTCCCATTCAGAAACAGCTGTCCGAAAGTTCCCATTCACACACCAATGTCTGACACTTCCCATTCATACTCCACTGATCGAAACCTTCCCAATACAAACACCACTGATCCTTGACATCCCATTCACAAACCACTGATCCAACACTTCCCAATTCACACACCACTGATCCAACAGTACCCATTCACAAACCACTGATCCAACAATTCCCATTCACACACCCGCAAACCGACACTTCCCATTCAGACACATCTAAACCGGAGCTTCCCATTCACCAACAGCTGTCCGAAACTTCCCATTCGCAAACCAAAGACCTGACAGTTCCCTTTCACACGCCACTGATCCAACACTTCCCAATTCACACACCACTGATCCAGCACTTCCCAATTCACACACCGCTGATCCAACACTTCCCAATTCACACACCACCGATCGAACACTTCCCTTTCACACAACACTGATCCAACAGTACCCATTCACAAACCACTGATCCAACAATTCCCCATACAGACAACACTGATGCAACCCTTCCCATTCATATACTACTATCCCGAAACTTCACATTCACCCACCATTGATCCAACACTTCTCAATCCCAGTCCACAGACACGGCACTTCCCATTCATAAACAGCTGTCCGAAAGTTCCCATTCACACACCACAGTCTGACACTTCCCATTCATACTCCACTGACCCGACACTTCCCATTCACAAACCACTAATCCAACACTTCCCAATTCACACACCACTGATCGAACACTTCCCTTTCACACACCACTGATCCAACCCTTCCCAATACAAAGACCACTGATCCTTGACATCCCATTCACAAACCACTGATCCAACACTTCCCATTCACAAACCACTGATCCAACACTTCCCAATTCACACGATACTGATCCAACACATCCCATTAACAAACCACTGATCCAACACTTCCCATTCACAAACCACTGTTCTAACACTCAACATTCAGAAACCACTGAACCAAAACTTCCCAATTAACACACCACTGCTCCAACTCTTCCCCATTTACGCAACACTGATACAACACTTCCCATTCATATCCTACTGACCCGAAACTTCCCATTCACACACCACTGTCCGACACATTCCATTCACGCACCACTGACCAAACACTTCCCATTCACACACCACTAATCCAACACTCCCCATTCACACTCCACTGACCCGACACTTCCCATTCACAAACAACTGACCTGACAGTTCCCTTTCACACACCACTGACCCGACACTTCCCATTCACAAACCACTGTACCCACACTTCCCGTTCACACACCACTGATCCAACACTTCCCAATTCACACAATACTGATCCAGCACATCCCATTCACAAACCACTGATCCGACACTCTCCATTCACAAACCACTGATTCCACACTTCCCATTCACACATCACTGATCCAACACTTCCCAGTTCACAGACCACTGATCCAACACTTCCCAATTCACACACCACTGATCAAACACTTCCCATTCACAAACCACTGTTCCTACACCCAACATTCAGAAACCACTGATCCAAAATTTCCCAATTAACACAACACTGCTCCAACTCTTCCCCATTTACGCAACACTGATACAACACTTCCCATTCATATCCTACTGACCCGAAACTTCCCATTCACACACCACTTTTTTTGACACATTCCATTCACGCACCACTGACCAAACTCTTCCCATTCACACACCACTAATCCAACACTCCCCATTCACACTCCACTGACCCGACACTTCCCATTCACAAACAACTGACCTGACAGTTCCCTTTCACACACCACTGACCCGACACTTCCCATTCACAAACCACGGTACCCACACTTCCCGTTCACACACCACTGATCCAACACTTCCCAATTCACAAACCACTGATCCAACACTTCCCAATTCACACAATACTGATCCAGCACATCCCACTCACGAACCATTGATCCGACACTCTCCATTCACAAACCACTGATTCCACACTTCCCATTCACACATCACTGATCCAACACTTCCCAGTTCACAGACCACTGATCCAACACTTCCCAATTCACACACCACAGATCAAACACTTCCCATTCACAAACCACTGTTCCAACACTCAACATTCAGAAGCCACTGATCCAAAACTTCCCAATTAACACAACACTGCTCCAACTCTTCCCCATTTACGCAACACTGATACAACACTTCCCATTCATATCCTACTGACCCGAAACTTCCCATTCACACACCACTGTCCGACACATCACATTCACTCACCAGTGACCAAATACTTCCCATTCACACACAACTAATCCAACACTCCCCAATCACACTCCACTTACCCGACACTTCCCATTCACAAACCACTGAACCCACACTTCACATTCACACACCACTGATCCAGCACTTCCCAATTCACACACCACTGATCCAACACTTCCCAATTCACACACCACTGATCGAACACTTCCCATTCACACAACACTGATCCAACAGTTCCCATTCACAAACCACTGATCCAACAATTCCCCATAGAGACAACACTGATGCAACACTTCCCATTCATATACTACTAATCCGAAATTTAACATTCACCCACCATTGATCCAACACTTCTCAATCCCACTCCACAGACACGGCACATCCCATTCACAAACAGCTGTCCGAAAGATCCCATTCACACACCACTGTCTGACACTTCCCATTCATACTCCACTGACCCGACACTTCCCATTCACACACCACTGATCCAACCCTTCCCAATACAAAGACCACTGATCCTTGACATCCCATTCACTAACCACTGATCCAACACTGCCCATTCACAAACCACTGATCCAACACTTCCCAATTCACACACCACTAATCCAACAGTACCCATTCACAAACCACTGATCCAACACTTCCCAATTCACACTATACTGATCCAACACATCCCATTAACAAACCACTGATCCGACACTCTCCATTCACAAACCACTGATTCCACACTTCCCATTCACACATCACTGATCCAAAACTTCCCAATTCACACACCACTGCTCCAACTCTTCCCCATTTACGCAACACTGATGCAACACTTCCCATTCATATCCTACTGACCCGAAACTTCCCATTCACACACCACTGTCCGACACATCCCATTCACCCACCACTGACCAAACACATCCCATTCACACACCACTAATCCATCACTCCCCATTCACACTCCACTGACCCGACACTTCCCATTCACAAACCACTGACCTGACAGTTTCCTTTCACACACCACTGACCCGACACTTCCCATTCACAAACCACTGAACCCACACTTCCCATTCACATACCACTGATCCAACACTTCCCAATTCACACACCACTGATCCAACACTTCCCATTCACACAGCACTGATCCAACAGTACCCATTCACAAACCACTGATCCAAGAATTCCCCATACAGACAACACTGATGCAACACTTCCCATTCATATACTACTGACCCGAAACTTCACATTCACCCACCATTGATCCAACACTTCTCAATCCCACTCCACAGACACGACACTTCCCATTCACAAACAGCTGTCCGAAAGTTCCCATTCACACACCAATGTCTGACACTTCCCATTCATACTCCACTGATCGAACCCTTCCCAATACAAACACCACTGATCCTTGACATCCCATTCACAAACCACTGATCCAACACTTCCCAATTCACACAACACTGATCCAACAGTACCCATTCACAAAACACTGATCCAACAATTCCCATTCACACACCCGTAAACCGACACTTCCCAATCAGACACATCTAAACCGGAGCTTCCCATTCACCAACAGCTGTCCGAAACTTCCCATTCGCAAACCACTGACCTGACAGTTCCCTTTCACACACCACTGACCCGAAACTTCCCATTCACACACCACCGTCCGACACATCCCATTCACACACCACTGACCAAACACTTCCCATTCACACACCACTAATCCAACACTCCCCATTCACAGTCCACTGACCCGACATTTGCCATTCACAAACCACTGAACCCACACTTCCCATTCACACACTACTGATCCAACACTTCCCAATTCACACACCACTGATCCAACACTTCCCAATTCACACACCGCTGATCCAACACTTCCCAATTCACACACCACCGATCGAACACTTCCCTTTCACACAACACTGATCCAACTGTACCCATTCACAAACCACTGATCCAACAATTCCCCATACAGACAACACTGATGCAACCCTTCCCATTCATATACTACTATCCCGAAACTTCACATTTACCCACCATTGATCCAACACTTCTCAATCCCAGTCCACAGACACGGCACTTCCCATTCATAAACAGCTGTCCGAAAGTTCCCATTCACACACCACTGTCTGACACTTCCCATTCACAAACAACTGACCTGACAGTTCCCTTTCACACACCACTGACCCGACACTTCCCATTCACAAACCACTGTACCCACACTTCCCGTTCACACACCACTGATCCAACACTTCCCAATTCACAAACCACTGATCCAACACTTCCCATTCACACTCCACTGAACTGACAGTTCCCTTTCACACACCACTGACCCGACACTTCCCATTCACAAACCACTGTACCCACACTTCCCGTTCACACACCACTGATCCAACACTTCCCAATTCACAAACCACTGATCCAACACTTCCCAATTCACACAATACTGATCCAGCACATCCCACTCACGAACCACTGATCCGACACTCTCCATTCACAAACCACTGATTCCACACTTCCCATTCACACATCACTGATCCAACACTTCCCAGTTCACAGACCACTGATCCAACAATTCCCATTCACACACCCGTAAACCGACACTTCCCATTCAGACACATCTAAACCGGAGCTTCCCATTCACCAACAGCTGTCCGAAACTTCCCATTCGCAAACCAAAGACCTGACAGTTCCCTTTCACACACCACTGACCCGAAACTTCCCATTCACACACCACCGTCCGACACATCCCATTCACACACCACTGACCAAACACTTCCCATTCACACACCACTAATCCAACACTCCCCATTCACAGTCCACTGACCCGACATTTGCCATTCACAAACCACTGAACCCACACTTCCCATTCACACACTACTGATCCAACACTTCCCAATTCACACACCACTGATCCAACACTTCCCAATTCACACACCGCTGATCCAACACTTCCCAATTCACACACCACCGATCGAACACTTCCCTTTCACACAACACTGATCCAACAGTACCCATTCACAAACCACTGATCCAACAATTCCCCATACAGACAACACTGATGCAACCCTTCCCATTCATATACTACTATCCCGAAACTTCACATTCACCCACCATTGATCCAACACTTCTCAATCCCAGTCCACAGACACGGCACTTCCCATTCATAAACAGCTGTCCGAAAGTTCCCATTCACACACCACAGTCTGACACTTCCCATTCATACTCCACTGACCCGACACTTCCCATTCACACACCACTGTCCGACACATCCCATTCACCCACCACTGAACAAACACATCCCATTCACACACCACTAATCCAACACTCCCCATTCACACTCCACTGACCCGACACTTCCCATTCAGAAACAGCTGTCCGAAAGTTCCCATTCACACACCAATGTCTGACACTTCCCAATCATACTCCACTGATCGAACCCTTCCCAATACAAACACCACTGATCCTTGACATCCCATTCACAAACCACTGATCCAACACTTCCCAATTCACACACCACTGATCCAACAGTACCCATTCACAAACCACTGATCCAACAATTCCCATTCACACACCCGCAAACCGACACTTCCCATTCAGACACATCTAAACCGGAGCTTCCCATTCACCAACAGCTGTCCGAAACTTCCCATTCGCAAACCAAAGACCTGACAGTTCCCTTTCACACACCACTGATCCAACACTTCCCAATTCACACACCACTGATCCAACACTTCCCAATTCACACACCGCTGATCCAACACTTCCCAATTCACACACCACCGATCGAACACTTCCCTTTCACACAACACTGATCCAACAGTACCCATTCACAAACCACTGATCCAACAATTCCCCATACAGACAACACTGATGCAACCCTTCCCATTCATATACTACTATCCCGAAACTTCACATTCACCCACCATTGATCCAACACTTCTCAATCCCAGTCCACAGACACGGCACTTCCCATTCATAAACAGCTGTCCGAAAGTTCCCATTCACACACCACAGTCTGACACTTCCCATTCATACTCCACTGACCCGACACTTCCCATTCACAAACCACTAATCCAACACTTCCCAATTCACACACCACTGATCGAACACTTCCCTTTCACACACCACTGATCCAACCCTTCCCAATACAAAGACCACTGATCCTTGACATCCCATTCACAAACCACTGATCCAACACTTCCCATTCACAAACCACTGATCCAACACTTCCCAATTCACACGATACTGATCCAACACATCCCATTAACAAACCACTGATCCAACACTTCCCATTCACAAACCACTGTTCTAACACTCAACATTCAGAAACCACTGAACCAAAACTTCCCAATTAACACACCACTGCTCCAACTCTTCCCCATTTACGCAACACTGATACAACACTTCCCATTCATATCCTACTGACCCGAAACTTCCCATTCACACACCACTGTCCGACACATTCCATTCACGCACCACTGACCAAACACTTCCCATTCACACACCACTAATCCAACACTCCCCATTCACACTCCTCTGACCCGACACTTCCCATTCACAAACAACTGACCTGACAGTTCCCTTTCACACACCACTGACCCGACACTTCCCATTCACAAACCACTGTACCCACACTTCCCGTTCACACACCACTGATCCAACACTTCCCAATTCACACAATACTGATCCAGCACATCCCATTCACAAACCACTGATCCGACACTCTCCATTCACAAACCACTGATTCCACACTTCCCATTCACACATCACTGATCCAACACTTCCCAGTTCACAGACCACTGATCCAACACTTCCCAATTCACACACCACTGATCAAACACTTCCCATTCACAAACCACTGTTCCTACACCCAACATTCAGAAACCACTGATCCAAAACTTCCCAATTAACACAACACTGCTCCAACTCTTCCCCATTTACGCAACACTGATACAACACTTCCCATTCATATCCTACTGACCCGAAACTTCCCATTCACACACCACTTTTTTTGACACATTCCATTCACGCACCACTGACCAAACTCTTCCCATTCACACACCACTAATCCAACACTCCCCATTCACACTCCACTGACCCGTCACTTCCCATTCACAAACAACTGACCTGACAGTTCCCTTTCACACACCACTGACCCGACACTTCCCATTCACAAACCACTGTACCCACACTTCCCGTTCACACACCACTGATCCAACACTTCCCAATTCACAAACCACTGATCCAACACTTCCCAATTCACACAATACTGATCCAGCACATCCCACTCACGAACCACTGATCCGACACTCTCCATTCACAAACCACTGATTCCACACTTCCCATTCACACATCACTGATCCAACACTTCCCAGTTCACAGACCACTGATCCAACAATTCCCATTCACACACCCGTAAACCGACACTTCCCATTCAGACACATCTAAACCGGAGCTTCCCATTCACCAACAGCTGTCCGAAACTTCCCATTCGCAAACCAAAGACCTGACAGTTCCCTTTCACACACCACTGACCCGAAACTTCCCATTCACACACCACCGTCCGACACATCCCATTCACACACCACTGACCAAACACTTCCCATTCACACACCACTAATCCAACACTCCCCATTCACAGTCCACTGACCCGACATTTGCCATTCACAAACCACTGAACCCACACTTCCCATTCACACACTACTGATCCAACACTTCCCAATTCACACACCACTGATCCAACACTTCCCAATTCACACACCGCTGATCCAACACTTCCCAATTCACACACCACCGATCGAACACTTCCCTTTCACACAACACTGATCCAACAGTACCCATTCACAAACCACTGATCCAACAATTCCCCATACAGACAACACTGATGCAACCCTTCCCATTCATATACTACTATCCCGAAACTTCACATTCACCCACTATTGATCCAACACTTCTCAATCCCAGTCCACAGACACCACACTTCCCATTCATAAACAGCTGTCCGAAAGTTCCCATTCACACACCACAGTCTGACACTTCCCATTCATACTCCACTGACCCGACACTTCCCATTCACACACCACTGTCCGACACATCCCATTCACCCACCACTGAACAAACACATCCCATTCACACACCACTAATCCAACACTCCCCATTCACACTCCACTGACCCGACACTTCCCATTCAGAAACAGCTGTCCGAAAGTTCCCATTCACACACCAATGTCTGACACTTCCCATTCATACTCCACTGATCGAACCCTTCCCAATACAAACACCACTGATCCTTGACATCCCATTCACAAACCACTGATCCAACACTTCCCAATTCACACACCACTGATCCAACAGTACCCATTCACAAACCACTGATCCAACAATTCCCATTCACACACCCGCAAACCGACACTTCCCATTCAGACACATCTAAACCGGAGCTTCCCATTCACCAACAGCTGTCCGAAACTTCCCATTCGCAAACCAAAGACCTGACAGTTCCCTTTCACACACCACTGATCCAACACTTCCCAATTCACACACCACTGATCCAACACTTCCCAATTCACACACCGCTGATCCAACACTTCCCAATTCACACACCACCGATCGAACACTTCCCTTTCACACAACACTGATCCAACAGTACCCATTCACAAACCACTGATCCAACAATTCCCCATACAGACAACACTGATGCAACCCTTCCCATTCATATACTACTATCCCGAAACTTCACATTCACCCACCATTGATCCAACACTTCTCAATCCCAGTCCACAGACACGGCACTTCCCATTCATAAACAGCTGTCCGAAATTTCCCATTCACACACCACAGTCTGACACTTCCCATTCATACTCCACTGACCCGACACTTCCCATTCACAAACCACTAATCCAACACTTCCCAATTCACACACCACTGATCGAACACTTCCCTTTCACACACCACTGATCCAACCCTTCCCAATACAAAGACCACTGATCCTTGACATCCCATTCACAAACCACTGATCCAACACTTCCCATTCACAAACCACTGATCCAACACTTCCCAATTCACACGATACTGATCCAACACATCCCATTAACAAACCACTGATCCAACACTTCCCATTCACAAACCACTGTTCTAACACTCAACATTCAGAAACCACTGAACCAAAACTTCCCAATTAACACACCAGTGCTCCAACTCTTCCCCATTTACGCAACACTGATACAACACTTCCCATTCATATCCTACTGACCCGAAACTTCCCATTCACACACCACTGTCCGACACATTCCATTCACGCACCACTGACCAAACACTTCCCATTCACACACCACTAATCCAACACTCCCCATTCACACTCCACTGACCCGACACTTCCCATTCACAAACAACTGACCTGACAGTTCCCTTTCACACACCACTGACCCGACACTTCCCATTCACAAACCACTGTACCCACACTTCCCGTTCACACACCACTGATCCAACACTTCCCAATTCACACAATACTGATCCAGCACATCCCATTCACAAACCACTGATCCGACACTCTCCATTCACAAACCACTGATTCCACACTTCCCATTCACACATCACTGATCCAACACTTCCCAGTTCACAGACCACTGATCCAACACTTCCCAATTCACACACCACTGATCAAACACTTCCCATTCACAAACCACTGTTCCTACACCCAACATTCAGAAACCACTGATCCAAAACTTCCCAATTAACACAACACTGCTCCAACTCTTCCCCATTTACGCAACACTGATACAACACTTCCCATTCATATCCTACTGACCCGAAACTTCCCATTCACACACCACTTTTTTTGACACATTCCATTCACGCACCACTGACCAAACTCTTCCCATTCACACACCACTAATCCAACACTCCCCATTCACACTCCACTGACCCGACACTTCCCATTCACAAACAACTGACCTGACAGTTCCCTTTCACACACCACTGACCCGACACTTCCCATTCACAAACCACTGTACCCACACTTCCCGTTCACACACCACTGATCCAACACTTCCCAATTCACAAACCACTGATCCAACACTTCCCAATTCACACAATACTGATCCAGCACATCCCACTCACGAACCATTGATCCGACACTCTCCATTCACAAACCACTGATTCCACACTTCCCATTCACACATCACTGATCCAACACTTCCCAGTTCACAGACCACTGATCCAACACTTCCCAATTCACACACCACAGATCAAACACTTCCCATTCACAAACCACTGTTCCAACACTCAACATTCAGAAGCCACTGATCCAAAACTTCCCAATTAACACAACACTGCTCCAACTCTTCCCCATTTACGCAACACTGATACAACACTTCCCATTCATATCCTACTGACCCGAAACTTCCCATTCACACACCACTGTCCGACACATCACATTCACTCACCAGTGACCAAATACTTCCCATTCACACACAACTAATCCAACACTCCCCATTCACACTCCACTGACCCGACACTTCCCATTCACAAACCACTGAACCCACACTTCACATTCACACACCACTGATCCAGCACTTCCCAATTCACACACCACTGATCCAACACTTCCCAATTCACACACCACTGATCGAACACTTCCCATTCACACAACACTGATCCAACAGTTCCCATTCACAAACCACTGATCCAACAATTCCCCATAGAGACAACACTGATGCAACACTTCCCATTCATATACTACTAATCCGAAATTTAACATTCACCCACCATTGATCCAACACTTCTCAATCCCACTCCACAGACACGACACTTCCCATTCACAAACAGCTGTCCGAAAGATCCCATTCACACACCACTGTCTGACACTTCCCATTCATACTCCACTGACCCGACACTTCCCATTCACACACCACTGATCCAACCCTTCCCAATACAAAGACCACTGATCCTTGACATCCCATTCACTAACCACTGATCCAACACTGCCCATTCACAAACCACTGATCCAACACTTCCCAATTCACACACCACTAATCCAACAGTACCCATTCACAAACCACTGATCCAACACTTCCCAATTCACACTATACTGATCCAACACATCCCATTAACAAACCACTGATCCGACACTCTCCATTCACAAACCACTGATTCCACACTTCCCATTCACACATCACTGATCCAAAACTTCCCAATTCACACACCACTGCTCCAACTCTTCCCCATTTACGCAACACTGATGCAACACTTCCCATTCATATCCTACTGACCCGAAACTTCCCATTCACACACCACTGTCCGACACATCCCATTCACCCACCACTGACCAAACACATCCCATTCACACACCACTAATCCATCACTCCCCATTCACACTCCACTGACCCGACACTTCCCATTCACAAACCACTGACCTGACAGTTTCCTTTCACACACCACTGACCCGACACTTCCCATTCACAAACCACTGAACCCACACTTCCCATTCACATACCACTGATCCAACACTTCCCAATTCACACACCACTGATCCAACACTTCCCATTCACACAGCACTGATCCAACAGTACCCATTCACAAACCACTGATCCAAGAATTCCCCATACAGACAACACTGATGCAACACTTCCCATTCATATACTACTGACCCGAAACTTCACATTCACCCACCATTGATCCAACACTTCTCAATCCCACTCCACAGACACGACACTTCCCATTCACAAACACCTGTCCGAAAGTTCCCATTCACACACCAATGTCTGACACTTCCCATTCATACTCCACTGATCGAACCCTTCCCAATACAAACACCACTGATCCTTGACATCCCATTCACAAACCACTGATCCAACACTTCCCAATTCACACAACACTGATCCAACAGTACCCATTCACAAAACACTGATCCAACAATTCCCATTCACACACCCGTAAACCGACACTTCCCAATCAGACACATCTAAACCGGAGCTTCCCATTCACCAACAGCTGTCCGAAACTTCCCATTCGCAAACCACTGACCTGACAGTTCCCTTTCACACACCACTGACCCGAAACTTCCCATTCACACACCACCGTCCGACACATCCCATTCACACACCACTGACCAAACACTTCCCATTCACACACCACTAATCCAACACTCCCCATTCACAGTCCACTGACCCGACATTTGCCATTCACAAACCACTGAACCCACACTTCCCATTCACACACTACTGATCCAACACTTCCCAATTCACACACCACTGATCCAACACTTCCCAATTCACACACCGCTGATCCAACACTTCCCAATTCACACACCACCGATCGAACACTTCCCTTTCACACAACACTGATCCAACTGTACCCATTCACAAACCACTGATCCAACAATTCCCCATACAGACAACACTGATGCAACCCTTCCCATTCATATACTACTATCCCGAAACTTCACATTTACCCACCATTGATCCAACACTTCTCAATCCCAGTCCACAGACACGGCACTTCCCATTCATAAACAGCTGTCCGAAAGTTCCCATTCACACACCACTGTCTGACACTTCCCATTCATACTCCACTGACCCGACACTTCCCATTCACAAACAACTGACCTGGCAGTTCCCTTTCACACACCACTGACCCGACACTTCCCATTCACAAACCACTGTACCCACACTTCCCGTTCACACACCACTGATCCAACACTTCCCAATTCACACAATACTGATCCAGCACATCCCATTCACAAACCACTGATCCGACTCTCTCCATTCACAAACCACTGATTCCACACTTCCCATTCACACATCACTGATCCAACACTTCCCAGTTCACAGACCACTAATCCAACACTTCCCAATTCACACACCACTGATCAAACACTTCCCATTCACAAACCACTGTTCCTACACTCAACATTCAGAAACCACTGATCCAAAACTTCCCAATTAACACAACACTGCTCCAACTCTTCCCCATTTACGCAACACTGATACAACACTTCCCATTCATATCCTACTGACCCGAAACTTCCCATTCACACACCACGGTCCGACACATCACATTCACGCACCAGTGACCAAATACTTCCCATTCACACACCACTAATCCAACACTCCCCAATCACACTCCACTGACCCGACACTTCCCATTCACAAACCACTGAACCCACACTTCACACACCACTGATCCAGCACTTCCCAATTCACACACCACTGATCCAGCACTTCCCAATTCACACACCACTGATCCAACACTTCCCAATTCACAAACCACTGTTCTAACACTCAACATTCAGAAACAACTGAACCAAAACTTCCCAATTAACACACCACTGCTCCAACTCTTCCCCATTTACGCAACACTGATACAACACTTCCCATTCATATCCTACTGACCCGAAACTTACCATTCACACACCACTGTCCGACACATTCCATTCACGCACCACTGACCAAACACTTCCCATTCACACACCACTAATCCAATACTCCCCATTCACACTCCACTGACCCGACACTTCCCATTCACAAACAACTGACCAGACAGTTCCCTTTCACACACCACTGACCCGACACTTCCCATTCATAAACCACTGTACCCACACTTCCCGTTCACACACCACTGATCCAACACTTCCCAATTCACAAACCACTGATCCAACACTTCCCAAATCACACAATACTAATCCAGCACATCCCATTCACAAACCACTGATCCGACACTCTCCATTCACAAACCACTGATTCCACACTTCCCATTCACACATCACTGATCCAACACTTCCCAGTTCACAGACCACTGATCCAACACTTCCCAATTCACACACCACTGATCAAACACTTCCCATTCACAAACCACTGTTCCTACACTCAACATTCAGAAACCACTGATCCAAAACTTCCCAATTAACACAACACTGCTCCAACTCTTCCCCATTTACGCAACACTGATACAACACTTCCCATTCATATCCTACTGACCCGAAACTTCCCATTCACACACCACTGTCCGACACATCACATTCACGCACCAGTGACCAAATACTTCCCATTCACACACCATTAATCCAACACTCCCCAATCACACTCCACTGACCCGACACTTCCCATTCACAAACCACTGAACCCACACTTCACATTCACACACCACTGATCCAGCACTTCCCAATTCACACACCACTGATCCAGCACTTCCCAATGCACACACCACTGATCGAACACTTCCCATTCACATAACACTGATCCAACAGTACCCATTCACAAACCACTGATCCAACAATTCCCCATAGAGACAACACTGATGCAACACTTCCCATTCATATACTACTAATCCGAAATTTCACATTCACCCACAATTGATCAAACACTTTTCAATCCCACTCCACAGACACGACACTTCCCATTCACAAACAGCTGTCCGAAAGATCCCATTCACACACCACTGTCTGACACTTCCCTTTCATACTCCACTGACCCGACACTTCCCATTCACACACCACTGATCCAACCCTTCCCAATACATAGACCACTGATCCTTGACATCCCATTCACTAACCACTGATCCAACACTGCCCATTCACAAACCACTGATCCAACACTTCCCAATTCACACACCACTAATCCAACACATCCCATTAACAAACCACTGATCCGACACTCTCCATTCACAAACCACTGATTCCACACTTCCCATTCACACATCACTGATCCAAAACTTCCCAATTCACACACCACTGCTCCAACTCTTCCCCATTTACGCAACACTGATGCAACACTTCCCAATCATATCCTACTGACCCGAAACTTCCCATTCACACACCACTGTCCGACACATCCCATTCACCCACCACTGACCAAACACACCCCATTCACACACCACTAATCCATCACTCCCCATTCACACTCCACTGACCCGACACTTCCCATTCAGAAACCACTGACCTGACAGTTTCCTTTCACACACCACTGACCCGACACTTCCCATTCACAAACCACTGAACCCACACTTCCCATTCACACACCACTGATCCAACACTTCCCAATTCACACACCACTGATCCAACACTTTCCATTCACACAGCACTGATCCAACAGTACCCATTCACAAACCACTGATCCAAGAATTCCACATACAGACAACACTGATGCAACACTTCCCATTCATATACTACTGACCCGAAACTTCACATTCACCCACCATTGATCCAACACTTCTCAATCCCACTCCACAGACACGACACTTCCCATTCACAAACAGCTGTCCGAAAGTTCCCATTCACACACCAATGTCTGACACTTCCCATTCATACTCCACTGATCGAACCCTTCCCAATACAAACACCACTGATTCTTGACATCCCATTCACAAACCACAGATCCAACACTTCCCAATTCACACACCACTGATCCAACAGTACCCATTCACAAACCACTGATCCAACAATTCCCATTCACACACCCGTAAACCGACACTTCCCATTCAGACACATCTAAACCGGAGCTTCCCATTCACCAACAGCTGTCCGAAACTTCCCATTCGCAAACTACTGACCTGACAGTTCCCTTTCACACACCACTGACCCGAAACTTCCCATTCACACACCACCGTCCGACACATCCCATTCACACACCACTGACCAAACACTTCCCATTCACACACCACTAATCCAACACTCCCCATTCACAGTCCACTGACCCGACATTTGCCATTCACAAACCACTGATTCCACACTTCCCATTCACACATCACTGATCCAAAACTTCCCAATTCACACACCACTGCTCCAACTCTTCCCCATTTACGCAACACTGATGCAACACTTCCCATTCATATCCTACTGACCCGAAACTTCCCATTCACACACCACTGTCCGACACATCCCATTCACCCACCACTGACCAAACACATCCCATTCACACACCACTAATCCATCACTCCCCATTCACACTCCACTGACCCGACACTTCCCATTCACAAACCACTGACCTGACAGTTTCCTTTCACACACCACTGACCCGACACTTCCCATTCACAAACCACTGAACCCACACTTCCCATTCACATACCACTGATCCAACACTTCCCAATTCACACACCACTGATCCAACACTTCCCATTCACACAGCACTGATCCAACAGTACCCATTCACAAACCACTGATCCAAGAATTCCCCATACAGACAACACTGATGCAACACTTCCCATTCATATACTACTGACCCGAAACTTCACATTCACCCACCATTGATCCAACACTTCTCAATCCCACTCCACAGACACGACACTTCCCATTCACAAACACCTGTCCGAAAGTTCCCATTCACACACCAATGTCTGACACTTCCCATTCATACTCCACTGATCGAACCCTTCCCAATACAAACACCACTGATCCTTGACATCCCATTCACAAACCACTGATCCAACACTTCCCAATTCACACAACACTGATCCAACAGTACCCATTCACAAAACACTGATCCAACAATTCCCATTCACACACCCGTAAACCGACACTTCCCAATCAGACACATCTAAACCGGAGCTTCCCATTCACCAACAGCTGTCCGAAACTTCCCATTCGCAAACCACTGACCTGACAGTTCCCTTTCACACACCACTGACCCGAAACTTCCCATTCACACACCACCGTCCGACACATCCCATTCACACACCACTGACCAAACACTTCCCATTCACACACCACTAATCCAACACTCCCCATTCACAGTCCACTGACCCGACATTTGCCATTCACAAACCACTGAACCCACACTTCCCATTCACACACTACTGATCCAACACTTCCCAATTCACACACCACTGATCCAACACTTCCCAATTCACACACCGCTGATCCAACACTTCCCAATTCACACACCACCGATCGAACACTTCCCTTTCACACAACACTGATCCAACTGTACCCATTCACAAACCACTGATCCAACAATTCCCCATACAGACAACACTGATGCAACCCTTCCCATTCATATACTACTATCCCGAAACTTCACATTTACCCACCATTGATCCAACACTTCTCAATCCCAGTCCACAGACACGGCACTTCCCATTCATAAACAGCTGTCCGAAAGTTCCCATTCACACACCACTGTCTGACACTTCCCATTCATACTCCACTGACCCGACACTTCCCATTCACAAACAACTGACCTGGCAGTTCCCTTTCACACACCACTGACCCGACACTTCCCATTCACAAACCACTGTACCCACACTTCCCGTTCACACACCACTGATCCAACACTTCCCAATTCACACAATACTGATCCAGCACATCCCATTCACAAACCACTGATCCGACTCTCTCCATTCACAAACCACTGATTCCACACTTCCCATTCACACATCACTGATCCAACACTTCCCAGTTCACAGACCACTGATCCAACACTTCCCAATTCACACACCACTGATCAAACACTTCCCATTCACAAACCACTGTTCCTACACTCAACATTCAGAAACCACTGATCCAAAACTTCCCAATTAACACAACACTGCTCCAACTCTTCCCCATTTACGCAACACTGATACAACACTTCCCATTCATATCCTACTGACCCGAAACTTCCCATTCACACACCACTGTCCGACACATCACATTCACGCACCAGTTACCAAATACTTCCCATTCACACACCACTAATCCAACACTCCCCAATCACACTCCACTGACCCGACACTTCCCATTCACAAACCACTGAACCCACACTTCACATTCACACACCACTGATCCAGCACTTCCCAATTCACACACCACTGATCCAGCACTTCCCAATTCACACACCACTGATCCAACACTTCCCAATTCACAAACCACTGTTCTAACACTCAACATTCAGAAACCACTGAACCAAAACTTCCCAATTAACACACCACTGCTCCAACTCTTCCCCATTTACGCAACACTGATACAACACTTCCCATTCATATCCTACTGACCCGAAACTTCCCATTCACACACCACTGTCCGACACATCACATTCACGCACCAGTGACCAAATACTTCCCATTCACACACCATTAATCCAACACTCCCCAATCACACTCCACTGACCCGACACTTCCCATTCACAAACCACTGAACCCACACTTCACATTCACACACCACTGATCCAGCACTTCCCAATTCACACACCACTGATCCAGCACTTCCCAATGCACACACCACTGATCGAACACTTCCCATTCACATAACACTGATCCAACAGTACCCATTCACAAACCACTGATCCAACAATTCCCCATAGAGACAACACTGATGCAACACTTCCCATTCATATACTACTAATCCGAAATTTCACATTCACCCACAATTGATCAAACACTTTTCAATCCCACTCCACAGACACGACACTTCCCATTCACAAACAGCTGTCCGAAAGATCCCATTCACACACCACTGTCTGACACTTCCCTTTCATACTCCACTGACCCGACACTTCCCATTCACACACCACTGATCCAACCCTTCCCAATACATAGACCACTGATCCTTGACATCCCATTCACTAACCACTGATCCAACACTGCCCATTCACAAACCACTGATCCAACACTTCCCAATTCACACACCACTAATCCAACACATCCCATTAACAAACCACTGATCCGACACTCTCCATTCACAAACCACTGATTCCACACTTCCCATTCACACATCACTGATCCAAAACTTCCCAATTCACACACCACTGCTCCAACTCTTCCCCATTTACGCAACACTGATGCAACACTTCCCAATCATATCCTACTGACCCGAAACTTCCCATTCACACACCACTGTCCGACACATCCCATTCACCCACCACTGACCAAACACACCCCATTCACACACCACTAATCCATCACTCCCCATTCACACTCCACTGACCCGACACTTCCCATTCAGAAACCACTGACCTGACAGTTTCCTTTCACACACCACTGACCCGACACTTCCCATTCACAAACCACTGAACCCACACTTCCCATTCACACACCACTGATCCAACACTTCCCAATTCACACACCACTGATCCAACACTTTCCATTCACACAGCACTGATCCAACAGTACCCATTCACAAACCACTGATCCAAGAATTCCACATACAGACAACACTGATGCAACACTTCCCATTCATATACTACTGACCCGAAACTTCACATTCACCCACCATTGATCCAACACTTCTCAATCCCACTCCACAGACACGACACTTCCCATTCACAAACAGCTGTCCGAAAGTTCCCATTCACACACCAATGTCTGACACTTCCCATTCATACTCCACTGATCGAACCCTTCCCAATACAAACACCACTGATTCTTGACATCCCATTCACAAACCACAGATCCAACACTTCCCAATTCACACACCACTGATCCAACAGTACCCATTCACAAACCACTGATCCAACAATTCCCATTCACACACCCGTAAACCGACACTTCCCATTCAGACACATCTAAACCGGAGCTTCCCATTCACCAACAGCTGTCCGAAACTTCCCATTCGCAAACTACTGACCTGACAGTTCCCTTTCACACACCACTGACCCGAAACTTCCCATTCACACACCACCGTCCGACACATCCCATTCACACACCACTGACCAAACACTTCCCATTCACACACCACTAATCCAACACTCCCCATTCACAGTCCACTGACCCGACATTTGCCATTCACAAACCACTGATTCCACACTTCCCATTCACACATCACTGATCCAAAACTTCCCAATTCACACACCACTGCTCCAACTCTTCCCCATTTACGCAACACTGATGCAACACTTCCCATTCATATCCTACTGACCCGAAACTTCCCATTCACACACCACTGTCCGACACATCCCATTCACCCACCACTGACCAAACACATCCCATTCACACACCACTAATCCATCACTCCCCATTCACACTCCACTGACCCGACACTTCCCATTCACAAACCACTGACCTGACAGTTTCCTTTCACACACCACTGACCCGACACTTCCCATTCACAAACCACTGAACCCACACTTCCCATTCACATACCACTGATCCAACACTTCCCAATTCACACACCACTGATCCAACACTTCCCATTCACACAGCACTGATCCAACAGTACCCATTCACAAACCACTGATCCAAGAATTCCCCATACAGACAACACTGATGCAACACTTCCCATTCATATACTACTGACCCGAAACTTCACATTCACCCACCATTGATCCAACACTTCTCAATCCCACTCCACAGACACGACACTTCCCATTCACAAACACCTGTCCGAAAGTTCCCATTCACACACCAATGTCTGACACTTCCCATTCATACTCCACTGATCGAACCCTTCCCAATACAAACACCACTGATCCTTGACATCCCATTCACAAACCACTGATCCAACACTTCCCAATTCACACAACACTGATCCAACAGTACCCATTCACAAAACACTGATCCAACAATTCCCATTCACACACCCGTAAACCGACACTTCCCAATCAGACACATCTAAACCGGAGCTTCCCATTCACCAACAGCTGTCCGAAACTTCCCATTCGCAAACCACTGACCTGACAGTTCCCTTTCACACACCACTGACCCGAAACTTCCCATTCACACACCACCGTCCGACACATCCCATTCACACACCACTGACCAAACACTTCCCATTCACACACCACTAATCCAACACTCCCCATTCACAGTCCACTGACCCGACATTTGCCATTCACAAACCACTGAACCCACACTTCCCATTCACACACTACTGATCCAACACTTCCCAATTCACACACCACTGATCCAACACTTCCCAATTCACACACCGCTGATCCAACACTTCCCAATTCACACACCACCGATCGAACACTTCCCTTTCACACAACACTGATCCAACTGTACCCATTCACAAACCACTGATCCAACAATTCCCCATACAGACAACACTGATGCAACCCTTCCCATTCATATACTACTATCCCGAAACTTCACATTTACCCACCATTGATCCAACACTTCTCAATCCCAGTCCACAGACACGGCACTTCCCATTCATAAACAGCTGTCCGAAAGTTCCCATTCACACACCACTGTCTGACACTTCCCATTCATACTCCACTGACCCGACACTTCCCATTCACAAACAACTGACCTGGCAGTTCCCTTTCACACACCACTGACCCGACACTTCCCATTCACAAACCACTGTACCCACACTTCCCGTTCACACACCACTGATCCAACACTTCCCAATTCACACAATACTGATCCAGCACATCCCATTCACAAACCACTGATCCGACTCTCTCCATTCACAAACCACTGATTCCACACTTCCCATTCACACATCACTGATCCAACACTTCCCAGTTCACAGACCACTGATCCAACACTTCCCAATTCACACACCACTGATCAAACACTTCCCATTCACAAACCACTGTTCCTACACTCAACATTCAGAAACCACTGATCCAAAACTTCCCAATTAACACAACACTGCTCCAACTCTTCCCCATTTACGCAACACTGATACAACACTTCCCATTCATATCCTACTGACCCGAAACTTCCCATTCACACACCACTGTCCGACACATCACATTCACGCACCAGTTACCAAATACTTCCCATTCACACACCACTAATCCAACACTCCCCAATCACACTCCACTGACCCGACACTTCCCATTCACAAACCACTGAACCCACACTTCACATTCACACACCACTGATCCAGCACTTCCCAATTCACACACCACTGATCCAGCACTTCCCAATTCACACACCACTGATCCAACACTTCCCAATTCACAAACCACTGTTCTAACACTCAACATTCAGAAACCACTGAACCAAAACTTCCCAATTAACACACCACTGCTCCAACTCTTCCCCATTTACGCAACACTGATACAACACTTCCCATTCATATCCTACTGACCCGAAACTTACCATTCACACACCACTGTCCGACACATTCCATTCACGCACCACTGACCAAACACTTCCCATTCACACACCACTAATCCAATACTCCCCATTCACACTCCACTGACCCGACACTTCCCATTCACAAACAACTGACCAGACAGTTCCCTTTCACACACCACTGACCCGACACTTCCCATTCATAAACCACTGTACCCACACTTCCCGTTCACACACCACTGATCCAACACTTCCCAATTCACAAACCACTGATCCAACACTTCCCAAATCACACAATACTAATCCAGCACATCCCATTCACAAACCACTGATCCGACACTCTCCATTCACAAACCACTGATTCCACACTTCCCATTCACACATCACTGATCCAACACTTCCCAGTTCACAGACCACTGATCCAACACTTCCCAATTCACACACCACTGATCAAACACTTCCCATTCACAAACCACTGTTCCAACACTCAACATTCAGAAACCACTGATCCAAAACTTCCCAATTAACACAACACTGCTCCAACTCTTCCCCATTTACGCAACACTGATACAACACTTCCCATTCATATCCTACTGCCCGAAACTTCCCATTCACACACGACTGTCCGACACATCACATTCACGCACCAGTGACCAAATACTTCCCATTTACACACCACTAATCCAACACTCCCCAATCACACTCCACTGACCCGACACTTCCCATTCACAAACCACTGAACCCACACTTCACATTCACACACCACTGATCCAGCACTTCCCAATTCACACACCACTGATCCAGCACTTCCCAATTCACACATCACTGATCGAACACTTCCCATTCACATAACACTGATCCAACAGTACCCATTCACAAACCACTGATCCAACAATTCCCCATAGAGACAACACTGATGCAACACTTCCCATTCATATACTAGTAATCCGAAATTTCACATTCACCCACAATTGATCAAACACTTTTCAATCCCACTCCACAGACACGACACTTCCCATTCACAAACAGCTGTCCGAAAGATCCCATTCACACACCACTGTCTGACACTTCCCTTTCATACTCCACTGACCCGACACTTCCCATTCACAGACCACTGATCCAACCCTTCCCAATACATAGACCACTGATCCTTGACATCCCATTCACTAACCACTGATCCAACACTGCCCATTCACAAACCACTGATCCAACACTTCCCAATTCACACACCACTAATCCAACACATCCCATTAACAAACCACTGATCCGACACTCTCCATTCACAAACCACTGATTCCACACTTCCCATTCACACATCACTGATCCAAAACTTCCCAATTCACACACCACTGCTCCAACTCTTCCCCATTTACGCAACACTGATGCAACACTTCCCATTCATATCCTACTGACCCGAATCTTCCCATTCACACACCACTGTCCGACACATCCAATTCACCCACCACTGACCAAACACATCCCATTCACACACCACTAATCCAACACTCCCCATTCACACTCCACTGACCCGACACTTCCCATTCACAAACCACTGACCTGACAGTTTCCTTTCACACACCACTGACCCGACACTTCCCATTCACAAACCACTGAACCCACACTTCCCATTCACACACCACTGATCCAACACTTCCCAATTCACACACCACTGATCCAACACTTCCCATTCACACAGCACTGATCCAACAGTACCCATTCACAAACCACTGATCCAAGAATTCCCCATACAGACAACACTGATGCAACACTTCCCATTCATATACTACTGACCCGAAACTTCACATTCACCCACCATTGATCCAACACTTCTCAATCCCACTCCACAGACACGACACTTCCCATTCACAAACAGCTGTGCGAAAGTTCCCATTCACACACCAATGTCTGACACTTCCCATTCATACTCCACTGATCGAACCCTTCCCAATACAAACACCACTGATCCTTGACATCCCATTCACAAACCACTGATCCAACACTTCCCAATTCACACACCACTGATCCAACAGAACCCATTCACAAACCACTGATCCAACAATTCCCATTCACACACCCGTAAACCGACACTTCCCATTCAGACACATCTAAACCGGAGCTTCCCATTCACCAGCCGCTGTCCGAAACTTCCCATTCGCACACCACTGACCTGACAGTTCCCTTTCACACACCACTGACCCGAAACTTCCCATTCACACACCACCGTCCGACACATCCCATTCACACACCACTGACCAAACACTTCCCATTCACACACCACTAATCCAACACTCCCCATTCACAGTCCACTGACCCGACATTTGCCATTCACAAACCACTGAACCCACACTTCCCATTCACACACCACTGATCCAACCCTTCCCAATACAAAGACCACTGATCCTTGACATCCCATTCACAAACCACTGATCCAACACTTCCCATTCACAAACCACTGATCCAACACTTCCCAATTCACACGATACTGATCCAACACATCCCATTAACAAACCACTGATCCAACACTTCCCATTCACAAACCACTGTTCTAACACTCAACATTCAGAAACCACTGAACCAAATCTTCCCAATTAACACACCACTGCTCCAACTCTTCCCCATTTACGCAACACTGATACAACACTTCCCATTCATATCCTACTGACCCGAAACTTCCCATTCACACACCACTGTCCGACACATTCCATTCACGCACCACTGACCAAACACTTCCCATTCACACACCTCTAATCCAACACTCCCCATTCACACTCCACTGACCCGACACTTCCCATTCACAAA
Organism: Hypanus sabinus; assembly: GCF_030144855.1. NCBI lineage: Eukaryota > Metazoa > Chordata > Chondrichthyes > Myliobatiformes > Dasyatidae > Hypanus > Hypanus sabinus. The sequence continues at coordinate 530,439 of NW_026779928.1, forward strand.
CAACTGACCTGACAGTTCCCATTCAGACACCTCTGACCCGACACATACAATTCACAAACCACTGATCCAACAGTACCCATTCACAAACCACTGATCCAACAATTCCCCATACACACAACACTGATGCAACACTTCCCATTCATATACTACTGACCCGAAACTTCCCATTCACACACTACTAAACCAACACTTCCCAATCACCGACACTGTCCCGAAACATCCCATTCACAAATCACTGATCCCACACTTCCCATTCACAAACCACTGATCCCACACTTCCCATTCACAAACCACTGAACCCACACTTCCTATTCACACACCACTGGTCCAACAGTTCCCTTTCACACTCCACTGAACCAACACTTCCCAATTCACGGACCACTGATCCAACACGTCACAGCTCACAACCCACAGATCCAACACTTCCCAGTCACAAACCACTGACCCAACACTTCAGAATTCACACACCTGTGATGCAACAGTTCCCAATTCACACACCACTGATCCAACACTTCCCATTCACAAACCACAGATCCAACACTCGACATTCACACACCACTGATCCAACACTTCCCATTCACGCACCACTGACCAAACACTTCCCATTCACACACCACTAATCCAACACTCCCCATTCACACTCCACTGACCCGACACTTCCCATTCACAAACAACTGACCTGACAGTTCCCTTTCACACACCACTGACCCGACACTTCCCATTCACACACCACTGATTCAACACTACCCAATTCACAAACCACTGATCCAACACTTCCCAATTCACACAATACTGATGCAGCACATCCCATTCACAAACCACTGATCCGACACTCTCCATTCACAAACCACTGATTCCACACTTCCCATTCACACGTCACTGATCCAACACTTCCGAATTCACACACCACTGATCCAACACATCCCATTCACAAACCACTGTTCCAACACTCAACTTTCAGAAACCACTGATCCAAAACTTCCCAATTAACTCACCACTGCTCCAACTCTTCCCCATTTACGCAACACTGATACAACACTTCCCATTCATATCCTACTGACCCGAAACTTCCCATTCAGACACCACTGTCGAACACATCCCATTCACCCACCACTGACCAAACACATCCCATTCACACACCACTAATCCAACACTCCCCATTCACACTCCACTGACCCGACACTTCCCATTCACAAACCACTGACCTGACAGTTTCCTTTCACACACCACTGACCCGACACTTCCCATTCACACACCACTGAACCCACACTTCCCATTCACACACCACTGATCCAACACTTCCCAATTCACACACCACTGATCCAACACTTCCCATTCACACAGCACTGATCCAACAGTACCCATTCACAAACCACTGATCCAAGAATTCCCAATACAGACAACACTGATGCAACACTTCCCATTCATATACTACTGACCCGAAACTTCACATTCACCCACCATTGATCCAACACTTCTCAATCCCACTCCACAGACACGACACTTCCCATTCACAAACAGCTGTCCGTAAGTTCCCATTCACACACCAATGTCTGACACTTCCCATTCATACTCCACTGATCGAACCCTTCCCAATACAAACACCACTGATCCTTGACATCCCATTCACAAACCACTGATCCAACACTTCCCAATTCACACACCACTGATCCAACAGTACCCATTCACAAACCACTGATCCAACAATTCCCATTCACACACCCGTAAACCGACACTTCCCATTCAGACACATCTAAACCGGAGCTTCCCATTCACCAACCGCTGTCCGAAACTTCCCATTCGCACACCACTGACCTGACAGTTCCCTTTCACACACCACTGACCCGAAACTTCCCATTCACACACCACCGTCCGACACATCCCATTCACACACCACTGACCAAACACTTCCCATTCACACACCACTAATCCAACACTCCCTATTCACAGTCCACTGACCCGACATTTGCCATTCACAAACCTCTGAACCCACACTTCCCATTCACACACCACTGATCCAACACTTCCCAATTCACACACCACTGATCCAACACTTCCCAATTCACACACCGCTGATCCAACACTTCCCAATTCACACACCACCGATCGAACACTTCCCTTTCACACAACACTGATCCAACAGTAACCATTCACAAACCACTGATCCAACAATTCCCCGTACAGACAACACTGATGCAACCCTTCCCATTCATATACTACTATCCCGAAACTTCACATTCACCCACCATTGATCCAACACTTCTCAATCCCAGTCCACAGACACGGCACTTCCCATTCATAAACAGCTGTCCGAAAGTTCCCATTCACACACCACTGTCTGACACTTCCCATTCATACTCCACTGACCCGACACTTCCCATTCACAAACCACTAATCCAACACTTCCCAATTCACACACCACTGTTCGAACACTTCCCTTTCACACACCACTGATCCAACCCTTCCCAATACAAAGACCACTGATCCTTGACATCCCATTCACAAACCACTGATACAACACTTCCCAATTCACACGATACTGATCCAACACATCCCATTAACAAACCACTGACCCAACACTTCCCATTCACAAACCACTGTTCTAACACTCAACATTCAGAAACCACTGAACCAAAACTTCCCAATTAACACACCACTGCTCCAACTCTTCCCCATTTACGCAACACTGATACAACACTTCCCATTCATATCCTACTGACCCGAAACTTTCCATTCACACACCACTGTCCGACACATTCCATTCACGCACCACTGACCAAACACTTCCCATTCACACACCACTAATCCAACACTCCCCATTCACACTCCACTGACCCGACATTTACCATTCACAAACCACTGATTCCACACTTCCCATTCACACATCACTGATCCAAAACTTCCCAATTCACACACCACTGCTCCAACTCTTCCCCATTTACGCAACACTGATGCAACACTTCCCATTCATATCCTACTGACCCGAAACTTCCCCTTCACACACCACTGTCCGACACATCCCATTCACCCACCACTGACCAAACACATCCCATTCACACACCACTAATCCAACACACCCCATTCACACTGCACTGACCCGACACTTCCCATTCACAAACCACTGACCTGACAGTTTCCTTTCACACACCACTGACCCGACACTTCCCATTCACAAACCACTGAACCCACACTTCCCATTCACACACCACTGATCCAACACTTCCCAATTCACACACCACTGATCCAACACTTCCCATTCACACAGCACTGATCCAACAGTACCAATTCACAAACCACTGATCCAAGAATTCCCCATACAGACAACACTGATGCAACACTTCCCATTCATATACTACTGACCCGAAACTTCACATTCACCCACCATTGATCCAACACTTCTCAATCCCACTCCACAGACACGACGCTTCCCATTCACAAACAGCTGTCCGAAAGTTACCATTCACACACCAATGTCTGACACTTCCCATTCATACTCCACTGATCGAACCCTTCCCAATACAAACACCACTGATTCTTGCCATCCCATTCACAAACCACTGATCCAACACTTCCCAATTCACACACCACTGATCCAACAATTCCCATTCACACACCCGTAAACCGACACTTCCCATTCAGACACATCTAAACCGGAGCTTCCCATTCACCAACCGCTGTCCGAAACTTCCCATTCGCACACCACTGACCTGACAGTTCCCTTTCACACACCACTGACCCGAAACTTCCCATTCACACACCACCGTCCGACACATCCCATTCACACACCACTGACCAAACACTTCCCATTCACACACCACTAATCCAACACTCCCCATTCACAGTCCACTGACCCGACATTTGCCATTCACAAACCACTGAACCCACACTTCCCATTCACACACCACTGATCCAACACTTCCCAATTCACACACCACTGATCCAACACTTCCCAATTCACACACCGCTGATCCAACACTTCCCAATTCACACACCACCGATCGAACACTTCCCTTTCACACAACGCTGATCCAACAGTACCCATTCACAAACCACTGATCCAACAATTCCCCATACAGACAACACTGATGCAACCCTTCCCATTCATATACTTCTATCCCGAAACTTCACATTCACCCACCATTGATCCAACACTTCTCAATCCCAGTCCACAGACACGGCACTTCCCATTCATAAACAGCTGTCCGAAAGTTCCCATTCACACACCACTGTCTGACACTTCCCATTCATACTCCACTGACCCGACACTTCCCATTCACAAACCACTAATCCAACACTTCCCAATTCACACACCACTGATCGAACACTTCCCTTTCACACACCACTGATCCAACCCTTCCCAATACAAAGTCCACTGATCCTTGACATCCCATTCACAAACCACTGATCCAACACTTCCCATTCATAAACCACTGATCCAACACTTCCCAATTCACACGATACTGATCCAACACATCCCATTAACAAACCACTGATCCAGCACTTCCCATTCACAAACCACTGACCCAACACTTCCCATTCACAAACCACTGTTCTAACACTCAACATTCAGAAACCACTGAACCAAAACTTCCCAATTAACACACCACTGCTCCAACTCTTCCCCATTTACGCAACACTGATACAACACTTCCCATTCATATCCTACTGACCCGAAACTTTCCATTCACACACCACTGTCCGACACATTCCATTCACGCACCACTGACCAAACACTTCCCATTCACACACCACTAATCCAACACTCCCCATTCACACTCCACTGACCCGACATTTACCATTCACAAACCACTGATTCCACACTTCCCATTCACACATCACTGATCCAAAACTTCCCAATTCACACACCACTGCTCCAACTCTTCCCCATTTACGCAACACTGATGCAACACTTCCCATTCATATCCTACTGACCCGAAACTTCCCCTTCACACACCACTGTCCGACACATCCCATTCACCCACCACTGACCAAACACATCCCATTCACACACCACTAATCCAACACACCCCATTCACACTGCACTGACCCGACACTTCCCATTCACAAACCACTGACCTGACAGTTTCCTTTCACACACCACTGACCCGACACTTCCCATTCACAAACCACTGAACCCACACTTCCCATTCACACACCACTGATCCAACACTTCCCAATTCACACACCACTGATCCAACACTTCCCATTCACACAGCACTGATCCAACAGTACCAATTCACAAACCACTGATCCAAGAATTCCCCATACAGACAACACTGATGCAACACTTCCCATTCATATACTACTGACCCGAAACTTCACATTCACCCACCATTGATCCAACACTTCTCAATCCCACTCCACAGACACGACGCTTCCCATTCACAAACAGCTGTCCGAAAGTTACCATTCACACACCAATGTCTGACACTTCCCATTCATACTCCACTGATCGAACCCTTCCCAATACAAACACCACTGATCCTTGACATCCCATTCACAAACCACTGATCCAACACTTCCCAATTCACACACCACTGATCCAACAGTACCCATTCACAAACCACTGATCCAACAATTCCCATTCACACACCCGTAAACCGACACTTCCCATTCAGACACATCTAAACCGGAGCTTCCCATTCACCAACCGCTGTCCGAAACTTCCCATTCGCACACCACTGACCTGACAGTTCCCTTTCACACACCACTGACCCGAAACTTCCCATTCACACACCACCGTCCGACACATCCCATTCACACACCACTGACCAAACACTTCCCATTCACACACCACTAATCCAACACTCCCCATTCACAGTCCACTGACCCGACATTTGCCATTCACAAACCACTGAACCCACACTTCCCATTCACACACCACTGATCCAACACTTCCCAATTCACACACCACTGATCCAACACTTCCCAATTCACACACCGCTGATCCAACACTTCCCAATTCACACACCACCGATCGAACACTTCCCTTTCACACAACGCTGATCCAACAGTACCCATTCACAAACCACTGATCCAACAATTCCCCATACAGACAACACTGATGCAACCCTTCCCATTCATATACTACTATCCCGAAACTTCACATTCACCCACCATTGATCCAACACTTCTCAATCCCAGTCCACAGACACGGCACTTCCCATTCATAAACAGCTGTCCGAAAGTTCCCATTCACACACCACTGTCTGACACTTCCCATTCATACTCCACTGACCCGACACTTCCCATTCACAAACCACTAATCCAACACTTCCCAATTCACACACCACTGATCGAACACTTCCCTTTCACACACCACTGATCCAACCCTTCCCAATACAAAGTCCACTGATCCTTGACATCCCATTCACAAACCACTGATCCAACACTTCCCATTCATAAACCACTGATCCAACACTTCCCAATTCACACGATACTGATCCAACACATCCCATTAACAAACCACTGATCCAGCACTTCCCATTCACAAACCACTGACCCGACACTTCCCATTCACAAACAACTGACCTGACAGTTCCCTTTCACACACCACTGACCCGACACTTCCCATTCACAAACCACTGTACCCGCACTTCCCGTTCACACACCACTGATCCAACACTTCCCAATTCACAAACCACTGATCCAACACTTCCCAATTCACACAATACTGATCCAGCACATCCCATTCACAAACCACTGATCCAACACTTCCCAGTTCACAGACCACTGATCCAACACTTCCCAATTCACACACCACTGATCAAACACTTCCCATTCACAAACCACTGTTCCAACACTCAACATTCAGAAACCACTGATCCAAAACTTCCCAATTAACACAACACTGCTCCAACTCTTCCCCATTTACGCAACACTGATACAACACTTCCCATTCATATCCTACTGACCCGAAACTTCCCATTCACACACCACTGTCCGACACATCACATTCACGCACCAGTGACCAAATACTTCCCATTCACACACCACTAATCCAACTCTCCCCAATCACACTCCACTGATCCAACAGTACCCATTCACAAACCACTGATCCAACAATTCCCCATACAGACAACACTGATGCAACCCTTCCCATTCATATACTACTATCCCGAAACTTCACATTCACCCACCATTGATCCAACACATCTCAATCCCAGTCCACAGACACGGCACTTCCCATTCATAAACAGCTGTCCGAAAGTTCCCATTCACACACCACTGTCTGACACTTCCCATTCATACTCCACTGACCCGACACTTCCCATTCACAAACCACTAATCCAACACTTCCCAATTCACACACCACTGATCGAACACTTCCCTTTCACACACCACTGATCCAACCCTTCCCAATACAAAGTCCACTGATCCTTGACATCCCATTCACAAACCACTGATCCAACACTTCCCATTCATAAACCACTGATCCAACACTTCCCAATTCACACGATACTGATCCAACACATCCCATTAACAAACCACTGATCCAGCACTTCCCTTTCACACACCACTGACCCGACACTTCCCATTCATAAACCACTGATCCAGCACTTCCCAGTTCACAGACCACTGATCCAACACTTCCCAATTCACACACCACTGATCAACTTCCCATTCACAAACCACTGTTCCAACACACAACATTCAGAAACCACTGATCCAAAACTTCCCAATAAACACAACACTGCTCCAACTCTTCCCCATTTACGCAACACTGATACAACACTTCCCATTCATATCCTACTGACCCGAAACTTCCCATTCACACACCACTGTCCGACACATCACATTCACGCACCAGTGACCAAATACTTCCCATTCACACACCACTAATCCAACACTCCCCAATCACACTCCACTGACCCGACACTTCCCATTCACAAACCACTGAACCCACACTTCACATTCACACACCACTGATCCAGCACTTCCCAATTCACACACCACTGATCCAGCACTTCCCAATTCACACACCACTGATCCAACACTTCCCAATTCACACACCACTGATCGAACACTTCCCATTCACACAACACTGATCCAACAGTACCCATTCACAAACCACTGATCCAACAATTCCCCATACAGACAACACTGATGCAACACTTCCCATTCATATACTACTATCCCGTAATTTCACATTCACCCACCATTGATCCAACACTTCTCAATCCCACTCCACAGACACGACACTTCCCATTCACAAACAGCTGTCCGAAAGATCCCATTCACACACCACTGTCTGGCACTTCCCATTCATACTCCACTGACCCGACACTTCCCATTCACAAACCACTGATCCAACACTTCCCAATTCACACACCACTAATCCAACAGTACCCATTCACAAACCACTGATCCAACACTTCCCAATTCACACGATACTGATCCAACACATCCCATTAACAAACCACTGATCCGACACTCTCCATTCACAAACCACTGATTCCACACTTCCCATTCACACATCACTGATCCAACACTTCCCATTCACAAACCACTGTTCTAACGCTCAACATTCAGAAACCACTGAACCAAAACTTCCCAATTAACACACCACTGCTCCAACTCTTCCCCATTTACGCAACACTGATGCAACACTTCCCATTCATATCCTACTGACCCGAAACTTCCCATTCACACACCACTGTCCGACACATTCCATTCACGCACCACTGACCAAACACTTCCCATTCACACACCACTAATCCAACACTCCCCATTCACACTCCACTGACCCGACACTTCCCATTCACAAACAACTGACCTGACAGTTCCCATTCACATACAACTGACCGGACACTTCCCATTCACAAACCACTAAACAACACTTCCCATTCACACACCAGTAATCCGACACATCCCATTCAGACACCTCTGACCCGACACATACAATTCACAAACCACTGATCCAACAGTACCCATTCACAAACCACTGATCCAACAAGTCCCCATACACACAACACTGATGCAACACTTCCCATTCATATACTACTGACCCGAAACTTCCCATTCACACACTACTAATCCAACACTTCCCAATCACCGACACTGTCCCGAAACATCCCATTCACAAATCACTGATCCCACACTTCCCATTCACAAACCACTGATCCCACACTTCCCATTCACAAACCACTGAACCAACACTTCCCAATTCACGGACCACTGATCCAACACTTCCCATTCACAAACCACAGATCCAACACTCGACATTCACACACCACTGATCCAACACTTCCCATTCACGCACCACTGACCAAACACTTCCCATTCACACACCACTAATCCAACACTCCCCATTCACACTCCACTGACCCGACACTTCCCATTCACAAACAACTGACCTGACAGTTCCCTTTCACACACCACTGACCCGACACTTCCCATTCACAAACCACTGAACCCACACTTCCCATTCACACACCACTGATCCAACACATCCCATTCACAAAACACTGATCCTACACTTCCCAATTCACAAACCACTGATCCAACACTTCCCAATTCACACAATACTGATGCAGCACATCCCATTCACAAACCACTGATCCGACACTCTCCATTCACAAACCACTGATTCCACACTTCCCATTTACACACCACTGATCCAACAATTCCCCATACAGACAACACTGATACAACACTTCCCATTCAGATACTACTGACCCGAAACTTCACTTTCACCCACCATTGATCAAACACTTACCGTTCACACTCCACTGACCCGACACATCCCATTCACACACCACTGATCCAACCCTTCCCAATACAAAGACCACTGATCCTTGACATCCCATTCACTAACCACTGATCCAACACTGCCCATTCACAAACCACTGATCCAACACTTCCCAATTCACACACCACTAATCCAACAGTACCCATTCACAAACCACTGATCCAACACTTCCCAATTCACACTATACTGATCCAACACATCCCATTAACAAACCACTGATCCGACACTCTCCATTCACAAACCACTGATTCCACACTTCCCATTTACACACCACTGATCCAACAATTCCCCATACAGACAACACTGATACAACACTTCCCATTCAGATACTACTGACCCGAAACTTCACTTTCACCCACCATTGATCAAACACTTACCATTCACACTCCACTGACCCGACACATCCCATTCAAAAACCACTGTCCGACACATCCCATTCACAAAGCACTGGCCGACACTTCCCAATCGCACTCCACTGACCCGGCACTTCCCATTCACAAACCACTGTCCGACACTTCCCGTTCACAAACCACAGTCCGACACTTCCTATTCGCACTCCACTGACCTGACACTTCCCATTCACAAAGCACGGCCCGACACATCCCATTCACACACCAGTGACCCAACACTTCCCAATCACTCACCACTGACCCGACACTTCCCATTCACAAACCACTAATGCAACACTTCGCATTCACAAACCACTGACCTGACAGTTCCCATTTACACACCAGTAATCCGACACATCCCATTCAGACACCTCTGACCCGACACATCCTATTCACAAACCACTGATCCAAGAAGTCCCATTCACACACGACATAACCGACACGACACATTCACAAACCACTGTCCGACGCATCCCATTCACACACGACTTAACCGACACGACCCATTCACAAACAACTGTCCGACGCATTCCATTCACACACCACTGACTCAACACTTCCAAATGACAGGCCACTGACCCGACACTTCCCATTCACAAACAACTGATCCAACACACGCCATTCACAAACCACTGATCCCACACTTCCCATTCACACAACACTGATCCAACACTTCCCATTCACACATTACTGATCCAACACTTCACATTCACACACCACTGATCCAACACTTCCCAATTCACAAACCACTGTTCCAACACTTCTCCATTTACACAACCCTGATACAACACTTCCCATTCAATACTACTGACCCGAAACTTCACTTTCACCCACCATTGATCAAACACTTACCATTCACACTCCACTGACCCGACACATCCCATTCAAAAACCACTGTCCGACACATCCCATTCACAAAGCACTGGCCGACACTTCCCAATCGCACTCCACTGACCCGACACATCCCATTCACAAAGCACTGGCCGACACTTCCCAATCGCACTCCACTGACCCAACACATCCCATTCAAAAACCACTGTCCGACACATCCCATTCACAAACCACTGTCCGACACATCCCATTCACAAACCACTGTCCGACACTTCCCGTTCACAAACCACAGTCCGACACTTCCTATTCGCACTCCACTGACCTGACACTTCCCATTCACAAAGCACGGCCCGACACATCCCATTCACACACCAGTGACCCAACACTTCCCATTCACACACCACTGACCCGACACTTCCCATTCACAAAACAGTGATCCAACACTCGCCATTCGGAAACCACTGATACAACACTCGCCATTCACAAACCACTGATCCAACACTTCCCAATTCACACACCACTGATCGAACACTTCCCCATTTACACAACACTGATACAACACTTCCCATTCATATACTACTGACCCGAAGCTTCACATTCACCTACCATTGATCCAACTCTTCTCAATCCCACTCCACAGACCGGACACTTCCCATTCACAAACAACTGTCCGAAATATCCCATTCACAGACCACTGTCCGACACTTCCCATTCACACTCCACTGACCTGACACGTCCCATTCACAAACCACTGAACACACACTTAACATTCACACACCAGTAATCCGACCCTTCCCTTTCAGACACCTCTAACCCGACACATCCAATTCACAAACCACTGATCCAACAACTCCCATTCACACACGACTTAACCGAAACGACCCATTCACAAACAACTGTCCGAAACTTCACACTCCACTGACCCGACACTTCCCATTCACAAACCACTGTCCGACGCATCCCATTCACACAGCACTGACTCAGCACTTCCCAATCACAGGCAACAGACCCGAAACTTCTCATTCACAAACAACTGATCCAACACACGCCATTCACAAATCACTGATCCCACACTTCCAAATTCACAGACCACTGATCCAAAACTTCCCATTCACAAACCACTGATCCAACAATCGCCATTCACAAACCACTGCTGCAACAGTTCCCAATTAACACACCACTGCTCCAACACTTCTCCATTTACACAACACTGATACAACACTTCCCATTCACAAACACTGCTCCAACACTTACCAATCAACTACCACTGACCCGACACTTCCCATTCACAAACCACTGATACCACACTTCCCATTCACACACCACTGATCCAACACCTCCCAATTCACAGACCACTGATCCAACACTTCCCATTCACAAACCACTGTCCGACGCATCCCATTCACACACCACTGATCCAACACTTCCCATTCACAAACCACTGATCCAACAGTTCCAAATTCACACACCAATGACCCGACACTTTCCATTCACAAACCATTGATGCAACACGATCCATTACCAAACCACTGACCTGACTGTTGCCATTCACACGCCACTGTCCCGACACGTCCCATTCACAAACCACGGCAACTACACTTCCCATTCACACACAAGTAATCCGACACTTCCCATTCAGAAACCTCTGACCCGACACGTCTAATTCAGAAACCACTGATCCAAATCCTCCCATTCACACACGACATATCCGACACGACCCATTCACAGACAACTGTCCGAAACTTCCCCTTCACACTCCACTGACCCGACACATCAGATTCACAAACCACTGTGCGACGCCTCCCATTCACACACCACTGACGCAACACTTCCCATTTACACGCCACTGATCCAACACTTCCCTTTCACAAACACTCATCCAACACTTCCCCATCATTTACCACTGACCGGACACTTCCCATTCACACACCACTGATCCAAAACTTCCCATTCACAAACGACTGATCCAACACTCGCCATTCACACACGACTGATCCAACACTTCACATTCCAAACCTGTGATCCAACACTCGCCATTTACACACCACTGATACAACACTTCCCATTCATATGCTACTGTCCCGAAACTTCACATTCACCCACCATTGATCTAACACTTCTCCATCACACCCCACTGTCCCGACACTTGCCATTCACAAACCACTGATCCAACACGTCCCATTCACAAACCGCTGACCTGACAGTTCCCTTTCACAAACCACTGATCCAACACATCCCATTCACAAACCTCTGAACACACACTTCCCATTCTAACACCACTGACCCAACACATCCCCATTCAGACACCACTGATCCAACAATCGCCATTCACAAACCACTGCTGCAACACATCCCAATTCACAGCCGACTGCTCCAACACTTCTCCATTGACACAACCCTTTTACAACACATCCCATTCATATACTACTGAGCCGAAACTTCACATTCACCCACCATTGATCCAACACTTCCCATTCACACTCCACTGACCCGACACTTCCCATTCACAAACCACTGTCCGTCACATCCCATTCACACAACACTGTCCGACACTTCCCAATCGCACTCCACTGACCCGGCACTTCCCATTCACAAACCGCTGCCCGACACTTCCCTTTCACACACCACAGTCCGACACTTCCTTTTCGCACTCCAGTGACCCGACACTTCCCATTCACAAAGCACGGCCCGACCCTTCCCATTCACACACCACTGACCCAACACGTCCCTTTCACACACCACTGACACAACACTTCCCATTCACACACCTCTAATCCAACACGTCCCATTTACACACACTGACCCGACACTTGCCATTCACACACCACTGATCCAACACATCCCATTCACAAACCACTGATCGAACACTTCCCTTTCACACACCACTGATCCAACACATCCCATTCACACAGCACTGATCCAACACATCCCAATTCAAACACCACTGATCCAACACATCCCATTCACAAACCACTGATCGAACACTTCCCTTTCACACACCACTGATCCAACACATCCCAATTCAAACACCACTGATCCAACACATCCCAATTCAAACACCACTGATCCAACACATCCCATTCACAAACCACTGATCCAGCACTTCCCAATTCACACACAACTGATCGAACACTTCCCCATTTACACAACACTGATACAACACTTCCCATTCATATACTACTGACCCGAAACTTCACATTCACCCACCATTGATCCAACACTTCTCAATCCCACTCCACAGACACGACACTTCCCATTCACAAACAGCTGTCCGAAAGATCCCATTCACACACCACTGTCTGACACTTCCCATTCATACTCCACTGACCCGACACTTCCCATTCACAAACCACAGAGCTGACAGTTCCCCTTCACACTCCACTGACCCGACACTTCCCATTCACAAACAACTGTCCGAACAATCCCCTTCACACTCCACTGACCCGACACTTCCATTCACAAAACACTGAACCCACACTTCCCATTCACACACCAGTAATCCGACACTTCCATTCAGACACCTCTGACCCGACACATCCAATTCACAAACCACTGATCCAAAACCTCCCATTCACACACGACTTAACCGACCGGACGCATTCACAAACAACTGTCCGAACCATCCCCTTCACACTCCACTGACCCGACACTTCCCCTTCACACTCCACTGACCCGACACTTCCCATTCACAAACCACTGCCCGACGCATCCCATTCACACACCACTGACCCAACACTTTCCATTCACACACCACTGACCCAACAATTCCCATTCACACACCACTGATGCAACACTTCCCAATTCACACACGACTGATCCAACACTTCACATTCACAAACCTGTGATCCAACACTCGCCATTCACACACGACTGATCCAACACTTCACATTCACAAACCTGTGATCCAACACTCGCCATTTACACACCACTGATACAACACTACCCATTCATATGCTACTGTCCCGAAAATTCACATTCACCCACCATTGATCTAACACTTCTCCATCACACCACACTGTCCCGACACTTGCCATTCACAAACCACTGATTCAACACGTCCCATTCACAAACCGCTGACCTGACAGTTCCCTTTCACAAACCACTGATCCAACACTTCCCATTCACAAACCTCTGAACACACACTTCCCATTCTAACACCACTGACCCAACACATCCCCATTCAGACACCACTGATCCAACACTTCCCGATTCACACACCACAGATGCAACACTTCCCATTCATATGCTACTGACCCGAAACTTCACATTCACAAACCATTGATCCATCACTTCTCCATCACATCCCACTGGCCCGACACTGGCCATTCACACACCACTGACCCGACACCTCCCATTCACCAACAACTGATCCAACACATCCCCATTCAGACACCACCGATACAACACTTCCCATTCATATACTACAGACCATAAACTTCACATTCACCCACCATTGATCCAACACTTCTCAATCCCACTCCACAGACCGGACATGTCCCATTCACAAACAACTGTCCGAAACTTCTCATTAACACACCGCTATCCGACTCTTCCCATTCACACTCTACTGACCCGGCAGTTCCCATTCACAAACAACTGTCAGACACATCCCATTCACACACCACTGACACAACACTTCCCATTCACACACTACTGACACAACACTTACCATTCACACACCACTAACACAACACTTCCCATTCACACACCACTGTCCCAACACTTCCCATTTAGAAACACTGATCCAACACTTCCGAATCAACTGCCACTGATCCGAGACTTCCCATTCACACACCACTGATCCAACACACGCCATTCACACTCCACTGATCCAACACTTCCCAATTCACACACCACTGATCCAACACTTCACATTCATAAACCAGTGATCCAAAACTCGCCATTCACACACCACTGATCCAACACTTCCCAATTCGCACACCACTGATCCAACACTTCCCCATTTACAACACCACTGATACAAAACTTCCCATTCATATGCTACTGACCCGAAACTTTACTTTCACCCACCATTGATCCAACACTTCCCATTCTCAAACAACCGTGCGAACCTTCCCCTTCATACTACACTGACCCGACAACCCCATTCACAAATCACTGAACCAACACGTCCCATTCACAAACCACTGACCTGACAGTTCCCATTCACGAACCCCTGACCCGACACTTCCCATTCACAAACCACTGAACACACACTTCCCATTCACACATCACTGATCCAACATCCCCGCATTCACACACCACTGATCCAACTCTTCCCATTCACAAACCACTGATACCACACTTCCCATTCACACACCACTGATCCACCACTTCCCATTCACAAACCACTGATACCACACTTCCCATTCACACACCACTGACCCGACACTTCCCATTCACAAACCACTGTCCGACACATCCCATTCACACACCACTGACCCAACACTTCCCATTCACACACCACTGACCCAACACTTCCCATTCATACTCCACTGATCAAACACTTCCCATTCACAAACACTGATCCAACACTTCCCAATCAACTACCACTGACCCGACACTTCCCATTCACACACCACTGATCCAACACTTTCCCAATTACACTCCACTGATACAACACTTCCCATTCATATGCTACGGACCCGAACCTTCACATTCACCAACCATTGAACTAACACTTTTCCATCACACCCCACTCACCCGACACTTGCCAGTCACACATCACAGATACGACACTTCCCATTCACACACCTCTGACCCGACACATCCAATTCACAAACCACTGATCCAAAACCTCCCATTCACACACGACTTAACCGACCGGACCCATTCACAAACAACTGTCCGAACCATCCCCGTCACACTCCACTGACCCGACACTTCCCATTCACAAACCACTGCCCGACGCATCCCATTCACACACCACTGACCCAACACTTTCCATTCACACACCACTGAACCAACACTTCCCATTCACACTCCACTGATCCAACACTTCCCATTCACACTCAACTGATCCAACACTTCCCATTCACAAACCACTGATCCAACACATCCCATTCACAAACCACTGATCCAACACTTCCAAATTCACACACCACTGCTCCAACACTTCTCCATTTACACAACACTGATACAACACTTCCCATTCATATACTACTGACCCGAAACTTCACATTCACCCACCACTGATCCAACACTTCCCATTCACACTCTACTGACCCGACACTTCCCATTCACAAACCACTGTCCGTCACATCCCATTCACACAGCACTGTACGACACTTCCCAATCGCACTCCAGTGACCCGACACTTCCCATTCACAAAGCACGGCCCGACACATCCCATTCACACACCACTGACCCAACACTTTCCATTCACACACCACTGAACCAACACTTCCCATTCACACTCCACTGATCCAACACTTCCCATTCACACTCAACTGATCCAACACTTCCCATTCACAAACCACTGATCCAACACATCCCATTCACAAACCACTGATCCAACACTTCCAAATTCACACACCACTGCTCCAACACTTCTCCATTTACACAACACTGATACAACACTTCCCATTCATATACTACTGACCCGAAACTTCACATTCACCCACCACTGATCCAACACTTCCCATTCACACTCTACTGACCCGACACTTCCCATTCACAAACCACTGTCCGTCACATCCCATTCACACAGCACAGTCCGACACTTCCCTTTCGCACTCCAGTGACCCGACACTTCCCATTCACAAAGCACGGCCCGACACATCCCATTCACACACCAGTGACACAGCACTTCACATTCAGACACCACTAATCCAACACGTCCCATTTACAAACACTGACCCGACACTTCCCATTCACAAACCGCTGATCCAACACTCGCCATTCACAAACCACTGAGCCAACACTTCCCAATTCTCACACAACTGACCGAACACTTCCCCATTTACACATCACTGATACAACACTTCCCATTCATATACTACTGACCCGAAACTTCACATTCACCCACCATTGATCCAACACTTCTCAATCCCACTCCACAGACCGGACACGTCCCATTCACAAACAAATGTCCGAAACTTCTCATTAACACACCGCTGTCCGACTCTTCCCATTCACCCTCTAATGACCCGACAGATCCCATTCACAAACCACTGTCAGACACATCCCATTCACACACCACTGACACAACACTTCCCATTCACAAAAAAACTGTCCCAACACTTCCCATTTACAAACACTGATCCAATAATTCCCAATCAACTACCACTAATCCGAGCCTTCCCATTCACACACCACTGACCCGACAATTCCCATTCACAAACCACTGATCCAACACGTCCCATTCACACACCACTGACACAACACTTCCCATTCACACACCACTGTCCCAACACTTCCCATTTACAAACACTGATCCAACACTTCCCAATCAACTACCACTGATCCGAGACTTCCCATTCACACACCACTGATCCAACACACGCCATTCATGCTCCACTGATACAACACTTCCCAATTCACACACCACTGATCCAACACACGCCATTCATGCTCCACTGATACAACACTTCCCAATTCACACACCACTGAATCAACACTTCACATTCATAAACCAGTGATCCAAAACTCGCCATTCACACACCACAGATCCAACACTTCCCCATTTACACACCGCTGATACAAAACTTACCATTCATAGGCTACTGACCCGAAACTTTACATTCACCCACTATTGATCCAACACCTCCATCACACCCCGCTGACCCGACACTTCCCATTCACAAACCACTGAACCCACACTACCCATTCTAACACCACTGACCCAACACATCCTCATTCAGACACCACTGATCCAACTCTTCCCGATTAACACAACACTGATAGAACACTTCCCATTCACATACGACAGTACCGAAACTTCACATTCACCCACCATTGATCCAACACTTCTCAATCCCACTCCACAGACCGGACACGTCCCATTCACAAACAACTGTCCGACTCTTCCCATTCACACTCTACTGACCCGACAGATCCCATTCACAAACCACTGTCGGACACATCCCATTCACACACCACAGACACAACACTTCCCAATCACACACCGCTGACACAACACTTCCCATTCACAATAAACTATCCCAACACTTCCCATTTACAAACACTTATCCAACACTTCCCAATCAACTACCACTAATCCGAGCCTTCCCATTCACACACCACTGACCCGACAATTCCCATTCACAAACCACTGATCCAACACGTCCCATTCACACACCACTGACACAACACTTCCCATTCACACACCACTGTCCCAACACTTCCCATTTACAAACACTGATCCAACACTTCCCAATCAACTACCACTGATCCGAGACTTCCATTCACACACCACGGATCCAACACACGCCATTCATACTCCACTGATACAACACTTCCCAATTCATAAACCAGTGATCCAAAACTCGCCATTCACACACCACAGATCCAACACTTCCCCATTCACATACCACTGATCCAACACTTCCCCATTTACACACCACTGATACAAAACTTCCCATTCATATGCTTCTGACCCGAAACTTTACATTCACCCACTATTGATCCAACACTTCTCAATCCCACTCCACTGACACGACACTTCCCATTCACAAACAACTGTCCGATTCTTCCCATTCACACACCACTGACCCGACACTTCCCATTCACAAACCACTGATCCAACACGTTCCATTCACAAACCATTGACCCGACACTTCCCATTCACACACCACTGATCCAACACTTCCCCATTTACACACCACTGATACAAAACTTCCCATTCATATGCTACTGACCCGAAACTTCACATTCACCCACCATTGATCCAACACTTCTCCATCACAAACCACTGAACCCACACTTCCCCATTCAGACACCACTGATCCAACTCTTCCCGATTAACACACCACTGTCCCAACACTTCCCATTTACAAACACTGATCCAACACTTCCCAATCAACTACCACTGACCCGACACTTCCCATTCACACACCACTGATTCAACACACGCCATTCACACTCCACTGATACAACACTTCGGAATTCACACACCACTAATCCAACACTTCACATTCATAAACCAGTGATCCAAAACTCGCCATTCACACACCACAGATCCAACAATTCCCATTCATATGCTACTGACCAGAAACTTTACATTCACCCACTATTGATCAAACACTTCTCCATCACAACCCACTGAACAGACAATTCCCATTCACAAACAACTGTCCAACACTTCCCATTCACAAACAACTGTCCGAACCTTCCACTTCACACTCCACTGACCCGACACTTCCCATTCACAAACCACTGAACCCACACTTCCCATTCACAAACCACTGATCCACCACGTTCCATTCACAAACAACGTGCGAAACTTCCCCTTCATACTACACTGACCCGACAACCCCATTCACAAACCGCTGATCCAACACGTCCCATTCACAAACCACTGACCTGACAGTTCTCATTCACAAACCACTGATCCAACACTTCCCCATTTACACAACACTGATAGAACACTTCCCATTCATATACTACAGACCCGAAACTTCACCTTCACCCAACATTGATCCAACAATTCTCAATCCCACTCCACAGACCGGACACGTCCCATTCACAAACAACTGTCCGAAACTTCTCATTAACACATTGGTGTCCGACTCTTCCCATTCACACTCTAATGACCCGACAGATCCCATTCACAAACCACTGTCAGACACATCCCATTCACACACCACTGACACAACACTTCCCATTCACACACCACTGTCCCAACACTTCCCATTTACAAACACTGATCCAACACTTCCCAATCAACTACCACTGATCCGAGACTTCCCAATTCACACACCATTGATCCAACACACGCCATTCATGCTCCACTGATACAACACTTCCCAATTCACACACCACTGATGCAACACTTCACATTCATAAACCAGTGATCCAAAACTCGCCATTCACACACCACAGATCCAACACTTCCCCATTTACACACCACTGATACAAAACTTACCATTCATATGCTACTGACCCGAAACTTTACATTCACCCACTATTGATCCAACACCTCCATCACACCCCACTGACCCGACACTTCCCATTCACAATCCACTGAACCCACACTTCCCATTCTAACACCACTGACCCAACACATCCCCATTCAGACACCATTGATCCAACTCTTCCCGATTAACACAACACTGATACAACACTTCCCATTCACATACGACAGTACCGAAACTTCACATTCACCCACCATTGATCCAACACTTCTCAATCCCACTCCACAGACCGGACACGTCCCATTCACAAACAACTGTCCGAAACTTCTCATTAACACACCGCTGTCCGACTCTTCCCATTCACACTCTAATGACCCGACAGATCCCATTCACAAACCACTGTCGGACACATCCCATTCACACACCACAGACACAACACTTCCCAATCACACAGCGCTGACACAACACTTCCCATTCACAATAAACTGTCCCAACACTTCCCATTTACAAACACTTATCCAACACTTCCCAATCAACTACCACTAATCCGAGCCTTCCCATTCACACATCACTGACCCGACAATTCCCATTCACAAACCACTGATCCAACACGTCCCATTCACACACCACTGACACAACACTTCCCATTCACACACCACTGTCCCAACACTTCCCATTTACAAACACTGATCCAACACTTCCCAATCAACTACCACTGATCCGAGACTTCCATTCACACACCACTGATCCAACACACGCCATTCATACTCCACTGATACAACACTTCCCAATTCATAAACCAGTGATCCAAAACTCGCCATTCACACACCACAGATCCAACACTTCCCCATTCACATACCACTGATCCAACACTTCCCCATTTACACACCACTGATACAAAACTTCCCATTCATATGCTTCTGACCCGAAACTTTACATTCACCCACTATTGATCCAACACTTCTCAATCCCACTCCACTGACACGACACTTCCCATTCACAAACAACTGTCCGATTCTTCCCATTCACACACCACTGACCCGACACTTCCCATTCACAAACCACTGATCCAACACGTTCCATTCACAAACCATTGACCCGACACTTCCCATTCACACACCACTGATCCAACACTTCCCCATTTACACACCACTGATACAAAACTTCCCATTCATATGCTACTGACCCGAAACTTCACATTCACCCACCATTGATCCAACACTTCTCCATCACAAACCACTGAACCCACACTTCCCCATTCAGACACCACTGATCCAACTCTTCCCGATTAACACACCACTGACACAACACTTCCCATTTACAAACACTGATCCAACACTTCCCAATCAACTACCACTGACCCGACACTTCCCATTCACACACCACTGATTCAACACACGCCATTCACACTCCACTGATACAACACTTCGGAATTCACACACCACTAATCCAACACTTCACATTCATAAACCAGTGATCCAAAACTCGCCATTCACACACCACAGATCCAACAATTCCCATTCATATGCTACTGACCCGAAACTTTACATTCACCCACTATTGATCAAACACTTCTCCATCACAACCCACTGAACAGACAATTCCCATTCACAAACAACTGTCCAACACTTCCCATTCACAAACAACTGTCCGAACCTTCCACTTCACACTCCACTGACCCGACACTTCCCATTCACAAACCACTGAACCCACACTTCCCATTCACAAACCACTGATCCAACACGTTCCATTCACAAACAACGTGCGAAACTTCCCCTTCATACTACACTGACCCGACAACCCCATTCTCAAACCGCTGATCCAAAACGTCCCATTCACAAACCACTGACCTGACAGTTCTCATTCACAAACCACTGATCCAACACTTCCCCATTTACACAACACTGATAGAACACTTCCCATTCATATACTACAGACCCGAAACTTCACCTTCACCCACCATTGATCCAACACTTCTCAATCCCACTCCACAGACCGGACACGTCCCATTCACAAACAACTGTCCGAAACTTCTCATTAACACATTGGTGTCCGACTCTTCCCATTCACACTCTAATGACCCGACAGATCACATTCACAAACCACTGTCAGACACATCCCATTCACACACCACTGACACAACACTTCCCATTCACAAAAAAACTGTCCCAACAATTCCCATTTACAAACAACTGTCCGAACCTTCCACTTCACACTCCACTGACCCGACACTTCCCATTCACAAACCACTGAACCCACACTTCCCATTCACAATCCACTGATCCAACACGTTCCATTCACAAACAACGTGCGAAAATTCCCCTTCATACTACACTGACCCGACAACCCAATTCACAAACCGCTGATCCAACACGTCCCATTCACAAACCACTGACCTGACAGTTCTCATTCACGAACCACTGATCCAACACTTCCCCATTTACACAACACTGATAGAACACTTCCCATTCATATACTACAGACCCGAAACTTCAACTTCACCCACCATTGATCCAACACTTCTCAATCCCACTCCACAGACCGGACACGTCCCATTCACAAACAACTGTCCGAAACTTCTCATTAACACATTGGTGTCCGACTCTTCCCATTCACACTCTACTGACCCGACAGTTCCCATTCACAAACCACTGAACCCACACTTCCCATTCATACTCCACTGAACCCACACTTCCCATTCACTCACCAGTAATCCGACACTTCCCATTCAGACACTTCCGACCCGACACATCCCATTCACAAACCTCTGTCCGTCACATCCCATTCACAGAAAACTGTTTGATACTTCCCAATCGCACTCCACTGACCCGGCTCTTCCCTTTCACAAAACGCTGCCCGACACTTCCCTTTCAAACACCATAGTCCGACACTTCCCTTTCGCACTCCAGTGACCCGACACTTCCCATTCACAAAGCACGCCCCGACACATCCCATTCACACACCACTGACACAACACTTCACATTCACACACCACTAATCCAACACGTCCCATTTACAAACACTGACCCGACACTTCTCATTCACACACCACTGATCCAACACATCCCATTCACAAACCGCTGATCCAACACTCGCCATTCACAAACCACTGATACAACACTTCGGAATTCACACACCACTAATCCAACACTTCACATTCATAAACCAGTGATCCAAAACTCGCCATTCACACACCACAGATCCAACAATTCCCATTCATATGCTACTGACCCGAAACTTTACATTCACCCACTATTGATCAAACACTTCTCCATCACAACCCACTGAACAGACAATTCCCATTCACAAACAACTGTCCAACACTTCCCATTCACAAACAACTGTCCGAACCTTCCACTTCACACTCCACTGACCCGACAATTCCCATTCACAAACCACTGAACCCACACTTCCCATTCACAAACCACTGATCCAACACGTTCCATTCACAAACAACGTGCGAAACTTCCCCTTCATACTACACTGACCCGACAACCCCATTCTCAAACCGCTGATCCAACACGTCCCATTCACAAACCACTGACCTGACAGTTCTCATTCACAAACCACTGATCCAACACTTCCCCATTTACACAACACTGATAGAACACTTCCCATTCATATACTACAGACCCGAAACTTCACCTTCACCCACCATTGATCCAACACTTCTCAATCCCACTCCACAGACCGGACACGTCCCATTCACAAACAACTGTCCGAAACTTCTCATTAACACATTAGTGTCCGACTCTTCCCATTCACACTCTAATGACCCGACCGATCCCATTCACAAACCACTGTCAGACACATCCCATTCACACACCACTGACACAACACTTCCCATTCACAAAAAAACTGTCCCAACACTTCCCATTTACAAACAACTGTCCGAACCTTCCACTTCACACTCCACTGACCCGACACTTCCCATTCACAAACCACTGAACCCACACTTCCCATTCACAAACCACTGATCCAACACGTTCCATTCACAAACAACGTGCGAAACTTCCCCTTCATACTACACTGACCCGACAACCCCATTCTCAAACCGCTGATCCAACACGTCCCATTCACAAACCACTGACCTGACAGTTCTCATTCACAAACCACTGATCCAACACTTCCCCATTTACACAACACTGATAGAACACTTCCCATTCATATACTACAGACCCGAAACTTCACCTTCACCCACCATTGATCCAACACTTCTCAATCCCACTCCACAGACCGGACACGTCCCATTCACAAACAACTGTCCGAAACTTCTCATTAACACATTAGTGTCCGACTCTTCCCATTCACACTCTAATGACCCGACCGATCCCATTCACAAACCACTGTCAGACACATCCCATTCACACACCACTGACACAACACTTCCCATTCACAAAAAAACTGTCCCAACACTTCCCATTTACAAACAACTGTCCGAACCTTCCACTTCACACTCCACTGACCCGACACTTCCCATTCACAAACCACTGAACCCACACTTCCCATTCACAAACCACTGATCCAACACGTTCCATTCACAAACAACGTGCGAAACTTCCCCTTCATACTACACTGACCCGACAACCCCATTCACAAACCGCTGATCCAACACGTCCCATTCACAAACCACTGACCTGACAGTTCTCATTCACGAACCACTGATCCAACACTTCCCCATTTACACAACACTGATAGAACACTTCCCATTCATATACTACAGACCCGAAACTTCACCTTCACCCACCATTGATCCAACACTTCTCAATCCCACTCCACAGACCGGACACGTCCCATTCACAAACAACTGTCCGAAACTTCTCATTAACACATTGGTGTCCGACTCTTCCCATTCACACTCTACTGACCCGACAGTTCCCATTCACAAACCACTGAACCCACACTTCCCATTCATACTCCACTGAACCCACACTTCCCATTCACTCACTAGTAATCCGACACTTCCCATTCAGACACTTCCGACCCGACACATCCCATTCACAAACCTCTGTCCGTCACATCCCATTCACAGAAAACTGTTTGATACTTCCCAATCGCACTCCACTGACCCGGCTCTTCCCTTTCACGAAACGCTGCCCGACACTTCCCTTTCAAACACCATAGTCCGACACTTCCCTTTCGCACTCCAGTGACCCGACACTTCCCATTCACAAAGCACGCCCCGACACATCCCATTCACACACCACTGACACAACACTTCACATTCACACACCACTAATCCAACACGTCCCATTTACAAACACTGACCCGACACTTCTCATTCACACACCACTGATCCAACACATCCCATTCACAAACCGCTGATCCAACACTCGCCATTCACAAACCACTGATACAACACTTCGGAATTCACACACCACTAATCCAACACTTCACATTCATAAACCAGTGATCCAAAACTCGCCATTCACACACCACAGATCCAACACTTCCCCATTCACATACCACTGATCCAACACTTCCCCATTTACACACCACTGATACAAAACTTCCCATTCATATGCTTCTGACCCGAAACTTTACATTCACCCACTATTGATCCAACACTTCTCAATCCCACTCCACTGACACGACACTTCCCATTCACAAACAACTGTCCGATTCTTCCCATTCACACACCACTGACCCGACACTTCCCATTCACAAACCACTGATCCAACACGTTCCATTCACAAACCATTGACCCGACACTTCCCATTCACACACCACTGATCCAACACTTCCCCATTTACACACCACTGATACAAAACTTCCCATTCATATGCTACTGACCCGAAACTTCACATTCACCCACCATTGATCCAACACTTCTCCATCACAAACCACTGAACCCACACTTCCCCATTCAGACACCACTGATCCAACTCTTCCCGATTAACACACCACTGACACAACACTTCCCATTTACAAACACTGATCCAACACTTCCCAATCAACTACCACTGACCCGACACTTCCCATTCACACACCACTGATTCAACACACGCCATTCACACTCCACTGATACAACACTTCGGAATTCACACACCACTAATCCAACACTTCACATTCATAAACCAGTGATCCAAAACTCGCCATTCACACACCACAGATCCAACAATTCCCATTCATATGCTACTGACCCGAAACTTTACATTCACCCACTATTGATCAAACACTTCTCCATCACAACCCACTGAACAGACAATTCCCATTCACAAACAACTGTCCAACACTTCCCATTCACAAACAACTGTCCGAACCTTCCACTTCACACTCCACTGACCCGACACTTCCCATTCACAAACCACTGAACCCACACTTCCCATTCACAAACCACTGATCCAACACGTTCCATTCACAAACAACGTGCGAAACTTCCCCTTCATACTACACTGACCCGACAACCCCATTCTCAAACCGCTGATCCAAAACGTCCCATTCACAAACCACTGACCTGACAGTTCTCATTCACAAACCACTGATCCAACACTTCCCCATTTACACAACACTGATAGAACACTTCCCATTCATATACTACAGACCCGAAACTTCACCTTCACCCACCATTGATCCAACACTTCTCAATCCCACTCCACAGACCGGACACGTCCCATTCACAAACAACTGTCCGAAACTTCTCATTAACACATTGGTGTCCGACTCTTCCCATTCACACTCTAATGACCCGACAGATCACATTCACAAACCACTGTCAGACACATCCCATTCACACACCACTGACACAACACTTCCCATTCACAAAAAAACTGTCCCAACAATTCCCATTTACAAACAACTGTCCGAACCTTCCACTTCACACTCCACTGACCCGACACTTCCCATTCACAAACCACTGAACCCACACTTCCCATTCACAATCCACTGATCCAACACGTTCCATTCACAAACAACGTGCGAAAATTCCCCTTCATACTACACTGACCCGACAACCCAATTCACAAACCGCTGATCCAACACGTCCCATTCACAAACCACTGACCTGACAGTTCTCATTCACGAACCACTGATCCAACACTTCCCCATTTACACAACACTGATAGAACACTTCCCATTCATATACTACAGACCCGAAACTTCAACTTCACCCACCATTGATCCAACACTTCTCAATCCCACTCCACAGACCGGACACGTCCCATTCACAAACAACTGTCCGAAACTTCTCATTAACACATTGGTGTCCGACTCTTCCCATTCACACTCTACTGACCCGACAGTTCCCATTCACAAACCACTGAACCCACACTTCCCATTCATACTCCACTGAACCCACACTTCCCATTCACTCACCAGTAATCCGACACTTCCCATTCAGACACTTCCGACCCGACACATCCCATTCACAAACCTCTGTCCGTCACATCCCATTCACAGAAAACTGTTTGATACTTCCCAATCGCACTCCACTGACCCGGCTCTTCCCTTTCACAAAACGCTGCCCGACACTTCCCTTTCAAACACCATAGTCCGACACTTCCCTTTCGCACTCCAGTGACCCGACACTTCCCATTCACAAAGCACGCCCCGACACATCCCATTCACACACCACTGACACAACACTTCACATTCACACACCACTAATCCAACACGTCCCATTTACAAACACTGACCCGACACTTCTCATTCACACACCACTGATCCAACACATCCCATTCACAAACCGCTGATCCAACACTCGCCATTCACAAACCACTGATACAACACTTCGGAATTCACACACCACTAATCCAACACTTCACATTCATAAACCAGTGATCCAAAACTCGCCATTCACACACCACAGATCCAACAATTCCCATTCATATGCTACTGACCCGAAACTTTACATTCACCCACTATTGATCAAACACTTCTCCATCACAACCCACTGAACAGACAATTCCCATTCACAAACAACTGTCCAACACTTCCCATTCACAAACAACTGTCCGAACCTTCCACTTCACACTCCACTGACCCGACAATTCCCATTCACAAACCACTGAACCCACACTTCCCATTCACAAACCACTGATCCAACACGTTCCATTCACAAACAACGTGCGAAACTTCCCCTTCATACTACACTGACCCGACAACCCCATTCTCAAACCGCTGATCCAACACGTCCCATTCACAAACCACTGACCTGACAGTTCTCATTCACAAACCACTGATCCAACACTTCCCCATTTACACAACACTGATAGAACACTTCCCATTCATATACTACAGACCCGAAACTTCACCTTCACCCACCATTGATCCAACACTTCTCAATCCCACTCCACAGACCGGACACGTCCCATTCACAAACAACTGTCCGAAACTTCTCATTAACACATTAGTGTCCGACTCTTCCCATTCACACTCTAATGACCCGACCGATCCCATTCACAAACCACTGTCAGACACATCCCATTCACACACCACTGACACAACACTTCCCATTCACAAAAAAACTGTCCCAACACTTCCCATTTACAAACAACTGTCCGAACCTTCCACTTCACACTCCACTGACCCGACACTTCCCATTCACAAACCACTGAACCCACACTTCCCATTCACAAACCACTGATCCAACACGTTCCATTCACAAACAACGTGCGAAACTTCCCCTTCATACTACACTGACCCGACAACCCCATTCTCAAACCGCTGATCCAACACGTCCCATTCACAAACCACTGACCTGACAGTTCTCATTCACAAACCACTGATCCAACACTTCCCCATTTACACAACACTGATAGAACACTTCCCATTCATATACTACAGACCCGAAACTTCACCTTCACCCACCATTGATCCAACACTTCTCAATCCCACTCCACAGACCGGACACGTCCCATTCACAAACAACTGTCCGAAACTTCTCATTAACACATTAGTGTCCGACTCTTCCCATTCACACTCTAATGACCCGACCGATCCCATTCACAAACCACTGTCAGACACATCCCATTCACACACCACTGACACAACACTTCCCATTCACAAAAAAACTGTCCCAACACTTCCCATTTACAAACAACTGTCCGAACCTTCCACTTCACACTCCACTGACCCGACACTTCCCATTCACAAACCACTGAACCCACACTTCCCATTCACAAACCACTGATCCAACACGTTCCATTCACAAACAACGTGCGAAACTTCCCCTTCATACTACACTGACCCGACAACCCCATTCACAAACCGCTGATCCAACACGTCCCATTCACAAACCACTGACCTGACAGTTCTCATTCACGAACCACTGATCCAACACTTCCCCATTTACACAACACTGATAGAACACTTCCCATTCATATACTACAGACCCGAAACTTCACCTTCACCCACCATTGATCCAACACTTCTCAATCCCACTCCACAGACCGGACACGTCCCATTCACAAACAACTGTCCGAAACTTCTCATTAACACATTGGTGTCCGACTCTTCCCATTCACACTCTACTGACCCGACAGTTCCCATTCACAAACCACTGAACCCACACTTCCCATTCATACTCCACTGAACCCACACTTCCCATTCACTCACTAGTAATCCGACACTTCCCATTCAGACACTTCCGACCCGACACATCCCATTCACAAACCTCTGTCCGTCACATCCCATTCACAGAAAACTGTTTGATACTTCCCAATCGCACTCCACTGACCCGGCTCTTCCCTTTCACGAAACGCTGCCCGACACTTCCCTTTCAAACACCATAGTCCGACACTTCCCTTTCGCACTCCAGTGACCCGACACTTCCCATTCACAAAGCACGCCCCGACACATCCCATTCACACACCACTGACACAACACTTCACATTCACACACCACTAATCCAACACGTCCCATTTACAAACACTGACCCGACACTTCTCATTCACACACCACTGATCCAACACATCCCATTCACAAACCGCTGATCCAACACTCGCCATTCACAAACCACTGATACAACACTTCGGAATTCACACACCACTAATCCAACACTTCACATTCATAAACCAGTGATCCAAAACTCGCCATTCACACACCACAGATCCAACACTTCCCCATTCACATACCACTGATCCAACACTTCCCCATTTACACACCACTGATACAAAACTTCCCATTCATATGCTTCTGACCCGAAACTTTACATTCACCCACTATTGATCCAACACTTCTCAATCCCACTCCACTGACACGACACTTCCCATTCACAAACAACTGTCCGATTCTTCCCATTCACACACCACTGACCCGACACTTCCCATTCACAAACCACTGATCCAACACGTTCCATTCACAAACCATTGACCCGACACTTCCCATTCACACACCACTGATCCAACACTTCCCCATTTACACACCACTGATACAAAACTTCCCATTCATATGCTACTGACCCGAAACTTCACATTCACCCACCATTGATCCAACACTTCTCCATCACAAACCACTGAACCCACACTTCCCCATTCAGACACCACTGATCCAACTCTTCCCGATTAACACACCACTGACACAACACTTCCCATTTACAAACACTGATCCAACACTTCCCAATCAACTACCACTGACCCGACACTTCCCATTCACACACCACTGATTCAACACACGCCATTCACACTCCACTGATACAACACTTCGGAATTCACACACCACTAATCCAACACTTCACATTCATAAACCAGTGATCCAAAACTCGCCATTCACACACCACAGATCCAACAATTCCCATTCATATGCTACTGACCCGAAACTTTACATTCACCCACTATTGATCAAACACTTCTCCATCACAACCCACTGAACAGACAATTCCCATTCACAAACAACTGTCCAACACTTCCCATTCACAAACAACTGTCCGAACCTTCCACTTCACACTCCACTGACCCGACACTTCCCATTCACAAACCACTGAACCCACACTTCCCATTCACAAACCACTGATCCAACACGTTCCATTCACAAACAACGTGCGAAACTTCCCCTTCATACTACACTGACCCGACAACCCCATTCTCAAACCGCTGATCCAAAACGTCCCATTCACAAACCACTGACCTGACAGTTCTCATTCACAAACCACTGATCCAACACTTCCCCATTTACACAACACTGATAGAACACTTCCCATTCATATACTACAGACCCGAAACTTCACCTTCACCCACCATTGATCCAACACTTCTCAATCCCACTCCACAGACCGGACACGTCCCATTCACAAACAACTGTCCGAAACTTCTCATTAACACATTGGTGTCCGACTCTTCCCATTCACACTCTAATGACCCGACAGATCACATTCACAAACCACTGTCAGACACATCCCATTCACACACCACTGACACAACACTTCCCATTCACAAAAAAACTGTCCCAACAATTCCCATTTACAAACAACTGTCCGAACCTTCCACTTCACACTCCACTGACCCGACACTTCCCATTCACAAACCACTGAACCCACACTTCCCATTCACAATCCACTGATCCAACACGTTCCATTCACAAACAACGTGCGAAAATTCCCCTTCATACTACACTGACCCGACAACCCAATTCACAAACCGCTGATCCAACACGTCCCATTCACAAACCACTGACCTGACAGTTCTCATTCACGAACCACTGATCCAACACTTCCCCATTTACACAACACTGATAGAACACTTCCCATTCATATACTACAGACCCGAAACTTCAACTTCACCCACCATTGATCCAACACTTCTCAATCCCACTCCACAGACCGGACACGTCCCATTCACAAACAACTGTCCGAAACTTCTCATTAACACATTGGTGTCCGACTCTTCCCATTCACACTCTACTGACCCGACAGTTCCCATTCACAAACCACTGAACCCACACTTCCCATTCATACTCCACTGAACCCACACTTCCCATTCACTCACCAGTAATCCGACACTTCCCATTCAGACACTTCCGACCCGACACATCCCATTCACAAACCTCTGTCCGTCACATCCCATTCACAGAAAACTGTTTGATACTTCCCAATCGCACTCCACTGACCCGGCTCTTCCCTTTCACAAAACGCTGCCCGACACTTCCC
Source organism: Hypanus sabinus (assembly GCF_030144855.1). NCBI lineage: Eukaryota > Metazoa > Chordata > Chondrichthyes > Myliobatiformes > Dasyatidae > Hypanus > Hypanus sabinus. Next base: position 563,565 of record NW_026779928.1, read on the forward strand.
TTTCAAACACCATAGTCCGACACTTCCCTTTCGCACTCCAGTGACCCGACACTTCCCATTCACAAAGCACGCCCCGACACATCCCATTCACACACCACTGACACAACACTTCACATTCACACACCACTAATCCAACACGTCCCATTTACAAACACTGACCCGACACTTCTCATTCACACACCACTGATCCAACACATCCCATTCACAAACCGCTGATCCAACACTCGCCATTCACAAACCACTGATACAACACTTCGGAATTCACACACCACTAATCCAACACTTCACATTCATAAACCAGTGATCCAAAACTCGCCATTCACACACCACAGATCCAACAATTCCCATTCATATGCTACTGACCCGAAACTTTACATTCACCCACTATTGATCAAACACTTCTCCATCACAACCCACTGAACAGACAATTCCCATTCACAAACAACTGTCCAACACTTCCCATTCACAAACAACTGTCCGAACCTTCCACTTCACACTCCACTGACCCGACAATTCCCATTCACAAACCACTGAACCCACACTTCCCATTCACAAACCACTGATCCAACACGTTCCATTCACAAACAACGTGCGAAACTTCCCCTTCATACTACACTGACCCGACAACCCCATTCTCAAACCGCTGATCCAACACGTCCCATTCACAAACCACTGACCTGACAGTTCTCATTCACAAACCACTGATCCAACACTTCCCCATTTACACAACACTGATAGAACACTTCCCATTCATATACTACAGACCCGAAACTTCACCTTCACCCACCATTGATCCAACACTTCTCAATCCCACTCCACAGACCGGACACGTCCCATTCACAAACAACTGTCCGAAACTTCTCATTAACACATTAGTGTCCGACTCTTCCCATTCACACTCTAATGACCCGACCGATCCCATTCACAAACCACTGTCAGACACATCCCATTCACACACCACTGACACAACACTTCCCATTCACAAAAAAACTGTCCCAACACTTCCCATTTACAAACAACTGTCCGAACCTTCCACTTCACACTCCACTGACCCGACACTTCCCATTCACAAACCACTGAACCCACACTTCCCATTCACAAACCACTGATCCAACACGTTCCATTCACAAACAACGTGCGAAACTTCCCCTTCATACTACACTGACCCGACAACCCCATTCTCAAACCGCTGATCCAACACGTCCCATTCACAAACCACTGACCTGACAGTTCTCATTCACAAACCACTGATCCAACACTTCCCCATTTACACAACACTGATAGAACACTTCCCATTCATATACTACAGACCCGAAACTTCACCTTCACCCACCATTGATCCAACACTTCTCAATCCCACTCCACAGACCGGACACGTCCCATTCACAAACAACTGTCCGAAACTTCTCATTAACACATTAGTGTCCGACTCTTCCCATTCACACTCTAATGACCCGACCGATCCCATTCACAAACCACTGTCAGACACATCCCATTCACACACCACTGACACAACACTTCCCATTCACAAAAAAACTGTCCCAACACTTCCCATTTACAAACAACTGTCCGAACCTTCCACTTCACACTCCACTGACCCGACACTTCCCATTCACAAACCACTGAACCCACACTTCCCATTCACAAACCACTGATCCAACACGTTCCATTCACAAACAACGTGCGAAACTTCCCCTTCATACTACACTGACCCGACAACCCCATTCACAAACCGCTGATCCAACACGTCCCATTCACAAACCACTGACCTGACAGTTCTCATTCACGAACCACTGATCCAACACTTCCCCATTTACACAACACTGATAGAACACTTCCCATTCATATACTACAGACCCGAAACTTCACCTTCACCCACCATTGATCCAACACTTCTCAATCCCACTCCACAGACCGGACACGTCCCATTCACAAACAACTGTCCGAAACTTCTCATTAACACATTGGTGTCCGACTCTTCCCATTCACACTCTACTGACCCGACAGTTCCCATTCACAAACCACTGAACCCACACTTCCCATTCATACTCCACTGAACCCACACTTCCCATTCACTCACTAGTAATCCGACACTTCCCATTCAGACACTTCCGACCCGACACATCCCATTCACAAACCTCTGTCCGTCACATCCCATTCACAGAAAACTGTTTGATACTTCCCAATCGCACTCCACTGACCCGGCTCTTCCCTTTCACGAAACGCTGCCCGACACTTCCCTTTCAAACACCATAGTCCGACACTTCCCTTTCGCACTCCAGTGACCCGACACTTCCCATTCACAAAGCACGGCCCGACACTTCACATTCACACACCACTGATCCAACACATCCCATTCACAAACCGCTGATCCAACTCTCGCCATTCACAAACCACTGATCGAACACTTCCCCATTTACACAACACTGATACAACACTTCCCATTCATATACTACTGACCCGAAACGTCACATTCACCCACCATTGATCCAGCACTTCTCAATCCCACACCACAGACCGGACACTTCCCATTCACAAACAACTGTCCGAAATATCCCATTCACACACCACTGTCCTACACTTCCCATTCACACTCCACTGACCCGACTCTTCCCATTCACAAACCACTGTCCGAGGCATCCCATTCACACACCACTGACCCAACACACGCCATTCTCAAACCAGTGATCCCACACTTCCCATTCACACACCACTGATCGAACACCTCCCAATTCACAGACCATTAATCCAACACTTCCCATTCACCAACCACTGATCCAACTCTTCCCAATCAACTACCACTGACCCGAAACTTCCCATTCACAAACCACTGACCTGAAAGTTCCCTTTCACACACCACTGACCCGACACTTCCCCTTCACAAACCACTGAACCCACACTTCCCATTCACACACCACTGATCCAACACTTCCCAATTCACACACCACTGATCCAACACTTCCCAATTCACACACCATTGATCCAACACTTCCCAATTCACACAGCACTGATCGAACACTTCCCTGTCACACAACACTGATCCAACAGTACCCATTCACAAACCACTGATCCAACAATTCCCCATACAGACAACACTGATGCAACACTTCCCATTCATATACTACTAACCCGAAACTTCACATTCACCCACCATTAATCCAACACTTCTCAATCCCACTCCACAGACACACTTCCCATTCGCAAACAGCTGTCCGAACGTTCCCATTCACACACCACTGTCTGACACTTCCCATTCATACTCCACCTACCCGACCCTTCCCATTCACAAACCACTGATCCAACACTCGCCATTCACTCACCGCTGATCCAAAACTTCCCAATTCACACACCATTGATCCAACACTTCTCAATCACTCTCCACAGACCCGACACTTCCCATTCACACACAACTGACCCACTACTTCCCATTCAGACGCCACTGACACGACACTTCCCATTCACAAACCACTGATCCAACACTTCCCATTCACAAACAACTGTACGAACCTTCCCTTTCAGACTCCTCTGACCCGACACTTCCCATTCACACACCACTGATCCAACACATCCCATTCACACAACACTGATCCAACACTTCCCACTTCACAGACAACTGATACTTAGGTATCCATTCACAAACCACTGTTCCAACACTTCCCATTCACAAACCACTGATTCAACACTTCCCAATTCAGACACAACTGATCCAACACATCCCATTCACAACCCACTGATCCAACACTCGCCATTCACAAACCACTGATCCAAAACGTCCCATTCACACACCACTGACCCGGCACTTCCCAATTTACACACCACTGATCGAACACTTCCCAATATATACAACAATGATACAACACTTCCCATTCACACACCACCGAGGCAAAATTTCCAATTAACACCACACTGAACAGACGCTTCCTATTCACAAACAAATGTCCGACACTTCCCATTCACACACCACTGACCCGACACTTCCCATTCACAAACCTCTGATCCAACACTTCCCATTCACAAACAACTGTCCGAACCTTCCCTTTCAAAACACCACTGACCCGACTCTTCCCATTCACAAACAACTGATCCAACACGTCCCATTCACACACCACTGATCCGACACTTCCCAGTCACAAACCACTGATCCAACAATTCCCATTCACACACCACTGAACAGACTCTCCCCATTCACAAACAACTGTCCGACACTTCTCATTCACACACCACTGACCCAAGACTTCCCTTTCACAAACCACTGATCTAACACTTCCCATTCACAAACAACTCTCCGAGCCTTCCCCTTCACACTCCACTGACCCGACAATTCCCATTCACAAACCACTCGTCCAAAACGTCCCATTCACAAACCACTGACCTGACAGTTCCCATTCACACACCACTGACCGGACACTTCCCATTCACAAACCACTGAACCCACACTTCCCATTCACACACTACTGATCCAACACATCCCAATTCACACACCACTGATCCACACTTCCCATTCACACACTACTGATCCAACACATCCCAATTCACACAACACTGATACAACACTTCCCATTCACATACGACAGTACCGAAACTTCACATTCACCCACCATTGATCCAACACTTCCCAATCCCACTCCACAGACCGGACACGTCCCATTCACAAACAACTGTCCGAAACTTCTCATTAACACACCGCTGTCCGACTCTTCCCATTCACACTCTAATGACCCGACAGATCCCATTCACAAACCACTGTCGGACACATCCCATTCACACACCACAGACACAACACTTCCCATTCACACACCACTGTCCCAACACTACCCATTTACAAACACTGATCCAACACTTCCCAATCAACTACCACTAATCCGAGCCTTCCCATTCACACACCACTGACCCGACAATTCCCATTCACAAACCACTGATCCAACACGTCCCATTCACACACCACTGACACAACACTTACCATTCACACACCACTGTCCCAACACTACCCATTTACAAACATTGATCCAACACTTCCCAATCAACTACCACTGATCCGAGACTTCCATTCACACACCACTGATCCAACACACGCCATTCATACTCCACTGATACAACACTTCCCAATTCATAAACCAGTGATCCAAAACTCGCCATTCACACACCACAGATCCAACACTTCCCCATTCACATACCACTGATCCAACACTTCCCCATTTACACACCACTGATACAAAACTTCCCATTCATATGCTTCTGACCCGAAACTTTACATTCACCCACTATTGATCCAACACTTCTCAATCCCACTCCACTGACACGACACTTCCCATTCACAAACAACTGTCCGATTCTTCCCATTCACACACCACTGACCCGACACTTCCCATTCACAAACCACTGATCCAACACGTTCCATTCACAAACCATTGACCCGACACTTCCCATTCACACACCACTGATCCAACACTTCCCCATTTACACACCACTGATACAAAACTTCCCATTCATATGCTACTGACCCGAAACTTCACATTCACCCACCATTGATCCAACACTTCTCCATCACAAACCACTGAACCCACACTTCCCCATTCAGACACCACTGATCCAACTCTTCCCGATTAACACACCACTGACACAACACTTCCCATTTACAAACACTGATCCAACACTTCCCAATCAACTACCACTGACCCGACACTTCCCATTCACACACCACTGATTCAACACACGCCATTCACACTCCACTGATACAACACTTCGGAATTCACACACCACTAATCCAACACTTCACATTCATAAACCAGTGATCCAAAACTCGCCATTCACACACCACAGATCCAACAATTCCCATTCATATGCTACTGACCAGAAACTTTACATTCACCCACTATTGATCAAACACTTCTCCATCACAACCCACTGAACAGACAATTCCCATTCACAAACAACTGTCCAACACTTCCCATTCACAAACAACTGTCCGAACCTTCCACTTCACACTCCACTGACCCGACACTTCCCATTCACAAACCACTGAACCCACACTTCCCATTCACAAACCACTGATCCAACACTTTCCGTTCACAAACAACGTGCGAAACTTCCCCTTCATACTACACTGACCCGACAACCCCATTCTCAAACCGCTGATCCAACACGTCCCATTCACAAACCACTGACCTGACAGTTCTCATTCACAAACCACTGATCCAACACTTCCCCATTTACACAACACTGATAGAACACTTCCCATTCATATACTACAGACCCGAAACTTCACCTTCACCCACCATTGATCCAACACTTCTCAATCCCACTCCACAGACCGGACACGTCCCATTCACAAACAACTGTCCGAAACTTCTCATTAACACATTGGTGTCCGACTCTTCCCATTCACACTCTAATGACCCGACAGATCCCATTCACAAACCACTGTCAGACACATCCCATTCACACACCACTGACACAACACTTCCCATTCACAAAAAAACTGTCCCAACACTTCCCATTTACAAACAACTGTCCGAACCTTCCACTTCACACTCCACTGACCCGACACTTCCCATTCACAAACCACTGAACCCACACTTCCCATTCACAAACCACTGATCCAACACGTTCCATTCACAAACAACGTGCGAAACTTCCCCTTCATACTACACTGACCCGACAACCCCATTCACAAACCGCTGATCCAACACGTCCCATTCACAAACCACTGACCTGACAGTTCTCATTCACGAACCACTGATCCAACACTTCCCCATTTACACAACACTGATAGAACACTTCCCATTCATATACTACAGACCCGAAACTTCACCTTCACCCACCATTGATCCAACACTTCTCAATCCCACTCCACAGACCGGACACGTCCCATTCACAAACAACTGTCCGAAACTTCTCATTAACACATTGGTGTCCGACTCTTCCCATTCACACTCTACTGACCCGACAGTTCCCATTCACAAACCACTGAACCCACACTTCCCATTCATACTCCACTGAACCCACACTTCCCATTCACTCACCAGTAATCCGACACTTCCCATTCAGACACCTCCGACCCGACACATCCCATTCACAAACCTCTGTCCGTCACATCCCATTCACAGAAAACTGTTTGATACTTCCCAATCGCACTCCACTGACCCGGCTCTTCCCTTTCACAAAACGCTGCCCGACTCTTCCCTTTCAAACACCATAGTCCGACACTTCCCTTTCGCACTCCAGTGACCCGACACTTCCCATTCACAAAGCACGGCCCGACACATCCCATTCACACACCACTGACACAACACTTCACATTCACACACCACTGATCCAACACATCCCATTCACAAACCGCTGATCCAACACTCGCCATTCACAAACCACTGATCGAACACTTCCCCATTTACACAACACTGATACAACACTTCCCATTCATATACTACTGACCCGAAACGTCACATTCACCCACCATTGATCCAGCACTTCTCAATCCCACTCCACAGACCGGACACTTCCCATTCACAAACAACTGTCCGAAATATCCCATTCACACACCACTGTCCTACACTTCCCATTCACACTCCACTGACCCGACTCTTCCCATTCACAAACCACTGTCGGACACATCCCATTCACACACCACAGACACAACACTTCCCATTCACACACCACTGTCCCAACACTACCCATTTACAAACACTGATCCAACACTTCCCAATCAACTACCACTAATCCGAGCATTCCCATTCACACACCACTGACCCGACAATTCCCATTCACAAACCACTGATCCAACACGTCCCATTCACACACCACTGACACAACACTTCCCATTCACACACCACTGTCCCAACACTACCCATTTACAAACATTGATCCAACACTTCCCAATCAACTACCACTGATCCGAGACTTCCATTCACACACCACTGATCCAACACACGCCATTCATACTCCACTGATACAACACTTCCCAATTCATAAACCAGTGATCCAAAACTCGCCATTCACACACCACAGATCCAACACTTCCCCATTCACATACCACTGATCCAACACTTCCCCATTTACACACCACTGATACAAAACTTCCCATTCATATGCTTCTGACCCGAAACTTTACATTCACCCACTATTGATCCAACACTTCTCAATCCCACTCCACTGACCCGACACTTCCCATTCACAAACAACTGTCCGATTCTTCCCATTCACACACCACTGACCCGACACTTCCCATTCACAAACCACTGATCCAACACGTTCCATTCACAAACCATTGACCCGACACTTCCCATTCACACACCACTGATCCAACACTTCCCCATTTACACACCACTGATACAAAACTTCCCATTCATATGCTACTGACCCGAAACTTCACATTCACCCACCATTGATCCAACACTTCTCCATCACAAACCACTGAACCCACACTTCCCCATTCAGACACCACTGATCCAACTCTTCCCGATTAACACACCACTGACACAACACTTCCCATTTACAAACACTGATCCAACACTTCCCAATCAACTACCACTGACCCGACACTTCCCATTCACACACCACTGATTCAACACACGCCATTCACACTCCACTGATACAACACTTCGGAATTCACACACCACTAATCCAACACTTCACATTCATAAACCAGTGATCCAAAACTCGCCATTCACACACCACAGATCCAACAATTCCCATTCATATGCTACTGACCAGAAACTTTACATTCACCCACTATTGATCAAACACTTCTCCATCACAACCCACTGAACAGACAATTCCCATTCACAAACAACTGTCCAACACTTCCCATTCACAAACAACTGTCCGAACCTTCCACTTCACACTCCACTGACCCGACACTTCCCATTCACAAACCACTGAACCCACACTTCCCATTCACAAACCACTGATCCAACACGTTCCGTTCACAAAGAACGTGCGAAACTTCCCCTTCATACTACACTGACCCGACAACCCCATTCTCAAACCGCTGATCCAACACGTCCCATTCACAAACCACTGACCTGACAGTTCTCATTCACAAACCACTGATCCAACACTTCCCCATTTACACAACACTGATAGAACACTTCCCATTCATATACTACAGACCCGAAACTTCACCTTCACCCACCATTGATCCAACACTTCTCAATCCCACTCCACAGACCGGACACGTCCCATTCACAAACAACTGTCCGAAACTTCTCATTAACACATTGGTGTCCGACTCTTCCCATTCACACTCTAATGACCCGACAGATCCCATTCACAAACCACTGTCAGACACATCCCATTCACACACCACTGACACAACACTTCCCATTCACAAAAAAACTGTCCCAACACTTCCCATTTACAAACAACTGTCCGAACCTTCCACTTCACACTCCACTGACCCGACACTTCCCATTCACAAACCACTGAACCCACACTTCCCATTCACAAACCACTGATCCAACACGTTCCATTCACAAACAACGTGCGAAACTTCCCCTTCATACTACACTGACCCGACAACCCCATTCACAAACCGCTGATCCAACACGTCCCATTCACAAACCACTGACCTGACAGTTCTCATTCACGAACCACTGATCCAACACTTCCCCATTTACACAACACTGATAGAACACTTCCCATTCATATACTACAGACCCGAAACTTCACCTTCACCCACCATTGATCCAACACTTCTCAATCCCACTCCACAGACCGGACACGTCCCATTCACAAACAACTGTCCGAAACTTCTCATTAACACATTGGTGTCCGACTCTTCCCATTCACACTCTACTGACCCGACAGTTCCCATTCACAAACCACTGAACCCACACTTCCCATTCATACTCCACTGAACCCACACTTCCCATTCACTCACCAGTAATCCGACACTTCCCATTCAGACACTTCCGACCCGACACATCCCATTCACAAACCTCTGTCCGTCACATCCCATTCACAGAAAACTGTTTGATACTTCCCAATCGCACTCCACTGACCCGGCTCTTCCCTTTCACAAAACGCTGCCCGACACTTCCCTTTCAAACACCATAGTCCGACACTTCCCTTTCGCACTCCAGTGACCCGACACTTCCCATTCACAAAGCACGGCCCGACACATCCCATTCACACACCACTGACACAACACTTCACATTCACACACCACTGATCCAACACATCCCATTCACAAACCGCTGATCCAACACTCGCCATTCACAAACCACTGATCGAACACTTCCCCATTTACACAACACTGATACAACACTTCCCATTCATATACTACTGACCCGAAACGTCACATTCACCCACCATTGATCCAGCACTTCTCAATCCCACTCCACAGACCGGACACTTCCCATTCACAAACAACTGTCCGAAATATCCCATTCACACACCACTGTCCTACACTTCCCATTCACACTCCACTGACCCGACTCTTCCCATTCACAAACCACTGTCCGAGGCATCTCATTCACACACCACTGACCCAACACACGCCATTCTCAAACCAGTGATCCCACACTTCCCATTCACACACCACTGATCCAACACCTCCCAATTCACAGACCATTAATCCAACACTTCCCATTCACCAACCACTGATCCAACTCTTCCCAATCAACTACCACTGACCCGATACTTCCCATTCACAAACCACTGACCTGAAAGTTCCCTTTCACACACCACTGACCCGACACTTCCCCTTCACAAACCACTGAACCCACACTTCCCATTCACACACCACTGATCCAACACTTCCCAATTCACACACCACTGATCCAACACTTCCCAATTCACACACCATTGATCCAACACTTCCCAATTCACACAGCACTGATCGAACACTTCCCTGTCACACAACACTGATCCAACAGTACCCATTCACAAACCACTGATCCAACAATTCCCCATACAGACAACACTGATGCAACACTTCCCATTCATATACTACTAACCCGAAACTTCACATTCACCCACCATTGATCCAACACTTCTCAATCCCACTCCACAGACACGACACTTCCCATTCGCAAACAGCTGTCCGAACGTTCCCATTCACACACCACTGTCTGACACTTCCCATTCATACTCCACTGACCCGACCCTTCCCATTCACAAACCACTGATCCAACAATTCCCACTTCACACAGCACTGATCGAACACTTCCCTTTCACACACCACTGATCCAACCCTTCCCAATACACTGATCCTTGACATCCCATTCACAAACCACTGATCCAACACTTCCCAATTCATCACAATACTGATCCAACACATCCCGTTCACTAACCTCTGATCCGACACTCTCCATTCACAAACCACTGGTTCCACACTTCCCATTCACACATCACTGATCCAACACTTCCCAATTCACAGACCACTGATCCAACACTTCCCATTCACAAACCACTGTTCCAACTCTTCCCCATTTACGCAACACTGATACAACACTTCCCATTCATATCCTACTGACCCGAAACTTCCCATTCACACACCACTGTCCGACACATCCCATTCACGCACCACTGACCAAACACATTCCATTCACACACCACTAATCCAACACTCCCCATTCACACTCCACTGACCCGACACTTCCCATTCACAAACCACGGAACCCACACTTCCCATTCACACACCACTGATCCAACACTTCCCAATTCACACAACACTGATCGAACACTTCCCATTCACACAACACTGATCCAACACTTCCCATTCACAAACCACTGATCCAAGAATTCCCCATACAGACAACACTGATGCAACACTTCCAATTCATATACTACTAACCCGAAACTTCACATTCACCCACCATTGATCCAACACTTCTCAATCCCACTCCACAGACACGACACTTCCCATTCACAAACAACTGTCCGAAATATCCCATTCACACACCACTGTCCTACACTTCCCATTCACACTCCACTGACCCGACTCTTCCCATTCACAAACCACTGTCCGAGGCATCCCATTCACACACCACTGACCCAACACACGCCATTCACAAACCATTGATCCCACACTTCACATTCACACACCACTAATCAAACACCTCCCAATTCACAGACTAATAATCCAACACATCCATTCACCAATCACTGATCCAGCTCTTCCAAATTCACACACCACTGATCCAACACATCCCATTCACAAGCCACTGATCCAACAATCGCCATTCACAAACCACTGCTGCAACAATTCCCAATTCACACACCACTACTCCAACACTTCTCCATTTACACAACACTGATACAACACTTCCCATTCATATACTACTGACCCGAAACTTCACATTCACCCACCATTGATCCAAAACTTCCCATTCACACTCCACTGACCTGACACTTCCCATTCAAAAAGCACTGTCCAACACATCCCATTCACAGAGCACTGGCCGACGCTTCACAACCGCACTCCACTGACCCGGCACTTCCCATTCACAAACCACTGACCTGACTGCTCCCATTCACACACCACTGACCCAAAACTTCCCATTCACAAACCACTGATGCAACACGTCCCATTAACAAACCACTGACCTGACTGCTCCGATTCACACACCACTGATCCAACACTTCCCAATTCACACACCACTGATCCAAAAATTCCCCATTTACACACCACTGATACAACACTTCCAATTCATATGCTACTGACCCGAATCTTCACATTCACCCACCATTGATCACCACTGAACAGACGCTTCATATTCACAAACAACTGTCCGACACTTCCCAATTCACAAACCACTGATACAACACTTCCCATTCACAAACCACTGATCAAACACTCGCCATTCACACACCACAGATCCAACACGTCCCAATTCACACAGCACGATACAACACTTCCCATTCACACACTTCTCAATCACTCTCCACAGACCCGACACTTCCCATTCACACACAACTGACCCACTACTTCCCATTCAGACACCACTGACCCGACACTTCCCATTCACAAACCACTGATCCAACACTTCGCATTCACAAACAACTGTCCGAACCTTCCCTTTCACACTCCACTGACCCGACACTTCCCATTCACAAGCCACTGATCCAACACATCCCATTCACAAACCACTGATCCAACACTTCCCACTTCACAGACAACTGATACTTAGGTATCCATTCACAAACCACAGTTCCAACTCTTCCCATTCACAAACCACTGATCCACAATTCCAATTCACAAACAACTGTCCGAAACTTCCGCTTCACACTCCACTGACCCGACACTTCCATTCACAAACCACTGATCCAACACGTCCCATTCACAAACCACTGACCTGACAGTTACCATTCGCACACCACTGACCCGACACTTCCCATTCACACACCACTGATCCAACACATCCCAATTCACACACCACTGATCCAACACTTCCCCATTTACACACCACTGATACCACACTTCCCATTCATATGCTACTGACACGAAACTTCACATTCACCCACCATTGATCCAAAACTTCTCCATCACACCCCAATGACCCGACACTTGCCATTCACAAACCACAGACCTGACAGTTCCCATTCACACCACACTGACCTGACCCATGCCATTCACAAACCACTGATCCAACAATTCCTATTCACAAACAACTGTCCGAACCTTCCCCTTCGCACTCCACTGACCGGCAATTCCCTTTCACAAAACACTCATCCAAAACGTCCCATTTACAAACCACTGACCTGACAGTTCCCATTCACACAGCACTGAGCCGGCACTTCCCATTCACAAACAACTGATCCAACAATACCCATTCACAAACAACTGTCCGAACCTCCCCCTTCATACTCCACTGATCCGACACTTCCCATTCGCAAACCAATGATCCAACACGTCCCATTCACAAACCATTGATACGTCACTTCCCATTCACAAACCACTGAACCCACACTTCGCATTCACACACAACTGATCCAACACATCCCCATTCACACACCACTGATCCAACACATCCCCATTCACACACCACTGATCCAAAACTTACAATTCATATACCACTGATCCCACACTTCCCATTCACACACCACTGATCCAACACTTCCCATTCACAAACAACTGTCCGAACCTTCCCTTTCACACTCCTCTGACCCGACACTTCCCATTCACAAGCCACTGAATCCACACTTCCCATTCCCACAACACTGATCCAACACTTCCCACTTCACAGACAACTGATACTTAGGTATCCATTCACAAACCACAGTTCCAACTCTTCCCATTCACACTCCACTGACCCGACACTTCCATTCACAAACCACTGATCCAACACGTCCCATTCACAAACCGCTGACCGGGCACTTCCCATTCACAAACCACTGAACAAACACTTCCCATTCACACACCACTGATCCAACACATCCCAATTCACACACCACTGATCCAACACTTCCCCATTTACACACCACTGATACCACACTTCCCATTCATATGCTACTGACACGAAACTTCACATTCACCCACCATTGATCAAACACTTCTACATCACACCCCACTGACCCAACACATCCCCATTCACACACCACTGATCCAACACATCCCCATTCACACACCACTGATCCAACACTTACAATTCATATACCACTGATCCCACACTTCCCATTCACACACCACTGATCCAACAATTCCCAATTCACAGACCACTGATACTTAGGTATCCACTCACAAACCACAGTTCCAACAGTTCCCATTCACAAACCACTGATCCAACACTTCCCATTCACAAACCACTGATGCAACACTTCCCAATTCACACACCACTGATCCAACACATCCCATTCACAACACACTGATCCATCACTCGCCATTCACACACCAGTAATCCGACACTTCACATTCAGACACATCTGACTCGACACATCCAATTCACAAGTCACTGATCCAACACCTCCCATTCACACACGACTTAACCGACACGACCCATTCACAAACAACTGTCCGAACCTTCCCCTTCGCACTCCACTGACAGGCAATTCCCTTTCACAAAACACTCATCCAAAACGTCCCATTCACAAACCACTGACCAGACAGTTCCCATTCACACAGCACTGAGCCGGCACTTCCCATTCACAAACAACTGATCCAACAATACCCATTCACAAACAACTGTCCGAACCTTCCCCTTCATACTCCACTGATCCGACACTTCCCATTCGCAAACCAATGATCCAACACGTCCCATTCACAAACCACTGATACGGCACTACCCATTCACAAACCATTGAACCCACACTTCCCATTCACACACAACTGATCCAACACATCCCCATTCACACACCACTGATCCAACACATCCCCATTCACACACCACTGATCCAACGCTTACAATTCATATACCACTGATCCCACACTTCCCATTCACACACCACTGATCCAACACTTCCCAATTCACAACCCACTGATCCATCACTCGCCATTCACAAACCACTGATCCAACACTTCCCAATTCACACACCACTGATCGAACACTTCCCCATTTCCACAACAATGATACAACACTTCCCATTCAGACACAACTGAACCAATACTTCCCATTCACACACCACTGATACAACACTACCAATTCACAAATCACTGATACAACACTTCCCATTCACAAACCACTGATCAAACACGCGCCATTCACACACGACTGATCCAACACTTCCCAATTCACACACCACTGATCCAACTCTTCCCTATTCACACACCACTGAACCAACACTTCCCATTCACAAACCACTGAACCAACACTTCCCATTCACACACCACTGATCCAACACTTCCCGTTCACACACCACTGATCCAACACTTCCCTATTTACACAGCACGGATACAACACTTCCCAACAAATGCTACTGACCCGAAACTTCACATTCACCAACCATTGATCCAACACTTCTCAATCACTCTCCACAGACACGACACTTCCCATTCACAAACAACTGTCCGAAATATCCCATTCACACACCACTGTCCTACACTTCCCATTCACACTCCACTGACCCGACTCTTCCCATTCACAAACCACTGTCCGAGGCATCCCATTCACACACCACTGACCCAACACACGCCATTCACACACCACTGATCCAACACATCCCAATTCACACACCACTGATCCAACACTTCCCAATTCACACACCACTGATCCAGCACTTCACATTCACACACCACTGATCCAACAATTCCCCATTTACACAACACTGATACCACACTTCCCATTCATATGCTACTGACACGAATCTTCACATTCACCCACCATTGATCAAAAACTTCTCCATCACACCCCACTGACCTGACACAGCCCATTCACAAACCACTGATCCAACAATTCCCATTCACACCACACTGAACAGACGCTTCCTATTCACCAACAAGTGTCCGACACTTCCCATTCACATACCAGTGACCCGACACTTCCCATTCACAAACCACTGATCCAACACTTCCCATTCACACACCACTGACCCGACACTTCCCATTCACACACCACTGATCCGACACTTCCCATTCACGCACCACTGACCCAACACTTCCCTTTCACAAACCACTGAACCAAACACTTCCCAATTCACACACCACTGATCCAACACTTCCCATTCACAAACCACTGATCCAACACTCGCCATTCACTCACCACTGATCCAACACTTCCAAATTCACACACCACGGATCCAAAAATTCCCAATTCACACACCACTGATCCAACACTTCCCAATTCACACACCACTGATCCAACACATCCCAATTCACACTCCACTGATCCAACACTTCCCAATTCACACACCACTGATCCAGCACTTCCCCATTTACACAACACTGATACCACACTTCCCATTCATATGCTACTGACACGAAACTTCACATTCACCCACCATTGATCAAAAACTTCTCCATCACACTCCACTGACCTGACACAGCCCATTCACAAACCACTGATCCAACAATTCCCATTCACACCACACTGAACAGACGCATCTTATTCACCAACAAGTGTCCGACACTTCCCTTTCACAAACCACTGACTAACACATCCCATTCACAAACAACTGTCCGATCCTTCCCCTTCAGACTCCACTGACCCGACACGTCCATTCTGAAACCACTGATCCAACACTTCCCATTCAGACACCACTGATCCAACACATCCCCATTCACACACCACTGATCCAACACTTCCCTATTTACACAGCACGGATACAACACTTCCCAACAAATGCTACTGACCCGAAACTTCACATTCACCAACCATTGATCCAACACTTCTCAATCACTCTCCACAGACCCGACACTTCCCATTCACACACAACTGACCCACTACTTCCCATTCAGACGCCACTGACACGACACTTCCCATTCACAAACCACTGATCCAACACTTCCCATTCACAAACAAATGTCCGAACCTTCCCTTTCACACTCCTCTGACCCGACACTTCCCATTCACAAGCCACTGAATCCACACTTCCCATACCCACACCACTGATCCAACACATCCCCATTCACACACCACTGATCCAACACATCCCATTCACACAACACTGATCCAACACTTCCCACTTCACAGACAACTGATACTTAGGTATCCATTCACAAACCACTGTTCCAACACTTCCCATTCACAAACCACTGATTCAACACTTCCCAATTCAGACACAACTGATCCAACACATCCCATTCACAACCCACTGATCCAACACTTCCCAATTCAGACACAACTGATCCAACACATCCCATTCACAACCCACTGATCCAACACTCGCCATTCACAAACCACTGATCCAAAACGTCCCATTCACACACCACTGACCCGGCACTTCCCAATTTACACACCACTGATCGAACACTTCCCAATATATACAACAATGAGACAACACTTCCTATTCACACACCACCGAGGCAAAATTTCCCGTTAACACCACACTGAACAGACGCTTCCTATTCACAAACAAATGTCCGACACTTCCCATTCACACACCACTGATCCAACGCTTACAATTCATATACCACTGATCCCACACTTCCCATTCACACACCACTGATCCAACACTTCCCAATTCACAACCCACTGATCCATCACTCGCCATTCACAAACCACTGATCCAACACTTCCCAATTCACACACCACTGATCGAACACTTCCCCATTTCCACAACAATGATACAACACTTCCCATTCAGACACAACTGAACCAATACTTCCCATTCACACACCACTGATACAACACTACCAATTCACAAATCACTGATACAACACTTCCCATTCACAAACCACTGATCAAACACGCGCCATTCACACACGACTGATCCAACACTTCCCAATTCACACACCACTGATCCAACTCTTCCCTATTCACACACCACTGAACCAACACTTCCCATTCACAAACCACTGAACCAACACTTCCCATTCACACACCACTGATCCAACACTTCCCGTTCACACACCACTGATCCAACACTTCCCTATTTACACAGCACGGATACAACACTTCCCAACAAATGCTACTGACCCGAAACTTCACATTCACCAACCATTGATCCAACACTTCTCAATCACTCTCCACAGACCCGACACTTCCCTTTCACAAACCACTGTACCCACACTTCCATTCACACACCAGTAATCCGACACTTCACATTCAGACACATCCGACTCGACCCATCCAATTCACAAGTCACTGATCCAACACCTCCCATTCACACACGACTTAACCGACACGACCCATTCACAAACAACTGTCCGAAACTTCCCCTTCACACTCCACTGACCCGAGACTTCCCATTCACAAACCACTGAACCCACACTTCCCATTCACACCCCCTGATCCAACACTTCCCATTCACACACCACTGATACAACACTTCCCCGTTCACACACCACTGATCCAACACATCCCATTCACAAACCAATGATCCAACACTTCCCACTCACACACAGCTGATACAACGCTTCCCCGTCACAAACCAATGATCCAACACATCCCCATTCACACACCACTGATCCAACGCATCTCCATTCACACACCACTGATCCAGCACTTCCCAATCAACTACAGCTGACCAGACACTTCCCATTCACAAACCAATGATCCAACACTCGCCATTCACACACCACTGATCCAACACTTCCCATTCACAAACCACTGATCCAACATTCGCCATTTACTCACCACTGATCCAACACTTCCAAATTAACACACCACGGATCAAAACCTTCCCAATTCACACACCACTGATCCAACACTTCCAAATTCACACACCACTGATCCAACACATCCCAATTCACACACCACTGATCCAACACTTCCCAATTCACACACCACTGATCCAGCACTTCACATTCACACACCACTGATCCAACAATTCCCCATTTACACAACACTGATACCACACTTCCCATTCATATGCTACTGACACGAATCTTCACATTCACCCACCATTGATCAAAAACTTCTCCATCACACCCCACTGACCTGACACAGCCCATTCACAAACCACTGATCCAACAATTCCCATTCACACCACACTGAACAGACGCTTCCTATTCACCAACAAGTGTCCGACACTTCCCATTCACATACCAGTGACCCGACACTTCCCATTCACAAACCACTGATCCAACACTTCCCATTCACACACCACTGACCCGACACTTCCCATTCACACACCACTGATCCGACACTTCCCATTCACGCACCACTGACCCAACACTTCCCTTTCACAAACCACTGAACCAAACACTTCCCAATTCACACACCACTGATCCAACACTTCCCATTCACAAACCACTGATCCAACACTCGCCATTCACTCACCACTGATCCAACACTTCCAAATTCACACACCACGGATCCAAAAATTCCCAATTCACACACCACTGATCCAACACTTCCCAATTCACACACCACTGATCCAACACATCCCAATTCACACTCCACTGATCCAACACTTCCCAATTCACACACCACTGATCCAGCACTTCCCCATTTACACAACACTGATACCACACTTCCCATTCATATGCTACTGACACGAAACTTCACATTCACCCACCATTGATCAAAAACTTCTCCATCACACTCCACTGACCTGACACAGCCCATTCACAAACCACTGATCCAACAATTCCCATTCACACCACACTGAACAGACGCATCTTATTCACCAACAAGTGTCCGACACTTCCCTTTCACAAACCACTGACTAACACATCCCATTCACAAACAACTGTCCGATCCTTCCCCTTCAGACTCCACTGACCCGACACGTCCATTCAGAAACCACTGATCCAACACTTCCCATTCAGACACCACTGATCCAACACATCCCCATTCACACACCACTGATCCAACACTTCCCTATTTACACAGCACGGATACAACACTTCCCAACAAATGCTACTGACCCGAAACTTCACATTCACCAACCATTGATCCAACACTTCTCAATCACTCTCCACAGACCCGACACTTCCCATTCACACACAACTGACCCACTACTTCCCATTCAGACGCCACTGACACGACACTTCCCATTCACAAACCACTGATCCAACACTTCCCATTCACAAACAAATGTCCGAACCTTCCCTTTCACACTCCTCTGACCCGACACTTCCCATTCACAAGCCACTGAATCCACACTTCCCATACCCACACCACTGATCCAACACATCCCCATTCACACACCACTGATCCAACACATCCCATTCACACAACACTGATCCAACACTTCCCACTTCACAGACAACTGATACTTAGGTATCCATTCACAAACCACTGTTCCAACACTTCCCATTCACAAACCACTGATTCAACACTTCCCAATTCAGACACAACTGATCCAACACATCCCATTCACAACCCACTGATCCAACACTTCCCAATTCAGACACAACTGATCCAACACATCCCATTCACAACCCACTGATCCAACACTCGCCATTCACAAACCACTGATCCAAAACGTCCCATTCACACACCACTGACCCGGCACTTCCCAATTTACACACCACTGATCGAACACTTCCCAATATATACAACAATGAGACAACACTTCCTATTCACACACCACCGAGGCAAAATTTCCCGTTAACACCACACTGAACAGACGCTTCCTATTCACAAACAAATGTCCGACACTTCCCATTCACACACCACTGACCCGACACTTCCCATTCACAAAACACTGATCCAACACTTCCCATTCACAAACAACTGTCCGAACCTTCCCTTTCAAACACCACTGACCCGACTCTTCCCATTCACAAACAACTGATCCAACACGTCCCATTCACACACCACTGATCCGACACTTCCCAGTCACAAACCACTGATCGAACAATTCCCATTCACACACCACTGAACAGACTCTCCCCATTCACAAACAACTGTCCGACACTTCTCATTCACAAACCACTGACCCAAGACTTCCCTTTCACAAACCACTGATCTAACACTTCCCATTCACAAACAACTCTCCGAGCCTTCCCCTTCACACTCCACTGACCCGACAATGCCCATTCACAAACCACTCGTCCAAAACGTCCCATTCACAAACCACTGACCTGACAGTTCCCATTCACACAGCACTGACCGGACACTTCCCATTCACAAACCACTGATCCAGCAATTCCATTTCACAAACAACTGCCCGAAACTTCCGCTTCACACTCCACTGACCCGACACTTCCATTCACAAACCACTGATCCAACACGTCGCATTCACAAACCACTGACCTGACAGTTCCCATTCACACACCACCGACCGGACACTTCCCATTCAGAAACCACTGAACCCACACTTCCCATTCACACACTACTGATCCAACACTTCCCAATTCACACACCACTGATCCAACACTTCCCATTCACACACCACTGACCCGGCACTTCCCATTCACACACCACTGATCCGACACTTCCCAATTCACACACCACTGACCCAACACTTCCCATTCACACACCACTGATCCGACACTTCCCATTCACGCACCACTGACCCAACACTTCCCTTTCACAAACCACTGAACCAAACACTTCCCAATTCACACACCACTGATCCAGCACTTCCCATTCACAAACCACTGATCCAACACTCGCCATTCACTCACCACTGATCCAACACTTCCAAATTCACACACCACGGATCCAACACTTCCCATTCACTAACAACTGTCCGAACCTTCCCTTTCAAACACCTCTGACCCGACTCTTCCCATTCACAAACAACTGATCGAACACGTCCCATTCACACACCACTGATCCGACACTTCCCAGTCACAAACCACTGATCCAACAATTCCCATTCACACACCACTGAACAGACTCTCCCCATTCACAAACAACTGTCCGACACTTCTTATTCACACACCACTGACCCAAGACTTCCCTTTCACAAACCACTGATCTAACACTTCCCATTCACAAACAACTGTCCGATCCTTCCCCTTCACACTCCACTGACCCGACACGTCCATTCAGAAACCACTGATCCAACACGTCCCATTCACAAACCACTGACCTGACAGTTCCCATTCACACACCACTGACCCGGCACTTCCCATTCAGAAACCACTGAACCCACACTTCCCATTCACACTCCACTGATCCAACACATCCCCATTCACACACCACTGATCCAACACGTCGCATTCACAAACCACTGACCTGACAGTTCCCATTCACACACCACTGACCGGACACTTCCCATTCAGAAACCACTGAACCCACACTTCCCATTCACACACTACTGATCCAACACTTCCCAATTCACACACCACTGATCCAACACTTCCCATTCACACACCACTGACCCGGCACTTCCCATTCACACACCACTGATCCGACACTTCCCAATTCACACACCACTGACCCAACACTTCCCATTCACACACCACTGATCCGACACTTCCCATTCACGCACCACTGACCCAACACTTCCCTTTCACAAACCACTGAACCAAACACTTCCCAATTCACACACCACTGATCCAACACTTCCCATTCACAAACCACTGATCCAACACTCGCCATTCACTCACCACTGATCCAACACTTCCAAATTCACACACCACGGATCCAACACTTCCCATTCACTAACAACTGTCCGAACCTTCCCTTTCAAACACCTCTGACCCGACTCTTCCCATTCACAAACAACTGATCCAACACGTCCCATTCACACACCACTGATCCGACACTTCCCAGTCACAAACCACTGATCCAACAATTCCCATTCACACACCACTGAACAGACTCTCCCCATTCACAAACAACTGTCCGACACTTCTTATTCACACACCACTGACCCAAGACTTCCCTTTCACAAACCACTGATCTAACACTTCCCATTCACAAACAACTGTCCGATCCTTCCCCTTCACACTCCACTGACCCGACACGTCCATTCAGAAACCACTGATCCAACACGTCCCATTCACAAACCACTGACCTGACAGTTCCCATTCACACACCACTGACCCGGCACTTCCCATTCAGAAACCACTGAACCCACACTTCCCATTCACACTCCACTGATCCAACACATCCCCATTCACACACCACTGATCCAACACATCCCCATTCACACACCACTGATCCAACACTTCCCATTCACACAACACTGATCCAAAACTTCCCACTTCACAGACAACTGATACTTAGGTATCCATTCACAAACCACAGTTCCGACACTTCCCATTCACATACCACTGACCCAAGACTTCCCTTTCACAAACGACTGATCCAACACTTCCCATTCACAAACAACTCTCCGAGCCTTCCCCTTCACACTCCACTGTCCCGACAATTCCCATTCACAAACCACTCGTGCAAAACGTCCCATTCACGAACCACTGACCAGACTGTTCCCATTCACACAGCACTGCCCGGACACTTCCCATTAACAAACCACTGATCCAACAATTCCAATTCACAAACAACTGTCCGAAACTTCCGCTTCACAGTCCACTGACCCGACACTTCCATTCACAAACCACTGATCCAACACGTCCCATTCACAAACCACTGACCTGACAGTTCCCATTCACACACCGCTGACCGGGCACTTCCCATTCACAATCCACTGATCGAACACTTCCCAATATATACAACAATGATACAACACCTCCCATTCACACACCACCGAGGCAAAATTTCCAATTAACACCACACTGAACAGACGCTTCCTATTCACAAACAAATGTCCGACACTTCCCATTCACACACCACTGACCCGACACTTCCCATTCACAAACCACTGATCCAACACTTCCCATTCACAAACAACTGTCCGAACCTTCCCTTTCAAACACCACTGACCCGACTCTTCCCATTCACAAACAACTGATCCAACACGTCCCATTCACACACCACTGATCCGACACTTCCCAGTCACAAACCACTGATCCAACAATTCCCATTCACACACCACTGAACAGACTCTCCCCATTCACAAACAACTGTCCGACACTTCTCATTCACACACCACTGACCCAAGACTTCCCTTTCACAAACCACTGATCTAACACTTCCCATTCACAAACAACTCTCCGAGCCTTCCCCTTCACACTCCACTGACCCGACAATGCCCATTCACAAACCACTCGTCCAAAACGTCCCATTCACAAACCACTGATCCGACACTTCCCAGTCACAAACCACTGACCCAACAATTCCCATTCACACACCACTGAACAGACTCTCCCCATTCACAAACAACTGTCCGACACTTCTCATTCACACACCACTGACCCAAGACTTCCCATTCACAAACCACTGATCCAAAACTTCCCATTCACAAACAACTGTCCGAACCTTCCCTTTCAAACACCACTGACCCGACTCTTCCCATTCACAAACAACTGATCCAACACGTCCCATTCACACACCACTGATCCGACACTTCCCAGTCACAAACCACTGATCCAACAATTCCCATTCACACACCACTGAACAGACTCTCCCCATTCACAAACAACTGTCCGACACTTCTCATTCACACACCACTGACCCAAGACTTCCCTTTCACAAACCACTGATCTAACACTTCCCATTCACAAACAACTCTCCGAGCCTTCCCCTTCACACTCCACTGACCCGACAATGCCCATTCACAAACCACTCGTCCAAAACGTCCCATTCACAAACCACTGATCCGACACTTCCCAGTCACAAACCACTGACCCAACAATTCCCATTCACACACCACTGAACAGACTCTCCCCATTCACAAACAACTGTCCGACACTTCTCATTCACACACCACTGACCCAAGACTTCCCTTTCACAAACCACTGATCTAACACTTCCCATTCACAAACAACTCTCCGAGCCTTCCCCTTCACACTCCACTGACCCGACAATGCCCATTCACAAACCACTCGTCCAAAACGTCCCATTCACAAACCACTGACCTGACAGTTCCCATTCACGCAGCACTGACCGGACACTTCCCTTTCACAAAACACTGATCCAGCAATTCCATTTCACAAACAACTGTCCGAAACTTCCGCTTCATACTCCACTGACCCGACACTTCCATTCAGAAACCACTGATCCAACACGTCGCATTCACAAACCACTGATCCAACACGTCCCATTCACAAACCACTGAACCCACACTTCCCATTCACACACTACTGATCCAACACATCCCAATTCACACACCACTGATCCAACACTTCCCATTCACACACCACTGACCCGGCACTTCCCATTCACACACCACTGATCCGACACATCCCATTCACAAACCACTGATCCAACAATTCCCATTCACACCACACTGAACAGACGCTTCCTATTCACAAACAAATGTCCGACACTTCCCATTCACACACCACTGAACAGACTCTTCCCATTCACAAACAACTGTCCGACACTTCCCATTCACACACCACTGACCCAACACTTCCCTTTCACAAACCACTGATCTAACACTTCCCATTCACAAACAACTGTCCGATCCTTCCCCTTCATACTCCACTGACCCGACACGTCCATTCAGAAACCACTGATCCAACACGTCCCATTCACAAACCACTGACCTGACAGTTCCCATTCACACACCACTGACCCGGCACTTCCCATTCAGAAACCACTGAACCCACACTTCCCATTCACACTCCACTGATCCAACACATCCCCATTCACACACCACTGATCCAACACATCCCCATTCACACACCACTGATCCAACACTTCCCATTCACACAACACTGATCCAAAACTTCCCACTTCACAGACAACTGATACTTAGGTATCAATTCACAAACCACAGTTCCGACACTTCCCATTCACACACCACTGGCCCAAGACTTCCCTTTCACAAACGACTGATCCAACACTTCCCATTCACAAACAACTCTCCGAGCCTTCCTCTTCACACTCCACTGTCCCGACAATTCCCATTCACAAACCACTCGTGCAAAACGTCCCATTCACGAACAACTGACCAGACTGTTCCCATTCACACAGCACTGCCCGGACACTTCCCATTAACAAACCACTGATACAACAATTCCAATTCACAAACAACTGTCCGAAACTTCCGCTTCACACTCCACTGACCCGACACTTCCATTCACAAACCACTGATCCAACACGTCCCATTCACAAACCACTGACCTGACAGTTCCCATTCACACACCGCTGACCGGGCACTTCCCATTCACAATCCACTGAACCCACACTTCCCATTCACACACCACTGATCCAAAACATCCCAATTCACACACTACTGATCCAACACTTCCCAATTCACACACCACTGATCCAGCACTTCACATTCACACACCACTGATCCAACAATTCCCCATTTACACAACACTGATACCACACTTCCCATTCATATGCTACTGACACGAAACTTCACATTCAGCCACCATTGATCAAAAACTTCTCCATCACACCCCACTGACCCGACACTTGCCATTCACACACCACTGACCTGACACTTCCTATTCACAAACCACAGACCTGACAGTTCCCATTCACACCACACTGACCTGACACATCCCATTCACAAACCACTGATCCAACAATTCCCATTCACACCAGACTGAACAGACGCTTCCTATTCAACAACAAGTGTCCGACACTTCCCATTCACATACCAGTGACCCGACACTTCCCATTCACAAACCACTGATCCGACACTTCCCATTCACGCACCACTGACCCAACACTTCCCTTTCACAAACCACTGAACCAAACACTTCCCAATTCACACACCACTGATCCAACACTTCCCATTCACACACCACTGATCCAACACTTCCCAATTCACACACCACTGATCCAAAACTTCCCAATTCACACACCACTGATCCAACACTTCCCAATTCACACACCACTGATCCAACACTTCCCAATTCACACACCACTGATCCAACACTTCCCATTCACAATCCACTGATCCAACTCTCTCTATTCACTCACCACTGATCCAAAACTTCCAAATTCACACACCACCGATCCAAAACTTCCCAATTCACACACCACTGATCCAACACTTCCCAATTCACACACCACTGATCCAACACTTCCCAATTCACACACCACTGATCCAACACTTACCAATTCACACACCACTGATCCAGCACTTCCCATTTCACACACCACTGACCCGACACTTCCCATTCACAAACCACTGATCCAACACTTCCCATTCACAAACAACTGTCCGAACCTTCCCTTTCACACTCCACTGACCGGACAATTCCCATTCACAAACCACTCGTCCAGAACGTCCCATTCACAAACCACTGATGTAACACTTCCCAATTCACACACCACTGATCCAACACATCCCACTCACTACCCACTGATCCAACACTTCCCAATTCACACACCACTGATCCAGCACTTCCCCATTTACACAATACTGATACCACACTTCCCATTCATATGCTACTGACACGAAACTTCACATTCACCCACCATTGATCAGAAACTTCTCCATCACACCCCACTGACCTGACACAGCCCATTCACAAACCACTGATCCAACAATTCCCATTCACACCACACTGAACAGACGCTTCCTATTCACAAACAAGTGTCCGACACTTCCCATTCACACACCACTGACCCGACACTTCCCATTCTCAAACCACTGATCCAACACTTCCCAATTCTCACACCACTGACCCGACACTTCCCAGTCACACACCACTGAACAGACTCTTCCCATTCACAAACAACTGTCCGACACTTCCCATTCACATACCACTGACCCAAGACTTCCCTTTACAAACCACTGATCTAACACTTCCCATTCACAAACAACTCTCTTAGCCTTCCCCTTCACACTCCACTGACCCGACAATTCCCATTCACAAACCACTCGTCCAAAACGTCCCATTCACAAACCACTGACCTGACAGTTCCCATTCACACAGCACTGACCGGACACTTCCCATACACAAACCACTGATCCAACAATTCCAATCCACAAACAACTGTCCGAAACTTCCGCTTCACACTCCACTGACCCGACACTTCCATTCACGAACCACTGATCCAACACCTCCCATTCACAAACCACTGAACTGACAGATCCCATTCACACACCGCTGACCGGGCACATCGCATTCACAAACCACTGAACCCACACCTCCCATTCACACACCACTGATGCAACAGATCCCAATTCACACTCCACTGATCCAACACTTCCCCATTTACAGACCACTGATACCACACTTCCCATTCATATGCTACTGACACGAAACATCACATTCAGCCACCATTGATCCAAAACTTCTCCATCAGACCCCACTGACATGACACTTGCCATTCACACACCACTGACCTGACAGTTCCCATTCACACCACACTGACCTGACACATGCCATTCACAAACCACTGATCCAACAATTCCCATTCACAACGAATTGTCCGAACCTTCCCCTTCACACTCCACTGACCGGCAATTCCCATTCACAAAACACTCATCCAAAACGTCCCATTCACAAACCACTGACCTGACAGTTCTAATTCACACATCACTGACCCGACACTTCCCATTCACAAACAACTGATCCAACAATTCCCATTCACAAACAACTGTCCGAACCTTCCCCTTCATACTCCACTGACCCGACACTTCCCATTCACAAACCAATGATCCAACTCGTCCCATTCACAAACCACTGATCCGGCACTTCCCATTCACAAACCACTGAACCCACACTTCCCATTCACACACAACTGATCCAGCACATCCCCATTCACACACCACTGATTCAACACATCCCCATTCACACACCACTGATCCAAAACTTCCCATTCATATACCACTGATCCCACACTTCCCATTCACACACCACTGATCCAACTCTTCCCACTTCACAGACCACTGATACTTAGGTATCCATTCGCAAACCACAGTTCCAACAGTTCCCATTCACAAACCACTGATCCAACACATCCCACTCACTACACACTGATCCAAAACTCGCCTTTCAGAAACCACTGATCCAACACTTCCCAATTCACACACCTCTGATCGAACACTTCGTCATTTCCACAACAATGATACAACACTTCCCATTCACAAACCACTGAACCCACACTTCCCATTCACACACCAGTAATCCGACACCTCCCATTCACACACCACTGATCCAAAACTTCCCAATTCACACACCACTGATCCAAAACTTCCCAATTCACACACCACTGATCCAACACTTCCCATTCACAAACAACTGTCCGAACCTTCCCCTTCACACTCCACTGACCGGCAATTCCCATTCACAAAACACTCATCCAAAACGTCCCATTCACCAACCACTGACCTGACAGTTCCCATTCACACATCACTGACCCGACACTTCCCATTCACAAACAACTGTCCGAACCTTCCCCTTCATACTCCACTGACCCGACACTTCCCATTCACAAACCAATGATCCAACACGTCCCATTCACAAACCACTGATCCAACAATTCCCAGTCACAAACAACTGTCCGAACCTTCCCCTTCACACTCCACTGACCGGCAATTCCCATTCACAAAACACTCATCCAAAACGTCCCATTCACCAACCACTGACCTGACAGTTCCCATTCACACACCACTGACCCGACACTTCCCATTCACAAACAACTGTCCGAACCTTCCCCTTCATACTCCACTGACCCGACACTTCCCATTCACAAACCAATGATCCAACACGTCCCATTCACACACCACTGATCCAGCACTTCCCATTCAGACACTCCTGATCCAACACTTCCCAATTCACACCACACTGACCTGACACATGCCATTCACAAACCAATGATCCAACACGTCCCATTCACAAATCACTGAACCAACACTTCCCATTCAGACACCCCTGATCCAACAGATCCCAACTCACACTCTACTGATCCAACACTTCCCCATTTACACACCACTGATACCACACTTCCCATTCATATGCTACTGACACGAAACTTCACATTCAGCCACCATTGATCCAAAACTTCTCCATCACACCCCACTGACCCGACACTTGCCATTCACACACCACTGACCTGACAGTTCCCATTCACACCACACTGACCTGACACATGCCATTCACAAACCACTGATCCAACAATTCCCATTCACAAAGAATTGTCCGAACCTTCCCCTTCACACTCCACTGACCGGCAATTCCCATTCACAAAACACTCATCCAAAACGTCCCATTCACAAAACACTGACCTGACAGTTCTAATTCACACATCACTGACCCGACACTTCCCATTCACAAACAATTGATCCAACAATTCCCATTCACAAACAACTGTCCGAACCTTCCCCTTCATACTCCACTGACCCGACACTTCCCATTCACAAACCAATGATCCAACTCGTCCCATTCACAAACCACTGATCCGGCACTTCCCATTCACAAACCACTGAACCCACACTTCCCATTCACACACAACTGATCCAAAACATCCCCATTCACACACCACTGATTCAACACATCCCCATTCACACACCACTGATCCAACACTTCCCATTCATATACCACTGATCCCACACTTCCCATTCACACACCACTGATCCAACACTTCCCACTTCACATTCCACTGATACTTAGGTATCCATTCGCAAACCACAGTTCCAACAGTTCCCATTCACAAACCACTGATGTAACACTTCCCAATTCACACACCACTGATCCAACACATCCCACTCACTACCCACTGATCCAACACTCGCCTTTCAGAAACCACTGATCCAACACTTCCCAATTCACACACCTCTGATCGAACACTTCGTCATTTCCACAACAATGATACAACACTTCCCATTCACAAACCACTGAACCCACACTTCCCATTCACACACCAGTAATCCGACACCTCCCATTCACACACCACTGATCCAAAACTTCCCAATTCACACAGCACTGATCCAACACTTCCCAATTCACACACCACTGATCCAACACTTCCCATTCACAAACAACTGTCCGAACCTTCCCCTTCATACTCCACTGACCCGACACTTCCCATTCACAAACCAATGATCCAACACGTCCCATTCACAAACCACTGATCCAACAATTCCCATTCACAAACAAATGTCCGAACCTTCCCCTTCACACTCCACTGACCGGCAATTCCCATTCACAAAACACTCATCCAAAACGTCCCATTCACCAACCACTGACCTGACAGTTCCCATTCACACATCACTGACCCGACACTTCCCATTCACAAACAACTGTCCGAACCTTCCCCTTCATACTCCACTGACCCGACACTTCCCATTCACAAACCAATGATCCAACACGTCCCATTCACACACCACTGATCCAGCACTTCCCATTCAGACACTCCTGATCCAACACTTCCCAATTCACACCACACTGACCTGACACATGCCATTCACAAACCAATGATCCAACACGTCCCATTCACAAATCACTGAACCAACACTTCCCATTCAGACTCCCCTGATCCAACACTTCCCAATTCACACCACACTGACCTGACACATGCCATTCACAAACCACTGATCCAACAATTCCCATTCACAAACAACAGTCCGAACCTTCCCCTTCACACTCCACTGACCGACAATTCCCATTCACAAAACACTCATCCAAAACGTCCCATTCACCAACAACTGGCCTGACAGTTCCCATTCACACATCACTGACCCGACACTTCCCATTCACAAACAACTGTCCGAACCTTCCCCTTCATACTCCACTGACCCAACACTTCCCATTCACAATCCACTGATCCAACACTCTCCATTCACTCACCACTGATCCACAACTTCCAAATTCACACACCACCGATCCAAACCTTCCCAATTCACACACCACTGATCCAACACTTCCCAATTCACACACCACTGATCCAACACTTCCCAATTCACACACCACTGATCCAACACTTCCCAATTCACACACCACTGATCCAGCACTACCCCATTTACACAACACTGATACCACACTTCCCATTCATATGCTACTGACACGAAACGTCACATTCACCCACCATTGATCAAAAACTTCTCCATCACACCCCACTGACTCGAAACATCCCATTCACAAACCACTGATCCAACACTTCCCTTTCACACACCACTGACCCGACACTTCCCATTCACAAACCACTGATCCAACACGTCCCATTCACAAACCACTGATCCGGCACTTCCCATTCACAAACCACTGAACCCACACTTCCCATTCACACACCACTGATCCAACACATCGCTATTCACACACCACTGATCCAACACTTCCCCATTTACACACCACTGATACCACACTTCCCATTCATATGCTACTGACACGAAACTTCACATTCACCTACCATTGATCCAAAACTTCTCCATCACACCACACTGACCCGACACTTCCCATTCACAAACCACTGATCCAACACGTCCCATTCACAAACCACTGATCCGGCACTTCCCATTCACAAACCACTGAACCCACACTTCCCATTAACACACCACTGATCCAACACATCGCCATTCACACACCACTGATCCAACACTTCCCCATTTACACACCACTGATACCACACTTCCCATTCATATGCTACTGACACGAAACTTCACATTCACCTACCATTGATCCAAAACTTCTCCATCACACCCCACTGACCCGACACTTGCCATTCACACACAACTGACCCGACATTCACAAACCACAGACCTGACAGTTCCCATTCACACCACACTGACCTGACACATGCCATTCACAAACCACTGATCCAACAATTCCCATTCACAAACAACTGTCCGAACCTTCTCCTTCATACTCCACTGACCGGCAATTCCCATTCACAAAACACTCATCCAAAACGTCCCATTCACCAACCACTGACCTGACAGTTCCCATTCACACATCACTGACCCGACACTTCCCATTCACAAACAACTGATCCAACAATTCCCATTCACAAACAACTGTCCGAACCTTCCCCTTCATACTCCACTGATCCGACACTTCCCATTCGCAAACCAATGATCTAACACTCGCCATTCACTCACCACTGATCCAACACATCCAAATTCACACACCACTGATCCAACACTTCCCAATTCACACACCACTGATCCAACACTTCCCAATTCACACACCACTGATCCAACACTTCCCAATTCACACACCACTGATCCAGCACTTCCCCATTTACACAACACTGATACCACACTTCCCATTCATATGCTACTGACACGAAACTTCACATTCACACACCATTGATCAAAAACTTCTCCATCACACCCCACTGACTCGAAACATCCCATTCACAAACCACTAATCCAACACTTCCCCTTTCACACACCACTGACCCGACACTTCCCAATTCACAAACCTATCGAACACTTCCCCATTTCCACAACAATGATACAACACTTCCCATTCACAAACCACTGATCCAACACATCGCCATCCACACACCACTGATCCAGCACTTCCCAATCAACTACAACTGACCAGACACTTCCCCATTCACACACCACTGATCCAACAATTTCCCATTCACACACCACTGATACCACACTTCCCATTCATATGCTACTGACACGAAACGTCACATTCACCCACCATTGATCCAAAACTTCTCCATCACACCCCACTGACCCGACACTTGCCATTCACACACCACTGACCTGACACATGCCATTCGCAAACCACTGATCCAAGAATTCCCATTCACAAACAACTGTCCGAACCTTCCCCTTCATACTCCAGTGATCCGACACTTCCCATTCGCAAACCAATGATCCAACACGTCCCATACACAAACCACTGATACCACACTTCCCATTCATATGCTACTGACACGAAACTTCACATTCACCCACCATTGATCCAAAACTTCTCCATCACACCACACTGACCCGACACTTCCCATTCATATACCACTGATCCCA
Source organism: Hypanus sabinus (assembly GCF_030144855.1). Classification (NCBI taxonomy): domain Eukaryota; kingdom Metazoa; phylum Chordata; class Chondrichthyes; order Myliobatiformes; family Dasyatidae; genus Hypanus; species Hypanus sabinus. Next base: position 597,960 of record NW_026779928.1, read on the forward strand.
CACTTCCCATTCACACACCACTGATCCAACACTTCCCACTTCACAGACCACTGATACTTAGGTATCCATTCGCAAAACACAGTTCCAACAGTTCCCATTCACAAACCACTGATGTAACACTTCCCAATTCACACACCACTGATCCAACACATCCCACTCACTACCCACTGATCCAACACTCGCCTTTCAGAAACCACTGATCCAACACTTCCCAATTCACACACCTCTGATCGAACACTTCGTCATTTCCACAACAATGATACAACACTTCCCATTCACAAACCACTGAACCCACACTTCCCATTCACACACCAGTAATCCGACACCTCCCATTCACACACCACTGATCCAAAACTTCCCAATTCACACAGCACTGATCCAACACTTCCCAATTCACACACCACTGATCCAACACTTCCCATTCACAAACAACTGTCCGAACCTTCCCCTTCACACTCCACTGACCGGCAATTCCCATTCACAAAACACTCATCCAAAACGTCCCATTCACCAACCACTGACCTGACAGTTCCCATTCACACATCACTGACCCGACACTTCCCATTCACAAACAACTGTCCGAACCTTCCCCTTCATACTCCACTGACCCGACACTTCCCATTCACAAACCAATGATCCAACACGTCCCATTCACAAACCACTGATCCAACAATTCCCATTCACAAACAAATGTCCGAACCTTCCCCTTCATACTCCACTGATCCGACACTTCCCATTCGCAAACCAATGATCCAACACGTCCCATACACAAACCACTGATACCACACTTCCCATTCATATGCTACTGACACGAAACTTCACATTCACCCACCATTGATCCAAAACTTCTCCATCACACCACACTGACCTGACACATGCCATTCACAAACCACTGATCCAACAATTCCCAATTCACACACCACTGATCCAACACTTCCCATTCACAAACAACTGTCCGACCCTTCCCCTTCACACTCCACTGACCGGCAATTCCCATTCACAAAACACTCATCCTAAACGTCCCATTCACAAACCACTGACCTGACAGTTCCCATTCACACAGCACTGACCCGACACTTCCCATTCACAAACCACTGATCCAACACGTCCCATTCACAAACCACTGATCCGGCACTTCCCATTCAGAAACCACTGAACCCACACTTCCCATTCACACACAACTGATCAAACACATCCCCATTCACACACCACTGATCCAACACATCCCCATTCACACACCACTGATCCAACACTTCCCATTCATATACCCTGATCCCACACTTCCCATTCACACACCAGTGATCCAAAACTTCCCACTTCACAGACCACTGATACTTAGGTATCCATTCACAAACCACAGTTCCAACAGTTCCCATTCACAATCCACTGATGCAACACTTCCCAATTCACACACCACTGATCCAACACATCCCATTCACAACCCACTGATCCAACACTTCCCAATTCACACACCACTGATCGAACACTTCCTCATTTCCACAACAATGATCCAACACTTCCCATTCACAAACCGCTGATCCTACACTTCCCAATTCACACACTACTGATCCAACACATCCCCATTTACACACCACGGATTCAACGCTTCCCATTCATATGCTACTGACCCGAAACTTCACATTCACCCATCATTGATCCAACACTTCTCAATCCCACTCCACAGACAGGACACTTCCCATTCACACACAACTGATCCAACACTTCCCATTCACAAACCACTGATCCAACACTTCCCATTCACAAACCACTGATCCAACACTTCCCAATTCACACACCACTGATCGAACACTTCCACATTTTCACAACAATGATACAACACTTCCCATACACACACCACTGATCCAACACTTCCCATTCACAAAGCACTGATCCAACACTCGCCATTCACAAACCACTGATCCAACACGTCCCAATTCATACACTACTGATCCAACACATCCCATTCACAACCCACTGATCCAACACTTCCCAATTCACACACCACTGATCGAACACTTCCTCATTTCCACAACAATGATCC